>NC_087517.1:7339172-7666080 GCF_963921805.1 Phalacrocorax carbo
GATGTAGTGCTCAGGCTACACGGATTCGGCTTGCTACTTTTGCTCATTTAACAAATTAAATCATTGTTTAGTATCAAAACTTTCAGTCACATCAAGGAAAGCATAAGGAAACCAGGAGGTTCTTGCTATTTTTTGACACTGAAAATTCTCCCACGTTAGCGTAGCAAGCAAAAAAAACTTGTCATTTTTATGATACTGTAAAACCACACTAGAATCTGAGGACAAATGTTGTCTATGCTGTAATTCCTTCCTTTAAGACTGAGTGGGAGGAAATCAGACCTTCTGCAGGTAAAACCAAGATTAAGGATAGGAATTTTCTTTCCAGAAGTTACGTTGCACATGAAGCAACTGACTATTCATAGACAGAGCCAGAGAAAAATACAGGTCAGCCATGTCCTTGCATGCCACAGAAAGGGATCATACACAGTCGATGCTACTGATACAGCAGCACAGGACTGGGCTCAGAAATAAACTCCTGGCAGCTGAAATCCATGAGAGGAAGAGATTTTATGAGTGCCTTGAAAAAGTTCAGTGGATTTTCTGACAATTAGAAATCTGTACTATAAAAGAAGTTATTTAAGCAGGAGCTATTTATAGGTAATACATTACTAATTATATTCTTGAAGCCCAATTTCTGATACTGAAAGTTAAGAGCAACTCACCATCCAGGGACTGGATGTGAGCTAATACAGTGATAGCAATGAAAGATGCTGGGTTCAAACTTAACTTCCAACACAGAAGCCTAACAGTTTTGAAAACACCTCATACAATGCACTTATACATACATATGTATGTATAAAAGATATACTTATGCAAAGGAAGAGTACAGCCAAGTATTATATCAAAACAAAGCAGGGAAATAAACTTTTAAGTCAGACACGTGCAAGATTAAGAGAGTAAATACTATTTCAATAATTCACAGTCAGATAGGAGACAAAGATAAATGAAAGAGGTTGCAAATATTTTGTGTCAGCAAGTAAGGACAGGAATAACTTGGAGGAGGAAAACAGGAGAAACACAGAAGTGTTATACACTGCTTATTCAGAAACGTTATTGTATACAAAATTATTGCTCTGAGAGCAGTTACCGACCTCAGTAAAACTGGACTTTGTTTCATTACAATGTCCATTGATACTCCCTAGGCAGAGTTCCTCTGGCACAGTCTAAGGGCATTTTTGGATCATGGAAACTTAGCTTGCCAAATGTGAGACAAAAATTGCCTAGAGAAACAGCTACTGAATGTGAGCAAGTCAAACTTTAGTCTGGGTACTACTGCATTAGTTTTCTTTGGGAGTTTTTTTAAGAATTAGAGTGTGAAAAGCCCTGGAACATCTTAACAAAAGGCCTTTCCTGAACAGACCTTTCCTAACATTACAGATTAGAAAAGGGGAAAGATCACACACACACAACTCCCTCTCAACCTCTAGCTCAAAGCCCAGCTTTGCCTCACAAGAGATAGTAACTTCCACAGTTCACAGCAGTTTCTGAGCCCATTCAATCTTGTACATTCTAATGGTGAGTTTTCAAAGCCTATAATTTTGTAAGATTTTCATTTTTAACAAGAAATTTGACACTTTTTTGCTGATCAAAAAAATTTGTTTTCTCTGAAGCGCATGTAGGACTGAACCAGTCATTTCCTATGAAAAGGTTACCAGAAATTCATACATCTTCACACCGGCTTCTGAGAGATCTGATCTGTAAATGCACCACTGCCCTCCTCTTCCTTTTTGTTAAACTTTTGTCTGCAATTTCAGGAAAAGTACTTGCAATTGTAATGTGCAAGGTGTCTGTATTTCTCATATTCTAGAGTGAACACCAGAAAATGTCATTAAGAATAAAATACTCATTTTAAAGAAAGCACTAAGTTTAAATTTCAAATACATGACATGTTTTTCCTGCTATGCCTGCCTCTACAAATGCTCCCAATCCTTTAAAAATGTTTGCTTAAATATACACAGTATCTATAAAAGGAATAAACTACTTGCTATGATATTTGTCCTTTAGCAGGACTGGGTAAGAGAGAGAGGGAGGAAGGAGTAGGAGGGAAAACCTTGACAAGAATATATATATTAGAGCAATCAATAAAAAGATAATCCTTGGAATTCATGAGTCTTTAAAATCAGATGCATTTTCTTGTAGTAATCCTAAAAACCTATAAAAGAATATTCAGGCAATAAACACCCCATAACTCATATTTAACCTTTCATCATGTAGAACTACATATTAAACAGCCTAGCAACTGCATGTTCTGTAAGTGCATTCAAATAAGAGCAGAAATAGAAAAATGTAAATGCTACACCTCTTTTAACATTCATTGCACAGCCAAGAACATCTGCCAGCTGACCCCATAATCCAATTGGCTGTTCAGAAGCAATCATATCCTTAGATAAGAGCTGCACAGCTTCTACATGCAATGCCCATTTGCTTTAAGAGATGGAGCAAAATATAGTTAGCCAACTCTTCAACAATTTTCAAACACTTAGAAGTACGAGACGAAAGCAATTCAACATATAACATGGACCTGCATTAAAATACTGTAATCTCTTCCCCCCAGTATTGTAATTTGTCTTTTAATTTCACAGGGCAATAGCACAGAGGAAGTTTAAGGCTGAAGTGACTATATCAAATTGAGTGATTATATCAGAATACCAAGTGCATACAGCCCACTCAAAGTGTTCGCCACTTCTACTAGAAAAATAAAAAAACCTGGAATAAAATCTGGAAGGGCTCAACCTAGTCCACCGACTATAATGAGCAGAAGAAATATATAAAAGCTGAATTAATTCTCCTAACACTGAGTTTACTTCTCTTCTACTGCAAAAAGAGTGGACCGCTTGAGCGGCTCTACAAGCAGAGGGGGATGAAAACATCTGAAAGAATGGCTTCAAGATACTCCAGAAGAGCCAAAACCTCTGTAGACCTGAGAGCACAAAACCCATGGAACGTCATTGCAGTAATACGACGTGTCATTATCTCTGTATAAAATTAAACTTCTGCTAAAAAGTTCTGTCCTAAATACCCAAGCTGCACTACACTGATTGAACTGATTCTAGGACAACAGCCTTTTAAGAAACATTTATGTGATTCAGATAATTATTTATATTCATCAAATAAATTGCTTTGATCATGCAAAATGCGCCTCTCTCCACAGCTCTGCTAAAGTATCTGTATTGGCAGAGCCCCCAACATGGTAGGAAATGGTAGGAGAAAATTGCCGGAACAGTGTTTTAAGTAACACTCTCTGTAGTTAAACTTATGTCAAATATCTGAAAGGCACTGATAAAAAAGGGGTCTGCCAAGTAGCCTAGAAAACACCCTTCACAAGAAGAGGGTGAAAAGATTATTTGGCTTAATGAGAAAAAGACACAAACTGACTCAGGGCTTTAATTATAAGACACTGGAATACGGAGGGTTTTCCAAAGTAATTAAGCAATAACAAGATCGAAGGTCAGAACAATAATTAAAACAAACAAACAACTAAAAATATTGGAAGAAATAATATGGAAATAATAAAAGAAAACTACTGGTGCCTAAAGGAGTTTACTGTTGGTTCTAAGTTATCTAATTCCATCATCAACTGCGTGAAACACAATGTAACACAGGAGCCTTTGAGAGAAAGCAAGGTGATTTAGCTTTCTCATGCCTGATATCAAACAAAAGCAACTATTTCACTGCACATATTTAACCCAGACTATATAAAAATAATTAAGATGTCACATATTTATATATAAAGAATCTAGAGAGCTTTGCTCTAGGATTTAAACACCACCCAGACCAGAGGAAAGAGAAGACAATCTGCCTTGCCATGGATTAATGATTTGTGTCCAGTTTAGCTAAACAGCAGCGCAATCAGCTAATTTAGTTTAACATCTGGGTAGGCAACTTATGCATGCTGCAATGTGCCTAAGGACCCCAGTGTGTCTAAATCTCTGCTGGAAGTCAAAGTCCAGTGGGTGCAGAGCAAAACTCCTTCTGAACCACACAAAGGATTGAGAAGCATTTGGGGAGGCAATGAACAGAAACACACATAAGACGTGTATATGTGTGCATATATACACTTATAAACACGCACTTTCCTTATTAGCGCAATTTCTTCCTATCCAAAAATCTCCAAAATATGCAGGATCTGATACCATTCTATAAATCTAAATTGGAAAAAGGGAATCCATTGGTGTGCTAAAACAGCTAGAAATAGTTTCTGCCTCTATCAGAAAAACCCGCCAACCCTAAAACAAAGAAAAAACTAAAACAAAAACCAAAGCAAACAAACCACCCACCATACCTCAAAAAACAGACCTTAATGCAATTCTAAGGTATCACTACTAGAGCCCTCAATAGGAAGCCCTCGAATGAATTCAGTGGGTTTTAGACCACACGTGTGTTCCCAGTCAAGAGGCAAAAAGCACCAACCACATTTATATTAATACCAGCCGTGGCACTTCACAAGCACTGTGCACCGATAAACCTTACAGAGAGGTAATTTTCAAGTTTAAACAGTTTCTTTCCTTTAATATCTTCTGAAAGGCTTCTGAAATTAGCAAATCTAATGCGTGTGGGAATAGGCAACGCTTTATAGCAGTAAGTTTACTTTTAATGGAAGTAGTCTGCTGTGTCTATGGGTAACAAACCCCAGTATCTTTTCATTACAAAGGAGCTTATTGTTACCATACGACTTACTGTGGGATTTCATTTTGCCTCTTTGGTGATCTGTCTGATCTATTAAGAAAAGCACTGAGGTATGGACAACGTACACTTTATTGCAGTTTTATATTTTTGTAGTCCCTGCTGCTTCTGTTAGGCTACTGCCTATGAATTTCAAATAGTAATAAGGAAAAAGAAAAATAAAAAAGTATTTACTAAGTTTCTCACAGGAAAAAAAATAAACTGTGAAGAAAATGAGGCAAGTTCAGAATCAGGTTTAGAAGTGATGCTGCATCATGGGGCATGACTGCTGCAGCAACAACTGGATCCAGCAGCTCTAGCACCTACAAGCTGCTACACAACTAAATCTTCGTATGAATACTACTGAAGTCCTTCTACACATACTATGCAACATATTTTTTTATATATATATATTCATAACACATATATGAAGCCCTTCAGCATGACTGTTTCTGTCCTATTAATTTTCGTAGTTGAATCTAAATACTTAATAGTACTTCATCAGTGTTAATTAGTGTTGAGAATTAACCAGCAAATGTAGGAAATCACTATTAGTTTTGCAGAAATGCATACAGCATTGAATGGAATTTGAATAGATGCTGATCTTTACAACAGAGTAGCAATTTAGAGATTACTTTCCTCTTATGGGATACTTCAATATTGAATATATGGAGATTAATGTTCAAGGGAACTTGTGTTCTGTTGAAGGGAAATGTTGCTAAAAATAGCAATATATATTTAATGAATGTTTCTGCAGCAACCATAGTCTCAGAGAGAATTAAATACTTTTAAAATATCCATGACATCTGAGCTCTGTGATGCTTATACACTGTACAGCTTGGATTATTTGTCCATGGCTTCCTGTGCTCTGGGAGATAAAAATTTCTTTATAGAAGAAATATGGTGTTTCAGGTCAAATTCTGCTGTTACATGAGCATCTCCCCCTCAGTGCTCAAGAAGTTCAAGGATTACCTACAAAATCTGACACAATGTGTGGTCCTAGAGACAACCCCTGTTTTTAATTTCTTCACAGCACAGTACCTTTTGAACACAATTATAAATACAGTAAGCACAGAGAGGTTTCTGTTGGCTATTTAATGTCGCTCACCTGGTTCTTGAGATCCAGCTTTGGGCAGGGACGACCTCCATTGTAAGGCTTCTCCTTAAGCCACTTGGATCGGACTTTCACCCCCGGTCCACAAGAAGAGCTGCAAGGGGACCAACTGGACCAATCGCTTAATTTGCAATCAAACGGGCAAGGGACCGTGCAAGATTCTTCAATGTAACCTAAACCAAAAATTTAAGAAAGGTTTTAATCACTGCAACTAATGAACTCCGATCCTCTGACATCTCACCGCAATCTGTGTAATCAACACAAAATGATAACTTCTTAAAGAGAAGACATTTGGCAGACTGACAACACCTTCCCAACATGAGATTCTGGTAGTATTTGTAAAGGACAGCAGTGACTAAAACTAATTTCTACTTGGTTTAGTCCAATGATCACTAGGAAGGCTGCAATAAAACTAACTGATGTGAGTGATGCATGCTGGCAAAAGTATCTGTTGTGAAGCTGGTGGTCACCAAGATTATCTTCCCTATGAGACTGTGGCCATAATAAATCCTGGAGAACTGGGTGTACAGCCCAATTTTGTAGTCCTTTAGTATTACGCTAGCCATCTCCAGAGCTGGCATGAGCAGGGAATCAGAGGCTCTCTTCCCAGCAGACAGAGGATGGTGATGGCACGAGAGCTGTGCTCCTGGCAGCTCCCACAAGGTGCACGAGGGACCTGCCTGCAGCCTGCCAGCTGGAGCGGTGTGGGATTTGCTCTTGGGAGAAGCAGATGAAACCTGCTTCCCACTCCTTTCTGGTAGTTCTCTTTGCACATCTTCCCAACTGTTTTGCTTATTCTGGGTTTCATAAATGGCATTATAAATCTTTGCTTTCACCTTAACCTGGCTTGACACAGAAGTCCTCCCAAGATCATAACCTCTTAAAATCAGAATACCAAATATCTGCAGGACCAACTTCTTGCTGAATTAAAACCCAGCAGGGTTTCTCAGTGAAAAAACAAGGTTCCTTCATACAGGCACAACCCCACAGCTGGTTTAGGAGCTAGCATATGGGAAGAGAAATTTCACAGAGCCCAGCACTGGCCACGGAGCTCCCAGTATGCAGAAAGGCAGTGGAGGGTGGCCAAACCCTTGGGGTCTCTGGGGGATTACTGGCACCAGTCTCGGGTCGGCAGTGTGCAATAGCTCCTGCACCTTCCCACTTAACATGCTGCATTCGTTCTCCTCGAGTTTCTATTATCTGCTTGTCATGTCTCTATGTACTATTTTAATTTAAACAAAAAAGAGATTTCATGTTAGACCATGAAAGCCAGTGGCTGCTAAGATCAGCCTTTATTACAGGTGGCTTCGACCCTCTGACAGCTCTGGCAATGATGGCCATGAAAATAATTGAATTTCATCCCTACTATATTTCTGATGTTTCTCATTTTTATGCCCTTTCTTTCTGTTTGGTTTTCATTGCACTAACACTCCATCTGTATTCCTTACCTACCAAATACCAAATTAGCTCATTCAATTACTCTTTAAGAAAGGATTCCCCACTCTCTATCGAGGTGACAGTCACTGCAGCAGAGTGGAAAAAAAAAAAACAACCTCCAAAAACCCAGAAGCAGCTTCCCTTCAAAACATCCAGACAACCGTGAAACACTGAGGCTGAGGCACGGAGATTATTCTGGCCTGGAGCTGGATTTACCAGCTCTGCCATGTCTGAATCTGCTGCCAACTCCAAACCAGGACTGTGTTATATCCTGAGCATCGACCCACAGCAGCAACATGCTGCCTCCCCCCTGGTCTTCACACTGAAGTCAATATCAAGAAAGGTTTCAGACTTATTTAGGTATCCCCCACCAGAAAATATCCTCCTCTAGACATACAAGACATACGGATGTTGTCTTTGTAAACAGTGCCTTAAAAAATACTAGAAACAATAGCAGTTCCCTCCTTCAGTTCAATGATGCTCTATTTCTTCTCTCTTTTTCCTTCGTGATGGTACTGCTCCCTCTTCCTTTATGGCGGCCACCCTGCAGCCTGACAGCTGCAATCATTTCTCCCTGGTAACTCATGCTGTAACTCTTCCCTAAAGCTGCAGAACTGTCCCCATACAGTATGCTCTGGTTTACTCTGCTACCTCTTATCTTGTGTTTCGTTGCCTTTTCATTTGCAGCTCCAAAGCCACTGGAATTGGATCTCTTAATTATTTCTGACCCAATCCATTACAGTGGTGTTTGCATTTTTGAGATATTTCAACTTCGCATGTTTTGTATTCTCACCTGAGATTACACCCATGCCCACACATATACGGATATTTCAAAAATAGACTCACTTTTTTCCCCAAATGAAACTCCCAAATGTCCTGCTAATATTCTATTTCACCTGTTTAGCTTGCCACTCAAAGCAATTTATAATACATTATGATAAGTAAAAGAAATTTTCTCATGATAGATTTATGAGAAGCATTTCTTAGGCAGTTCTCCAAAGAGTTCTGTTCCACCGCCGTATGAAATATCGTTTTACCTTGGGCTGTGTGACAGCCTAGGTAATTAACTCTCAACAGAAACAAAGAAAGTGCCTTGTTTCAAAGTAGGATTAGACAGAGGGGTTATCAACTTATCAGTGAAGGCAAAATGGGCTAAGCCTTTTGGCAGTTCAAGATCTACCACTATAATAAAAAGAAATATAAGACACAAAAATAAATATAATATAAAAAAGACATATAAAGAAGAGGAAGGAAAAGTTATAATAAACAAAACTAAAGAAACCTATTCTGTTTCATCCCAGAGAAGTGGTATGGGGATTCCTCAGCGAACCACAGAATTTCTAAAGACATTCTGTTGCTAAGAGGCCAGCTCATTACTTTTTGAGTTTCCTCATCCATATTTCTAAATTACATTACGTACAAACAAATAACAGCCAGCTAACAGAGCATTACATTACCATATTGCCCAGAGGAAGCCAATTCTCCATATTGAACAATGCTACAGAATCAGAAGGGGAACATAACTTTCTTTCAAGCTCTTCTCACAGGCTGCCATTATTTCTTCTATCAATCACATGAGGTTAATCCTATGCCAAGACACCCATGGACTGAAGATTTCATAAAAAAAAAAATGTTCTCCAAACATCTTTATGTGGTATGTCCTCTCTGCTGTGACAGAGAATGACTTTATGGTTATCTTTGTATAAAAAACCAGTAAATAATATTGTACTCAGCTCATTCGTTGCCTATGAGAACAGGATATTTGTTTTTCTCTGTAGGAACCAAGCAATGGCTTGCCGTTGTCAGGGGGTTGAAAAGACTTCGGTTTGGATACCCACAATATGGCATTCCTAGAAAACTTGTTAGCATTTACATGGTGCATAATATTAAAGGGAAAAAAAACCCTATCAAAAAAAACCCAAACAAAAAAAACACAATGGAGATCTGCTACTAAAACAATCTATTAATGAAGAATTCCACATTCAGGCTATTATCTAGAGAAATACTTCTTACCATAACAGAATATGAATAAAGGAAACAGCATAAACATGTCTGAGTTGGTTTTGCTCAGTTTGGGGAGACTAAATCAAGGTTGAGTTTACGCAGTTGGTTTTGTCAGTGTCATCCTCAAACATCTCACTCATCCATCACATTCCCCATTTTTCTTTCCTCTGCAGAACCCGGTACCAAAAATTTGTTGAGTTTCCAAGACCTTCTACGTAAAAAGACATCTTATTCCCCCAGCCCTGCTCAGCCTGCTTTCCACGTGTTCTTATATTATTTCTTGAAGCTTCCTTTAATCTCACCTTTTTTTTATTCTTCAAAATCTCAAATACTATTAAAACAATGTTAATTTAATTTACAAACAACAGATGAGGATCTCTGTCCTGTCTGAACAAAGAGCAGGCTCCTGAGGACCACAGAGCTGGAGCTGCACACACAGATCATAGAACCATAGAATCATTAAGGTTGGAAAAGACCACTAAGATCATAAAGTCTAACTGCCAACCCAACACCACCATGTCTCCTAAACCATGTCCTGAAGTGCCACGTCTACAGGTTTTTTTGAACACCCCAGGGAGGGTGACTCCCCCCCCTCCAGGCAGCCTGTTCCAGTGCCTGACCACTCTTTCAGTAAAGACATTTTTCCTAACGTCCAATCTAAACTTCCCCTGGTGCAACTTGAGGCCATTTCCTCTTGCCCTATCACTACTAACTTGGGAGAAGAGACCAACACCCACCTCGCTACAACCTCCTTTCAGGTAGTTGTAGAGAGCGATAAGGTCTCCCCTCAGCCTCCTCTTCTCCAGGTTAAACCCCCCCAGCTCCCTCAGCCGCTCCCCAGCACACTTGCTCTCCAGACCCTGCCCCAGCTTCGCTGCCCTTCTCTGGACACGCTCCAGCACCTCAATGTCCTTCTTGTCCCAGGCGGCCCAAACCTGAGCCCAGCATTCGAGGTGGGACCTCAGCAGTGCCGAGCACAGGGGCCCCATCCCTGCCCGGCTCCTGCTGGCCACACCAGTGCTGACACAAGCCCGGGGGCTGGTGGCCTCCTTGGCCACCTGGGCACTGCTGGCTCATGCCCAGCCAGCTGTCAGCCAGCACCCCCAGGGCCTTCTCCGCCGGGCAGCTTTCCAGCCACTCTCCTACTTGCAGGAGGTAGCTACAGAAACACTAGTGCACGGGATATTTAAGTAGGCACTTTGAAACGTACTACTGGGAATGGTGCTGAATTGGCAGGGAAAATTGAGCTGGATGATCAAATAAGCCTTTTCTATGTTTAGGTGCTATTGTCTTACTATTGAGACACTGCCAACCTAATGGGATGAACAAATGCATCTACCTAGGCTGCACAGCTCATTTTACTATTATTTATTCATTAAGAACAATGTGCTTGTTGCTGTACAAGCCACAAGTGGAGTCTCTTCCCTATAGTGCCTATAATAAACAAAGCACCCATAGATTACACAGGATGTACTGGGAAGGCTCAAACACACAATGTAGCAACCATTACTCTCGACTCATTTCTTTTGTGCAACCCAAGGGACAAAGCAATAGCAGGTAGATTAATAAAGTGAGGATGATGGTCTGGTGGGTGTTGGAGGTTAAAGCTCAAATACACGGTGTAAAAAATGTTATTGTCTCATTTTGCTGTGCAAACCAAAAAAGCCAAGGCAATAGGAGGCAGCTGGATGATGGGCTAGTGGGTGTCAGTGGCACAGAAGGACAGAGGCGGTGGACTGCACTGCAGAGCCGGGGTGGGAGTTTTGCAGGAGTACAATTTCTTTCCCTCCTACACAAGACATATCACACCAGGCACAGCCAGTGAGGGGCTGCAGTGTCCTTGCATGTCCCACTCTGTATTTGTGAATGGATCATGGTGGGAGAGGCAGGCAATTAGTAGGTTTACAAACTAATGTGAGACAGTGGCATCCACCTGACTGTTGCACTTCCAAATGATAAATTTGCTGCGGGTGTAAGGTCTGTGCAGAACGCTAAAAACAGTGCCAACGGGATTCCAAGAGGCTGACTTAAAAAGTGATTCAAAAATAAACAACATTTCTCCAGCAGCTTTGGAAACAGATGCACTTCTAATTGAATTGGCTTTAAACTCATTTGTATCCTTTCTAATGTATTTCATCATTTCAATTAACAAAGTTCTAGAGGTTCTACCCTTGTTAGTAAACCTTGAGGTGCTTCATAAAACTCAAGGTCATTACTATGAGAGGGAAAATTCTGTGTATCACCACAACTGCCACTAGTAATAACACCAGTAATTTCCCTTGGAGTCTACAGGATAAGGGATCACCCTTTAACAAACAAGGAAGCAGCACTGTGGACTGTGACACAGAAGAAGTGTTTCTAATTACACACACCAAAGGTAGAGAAAAAAAATTGATTAATTTTGCAATTAATATTTACATTCATTTGATTACTGACTGTGAAATATATAGAATAACACCAGTAAATCCATGTGGTGATAAAAGTCTAATAGCTAAAGACTTTAGAAGGGAGACCTAGTGGACCATGGTGCTCGATGGGCCAGATTCTGCTCAGCTGAAGATTTGGGATCTCCTACAAAGCAAACCTCATGTTCTAACTCAGGTTAAAACTCAGCATTGAGCCTAGACTGCAGTTAAGAGACTAACTCTACCAGCTGATCACAGCCCTGCAGTTGGGGCTTTCCCAACATGCCATGGATAAGGCAGCCACGGGCCATGGGCTACATGGCAAGCTCCAGAAGCCTGTGAGCTCCAAGGGGAGCACCTCGTCCTAAGCAATCCAGGTCCAAACATTTAAATCCTGCTTCAAGGGAGAACATTATTAACTGAAGGAAACTAAGAAGAATACGTCTGAGAGTCTTAAAGTTGCTAACAACTCCAGCTGCATTTGAAAAGGATGTAATATTGCCATGGAACAAATGTTTAATCTTTTTTTTTGAAAAAGCAAGGATTTGAGAGATTTTATGTATTATTAGTTTGCTAGCTGGGAAAATTAAGAGATAATCTAATGAACACATTCAGTAAATGCACAACCAAAAAACCCAGCAAAAGTAACTTTCACATCAAATATTTTGCAAAGCTCAAATAATGGGCCCCCTTAGCTAATTTATTGCCACTTGCTCTTCCCAACAGAGGCACATGCTCTCATTACCTCCTAGCAAACTGATTATAGATTCTAAACAGACCAGAGAAGACTTTTAAAAAACACTGGTAAGTTTAACTCAGCATTATTGTTACTGAAATTCATCCAAAGGTTGGATTTATTGCTCAATTTCACGGTCTCTATAAATCCTGACGAGGCAGTTGGGGTGATCCTGACTTTGCATTATGATTCCTAATTTCTTTTGATTTTGCATTACATCTTTCTTCCTTAAAGAACTTGCGAGCTTACACTTTGAGTTATATACAAACCGTAATAGTTGACATATTTAGTATTTTAACTAAAGAAGGAAATCTCCATTAATTAGCACATTCCTTGCGACAGATTGCAGAACAACCTGAGAACTCTTCCGGAGAAGAGAGACTCATCTGCTGCCTTCTGAGTGCAAATAAATAGTGCAAATAAACAGGACTTCGCAGTGTACATTCATCTCACAGGGAGCTTTCTATGCGGACAGGCAGACATCCACTGCACAAATCTGGCTGTGCTTCAAAACCAGCTGTGGCAATGAGCCCCCTCCTCCTGGGGCTGCTCCCCCATGGTGAAGGGCTGGGCCAGGTGCTTGGGAGCCCTGACATCTTAAGAAACTCCTTACTCATAAAAAAATTATCCACTGGGATCAATAGCAGTTAGCGTAGTAGCTCTGCTGTGGTTTTCTGTATACTTTACTCATTACCCTGCCACTAGGATAATCATCTGCTTTGTCCAAACAAAATTGAGTAGCTTTTTTTTTTTCCTTTATCAGTGTCCCATCCTCTGTATATCAGGAAAGAAACTCATCCCACTGTACTTCATGATGAATAGTTTAGCATATATGTTCTTCAGGCTACCCAATTCTTAGCAAAAGCAGATTTTTAAAAACAAACCTGAGATTGTGTTCATTTTATACTATTATTATGAGATTTATATAAAATAAGGCTTTTTTTAAAAGGGTGAACATACTTCCACAATACATCATGAAGAAAAAATTAAATTGTCCACAGACCGTCACATTCCCCTCTTTCTCCTCCATCTGACTTCTCTCAGAGGCCCAATTGCACAGTAGCTCTGAAAATAGATGTACATTGCAGAGTGCTCTGAAGATCAATATAGACTTGGGCAATTTGGACGAGGCGGGAAGCATCTTCCAGAGCCAAGGGTCCATCACTGGGAGAAAGCTGCTGCCAACTGTCACCAAAAATATCTACCCCCATCAGTAAATCATCTATGGCCTGAAGGTCAATGGTTTCAGGCTTTTGTGGAGCACACTAAGAAACTCATTTTCAGAGTTTGGGGCCCTCTGCAGAGAGCATCTTTCTGCCAGTTTCTAAAGATACGACGTTAGGCACTGTCAAGACAATATGCCACCTCATTTCAGCTGCCAAGCTGTGACCCCAAGACACAGACAAGCCTCATTTAGACAACTTCCCTTGGACAACGACGTGACAGTTTCCACTTTACAGAATGAGAAACACTGATGCATTTCCCTGTATCCTGATAATTAGCAAGGATTGCATATTATAACACTGCTTTTATTTCAGACAAAATAAACCACCGGGTGATTCTGCAGAAGAAAGGAACACAAAGCAATTAGATCCATGTGCAATTAATATTCTCAAGAAGGAATAAACCTTTTCTTCCTTCCTTTAAATGTATGTTCCTTGTACTTCAATTTACAAACTCAAGCGGTGTTACCAAGGGTAAGGGCCTCTGTTCAAGAGCAGGTCACATAGGCACTGAAAAGGCAGGGAGAAGCTCCTGAGCCCGCAGCACCCTCTGCAGCCTCCCTCCCCACCATCACAGGAGGCGGGTGACACTGTGACCCCTCAGATCAATACATTTAAATCAATACACTGCCTCAACTCCTTCTCGTCTCATCGACACTAAATGAGAAACCTAACTACACTCTTTAATTATATGGGTGCTGTTTTAAAGATGCCACTAACCATTACCAACATTAGGAAGACGTGTGAGTGCTTTTCCGAATGCCAGGCAGCTGCCGCGAGGTCCAGCCTGCTCAGAAAAGGAGTTTCACTCCTGCTATTAGAGGTCACCTCAATACAGAGGCAGGGATACAAAGGCATCTGGCCTTCTTAAATAAAGCTGTACTATAAAAACCATCTGATGGGAACAGGTTTTTAAGAAAAGGAACAGTCTTGGGTTTCCACAGCTTAGGCATGGGCAGAGCAGCACAACTCATTTAGATGATGGAAAACCTTGAGATGGAAATAGGACATTTTTGAGACGTTAGCAAGCCCCAGCACAGAGTACTGATGTACTGAATTCCTGATAGATTTTTGTTTAAATATTGCAGCCCGACTTTGAGCACTCTGGTTGTGTCATCCAATCTCTTCTGCTGGGGGACTTCAATGAATTCAGACAGAAGCAGAAAGCGATGCAGTCTTGTTGAATAATACAATTCTTAATGGTCACTCCTCCATGTTACCAAAAAAAAACCGAGATCCAAGATTTCACAGCCAGAATCTCTGTCCATAGTGATGGATATAAGAAGTTTTGCAAACCAAGCTTTCGGTGATTTAATTTACACCATCCTAATTTGCAAAACTTGGAGGACAGAGAGATTTCAAAGTATATCTCAGACACAGGAATAGACTAAGGTAGGATAAATTCTCAGTTACTCATCAATAGCATTATGATAATCCTTAGAGCAGACGGAGCTAAAGCTTAATTTTATCCACATTTCCTAATTCAGGCTCATTTCCTCAAATCTAAATTCAGCCGTTGCTATGTGTCTGAGTTGGTCTCCCAAACTCTTTGATCAAGCAGACTACATCAGGCACCTCAAAAGGCATCCACTACGTGCCCATCTCCCCATGCCATGCTAACTTTATCGCTGCATGCAGTGCTCCAGCAAACTCATTGCTGCTCAGGCAGTCAGCTCATTTTATTCAGACACTGGCCTATATGCAACACCTGGAATTCTTATTTTTGTAGGACTCCTGTTCCATACAAGCAGAAACACACTATATTGCTTCTGAAGATCTTCAGAATATGTCAGATGTGAAACCCTTCAACTCTCACTGAACAACTACTATGTCCATGATACTCCCACATACGAACTCCCACTAAAACACCTACTATGTCCAGTGGCTACAGGGCTCCCCACCAGCGGTAAAGATATGAAACTGTGACTTCCCACTTAAATGATTTGTCATCCATTTCTTTGCCTGAAATTCCTGCTCATCAGAGCTGAATAAAAGCCAATCAGGTTAAAAATCACTTCCCAGTACATGTCACTTCCCAGTACAGCTACACATGTCTCAAAGGAAGTTCTCCATAAGCAGGAAAAGTGTAGAGGTCTTAACACCAGAGTACATAATTCATGAAAAGGCTTAGGCTAAAACAGTATTTCTTCATACTTCCAGTGTAACATATTAAGCAGAACGACACATAGGGAGAGAAAAATGTTAATTTTAAATCTATCTTTGTATTGTAGCATTTTATTAGATAGAGTCTTGCTTCATAACAGGCTGTACTTGTGACAAATGCATTATTAAGGCCAAAGAGATGGGCCACATTTCAAAGAGATACTCGTACTGTAGCCTACTGCCAAAATCAGGACAGTAGATCGCCCAGTGAATTAACTTGCTATCAAAGCTCTCCTAAGCCTCCGATACACTATTTCTACACCAAGTTACTATTTCTACACTAAAAACATTCCCAACTCTCATGAAGAGCTTTAATCAACCTGTCAAAAATGGAGAAAAACTGACTGAGCCTAATAATAGAAAAAAGGGCATGGACATGAAGAAGGGTGGGCAGAGGTGGTCCAGCAAGTAGAGGCTGATGGTGATCGTCAAACACAAGAAAGCCTGTCTGAGGTTCATAAAAAATCATTCCTTCGCATATTCTGGTACTGCCGCCTCTTCAAATGGGTCATTTTATGGAATGCAGCAAAAAGCATAAAAGAAATTCAGGCAAAAAGATACGCTACGAAGATTTATATTTAGAGCCAAGGAGTAACAACAGACATCACTATGACTTAATGCAGCACCTACAGAGGATGCTGCTCAACCAGCTAATCCTCTAAATATTTCCTCATAAGATGTATGCTTGCTTTCTGTAAGATGATAAAGATCTAGAAGAGTGTGCATTTCTACATAGTAGTGCCTCAGGGGAAGTCTTACCTTGCTTTAAACAAGCTGCTCTGATAGCCAGTTTGACCCATTCAGAAATAACATTTTTGATGGCTGTTTACCTTTGATTCTGTTGCCAGAAAAACATAGAGAACCGCAGTGTCTGAACAGTTGTCTTGTTATCCAGTTTCATTTGATAAGTCTTTTAACATCCAGAAAGGAAGAACTGTGGCCAAATTTTCTTATGACTTATGAATAGATTTTGGAAAAAAGGAAAGGAAAAGATAGGGAATAAATCAATGTTCTTTGTTATGTTCAATGTTTACTGTTATGACAGTAAAATGTAAAAATCCTGTAGTCAAACAAGAAATGGAGGGCAGGTCCTTTATGGGCTCTGCTTCTGTGCTTATATCTCCCCTGGCAGCCACAGCTGTAATTAAGAGTGTTGCTGCACACCCAAGGAGATGTGCAGAAATGCTGGAGAGAGGTCCAAAGGAGAACCCAGATGGGATTTCAGGGCTAAATTTAGAAGCTATTTAGCTTCAAGATAGTAGAAAACCAGTCAAAGGTGAGAGTGGCTTTGAAGAGTCCTGAACTGGGGACATGAGGGTAGGACAGCCCCATCTGCAGCTGGCAACACCTTTCAGCCACTTGTGATCCAAACCCAGTCTTAATTCCCATGCCAGGGGATAGGACAGGCAGAAAATAAAATTGCTTTTTAGCTGAAACTTTTTCCTCAAGCAGTCTTTGAAAAGCTTTGTCCTGGTAAGTAACACAGTCATTTTTCTGTAACAAAAAAGCCACAGAGAGATATACTGCAGAGATACATAGGGGAAACCACAGAGAGAAATAGGACTGTTGTAATATTTAATTAAACCCAAATGCCAAAAGAAGGCTAGGGTAGTCTGAACATGGGGTCTACACGTTATCATTAACCAATGGTGCCAAAACGACCTACTATTCCCACACTTCTAGGGAGGAGGAGGAGGCATCCTGAGGCTGTCACGTGTGGGATCTGGAGCTGGGAAGAGGACAGCCTAGGCAGGGCTGCCCATTTTCCTTGTAAAAGAAATTAGATTGTCAGGAATCAGGCCTCCAGAAATAAGGCTTCATTTGTAAGATGTAAGATAAACTAAACTGGTTAGATTCTGGAATTAATGGTTTGAGCTAAAAAATGAATGTTCAATATACATTGACATTTAGGCTAAGAATGAAATTAAATGCTTAAGAGTATTTTAAAAAACAGCAGTAAAAGTTTCTATTTCTGAAGATTTTCAAAACAAATCAGGGATTTCTGCAACAATTTCATTCTCCTAAATAAAATTTACCAGAAACAGAAAAATGTATACCACAGTAAATGCCAGAACAGATACACTTTCAAAAATAAACAGGCCTGTGTTCAATATAGGGTTTGGGGTTGTTTTTTCCCAAAATTGCTACCTTGTAGAAAAGGTAAGTTTTGCTATCAATCCACCATAAACTTGGGTCACATTTCTTTAACCTATTAAGCTCTGCTTATAGTTTTTTTGACATACACAAATATAATTTTGCAGAAAGATTATTAAAATCTAGCAATTAAAAGCTACCTGAAAATGGGTCATTTTCTCCTAAAATGACAGTGCAGGGATTTACACTCTGCAGGGTTTCAGAGCAGGTCCTTGTGTTAACTCACAGGTAGGTCATGCAATGTCTATCAGCCTGGTGGCCAGGATTTTCACAAAAGGGAGCGTAAACCCCAGAGGAACACCCCGGGTAGAAATACAGCACCACTCTGGGCTGACCTTTCAGAAAATCAAACTTCATGAGACTTGATACCACCTGGTTTTCAGCAGTAGGAGTTGAAACTCCTGATCCATGACCTTTGCGTACTGTCCTAAATCTCTCAACACTGGGGACACGGCTCATCAGGACTGAAGCAGCACTGTCACTGCTGGCACGTGCTGCCCTGATGTGCCTCGGAGCAGGGAACATCCCTCCAGCAACCACAGAAATTATGAGGTTTCACATCACCGAGATTTTTAACTCCTCCTGGTGCATCTGTTTGCTAATCCCATCCGTTTGGGATTAAAGCCGTCATTTTCAAGGAGTGACCTTGCCACCAGTATTCCCAGCAGCAGTGTTATGTCACCCTGACTGCGAGGAACCAAATGACACCCCTGCATCAACAGATGCTGGGGAACCCTCTGAGCAACCCCAGTCCTCTTTGATTTGCCCACCTACAACTAAACAACGTACAACAAAACCCTGCACTGTTTGTATATGAGCACCCCTGCCGTGCCCTTCATAAATTTACAGATAATTAAAGCTTTTTAAGGTGGCTGTATGTTGAAGGTAACTGCTCTGTGATTTAAAGCCAGGATCTATTTGTCTGTTGTGTCTTCCAGGTTCCTGTTGTTGCGAGCACAGCAGAATTTGAATAGTATAAGCACTCTTCATAAATTCCTGCTTTTCATAAATCTCCAGTTGGATCAAAAGCAGAACCTCTATGCAAGAGCAGAGAAATCTCCAGCCTTTGATTTGGAACAGATGAGGCACCCTATGTTCTTCTAAGATTAAAAAAACACTGTTCGCACAGCACACAAAAAAGAGAGGCAAAGGAACTACATGAAATAATTCAAAACAAAGGAGGTGGAAACTCAAAAATAGTACGAGGAACTCAGATGGCAGATTCAGAAGCAAATGAACTGCAATTAAGAGGACAATTTCATGTCCAAAGAGGATGCTCCAAACACCAGCCAGAGAATGGAGACCCTCTGGACTAGCGGTGAGCTGAGCGCAATATAATCCAGTCTTCTGACAGGAAGATGAATTAAGGCAAATTATCAATTACATTTTTGTAATGGAGTTAAGAGATAGTTACCTCTATCCATAATTTCATAAGTGCATTTCCAAATTAAAGGAAAAGACGCGTGAACCAAATACAGGAAAAAAGGATTAGTTCAGTTTGGAAGCTACAGGTCATGCATTTCTTGAGCTTATTGAATGGGCCATCAAGGAAAATGACAACACCACTAAAATAAAGCAGTACACTAATCACAAAAGCCAGTCATGAAAATAAAAGCTACGGTGTGTTTTTTATGGACATCAGAGAAAAGGTTTGAGTTTTATTCTTTTCTGCACCAAAGTCTGGGATTTGATTTTTTAACTTATCAGACCTAATGATCATGAGCTATCCCATGATTAAACTGCAGTGAGGATAGGTAAATTAGTCAAGGTGTGACCTGTGTACCCACTACAGTTGACCCAGAGTGCTCACACAATCTGTGCTCTGCTGTGCTGGGTCAGGGCAGAGGTCCCTCCAGCCCAGGACTCAGGTCCTGACAGGCCCAAAGTAGAAACCATAGAAGACCAGGGAAGCTAATAGTTCATTTCTGCTAAGTCAAAGCTGGAATGCTTTTGTATCTTGGGATACTCTGTATGCAATAACTACATCAATGGCAAAAAAAATCCATTTCCTATTGAAAAGGTATGCTTAAAGGGTTAATGTATTTGCAGATAATAGGCTTAGGAGAGTTGGAGTCTAGACTGCTTACAAACACAGATGAACAAACTTTAATATGTTTTTGGTTTGAAGGCCCCTCCCTCCCCCAAAGTTGCAAATGCAGAATTTCTCACAAAACCCAATGTAAGATCAAGGCCTTGGACCCTGTGGTGGTGTGCTCCCCCTCACCTGATCTTTTGCCCCTGGCTCTGCTCATGTGATAAGTACCAGTGGCAGTTGTGATAAGATGCACCTGGTCACGATGGCCATGTGCAGCTCAAAGTGGAGTACTGGTAAACAGATAAGCACACAATAGCTGAGAGCTAATTTACAGATGTGCGTCCTTGTCCACCTAACCAGAGCAGTAATTAATATCCGACTTAGGCCACACTTGGCAGAAACTAGTATCTGCAGCTGGTATGTAGGTATGACTATGAGCCGGTCATCTTACCCCCATAAATAGCGAGATGCCCAAGAGCGCTTTGAGATCTCCTGCACGGCAGCAGGGCTGCACGACGGGATCTCCCCTTGAGTTGGGGTGCCTCTCAAGGTTACTCCTTGAGGCTGAGTGGTACATTGCCATAACAAGATGCTCGGCAAGTGGTTAATAGCATGCTGAACTTTGAAAACTTAGCTACATGATATAAAGAATTGATTGTGTACACAAAATCCTTTAGATATAAACCACTGAACAAGCCTGGGACTAGGATTGGATCCAGCCACCCCTAGACTCCTCTCTGAGAGGGAGTTTAGAAAGCAAGGGGGTCCTTTCTGAACTTTGTGACTCAATGGGAAGGTTTCCCTGACAGTTTGTCTGACCCTGTTCTCCAGGCAGTAAATAATCAAGTAAACCTTGCCATCAAACCTTGTTGAACCACTAACTAATTTACTTAACTTGTAATACATTAATAAAATATATACTTTTGCTTCTCTCGAGTGGTATGTGCTCTCAGTCTCTCTTCTGCGACAACCTGACGTAGTTGGCAGGATCCACAAATCTCTATTTGCAACAGACCCTGAACCCCTCTGAGCAGTGACTAATTTCTACATTAGACTCAAACTCATACTACATTCACTTGATAACTATGATACATTCACATAATAAGTCACAGTGACATGGGTGAACTAAATCCTACTGAAGTGGTGAGTTCAACAGCCAGGTTTCAGTCAGGGAAAGTGAAAATCATTGCTGTGAGAAGGTGAGA
Source organism: Phalacrocorax carbo (assembly GCF_963921805.1). Lineage (NCBI taxonomy): Eukaryota > Metazoa > Chordata > Aves > Suliformes > Phalacrocoracidae > Phalacrocorax > Phalacrocorax carbo. Next base: position 7,360,311 of record NC_087517.1, read on the forward strand.
CCCCAAAGTTTGCTCTCTAGAAAATCTACAAACAGACCTATTCTGTTCTATACCATTTTTATTGTCCTATACCTTGTACTCATGGTGTTATCAAGCCTAGGACAAACTTAAATCTACTTCCAAGGCAAAGTTTCCATCCTTACATCTGTCCTTCTACACTTTGTAGAAGTTCTTCAAAAGGACTCAGCAAAGAACTGAGGTCTGTCTTACAACTTCTCACTTTTGTCCTGGTTCAAGGGAAAGGAAGCGCACTGTCTTGCAAAAGGAAAAGGGCAGGAAACAAAGAGAAGTCAGAAGACCCGAAAGAAAGAGAAGAGCAACACGCTTACCCCCACAGCTCATAAAGCAAGAACAATGTCTAACTATCACAGTGACTGGCATTCAATATATAAGGCAATGGCTTAATTAGCCACAAATACGGTCAGCTAGCGAATGTTAAAAGGTCACCTGATACTAATTGTGAACAAGACAAACTGAGCTGTTTAAAACAACCTGTCATGAATAATTTCTCAGGGCTTAGCAATTCTGCATGCTTCTGTAGTTTGCTCTTCTCTATTATGGTTGAATAACATTCTGCTAATTATTAATTGGATAATGATTTGTTTCTATCACTAATTCAATAACGTGTGCATTTTGAAAGCTCCCAGCTCTAGAGACGATAAATATTGGGCTGATCTTCATTTAACTGCTCTGGTTGGAAGACAGGTCCCAAGTGATGGAAGTGGAGCCTACGGAGTTTTCTGCCCGCTTTTGTGCACTACACCCAAAGCCACTGAAAAATTCGTGTTCTCTGGAGACTGAGGCAACGCTGCTTCTCCGCTCACCTTGCAGGGAACAGAAGGTGTCCGACACTGGGTAGCGATTAGGAGCTTATACATCCTGGATATTAAACAGGGGTCTGGCTGGAAATGAATAGTTCACCCTCAGGGGAACTCTTAGGGGTATCCAGAAGGTGGAAATATCTCACCCCTCTTCTACATCCCACTTCCAGACCTAAGGGTCTTCAGAGCGCTCTGTAAATAGACTGTAGGAGGAAGGGCATACCACAGGGCACTGCTGTACAGTACTGACCACCCCTCTGGCCTCTCACATGGGTCCTGTGCCAGGGCCATGCTGCAATCAGTTCTGCTCGGATAAAAAGCTGAAGACAAGAAAACCAACAATAATACCCTTGAGCTACCACTCCCTACAAGAAGCCAGACCATTAAAAATGCCACATAAATATCACTGACAGAAAACAGGCTTCAAGGTTATTCAGAAAAGCCCCACACGCAGACAACCTCCTCTTTTTAATAGTGATAAAAACCCTGAGCTTTTCAAAAGAGCAAGTCATGGCACAGGCAAACCCACCTTTCAAAACCCAACAGCTCCCTTTTTGCCGAAGAAAAGGTAATGTTGTGGGGGAAAGGTATAGCATTCCTCCTTCATGGGCCACAGAGGCATAATCAATTGGTACAACAGCACATTGTTGAAACACAAACCACGGAAAGCTCCTTTATGAATCCGTGCAGCCAGCTGGAACAGCCATCAACAGCTGTGAGATGAATTCACTCCAGGACTGAATCACTTCATTAGGGTGGGTTTTTTTTTCCTTTTATTACATGTGGCTCAGGCTGCTGATCCTCATCCTGAAGACCCTCCACAGAGCAGACCTACTTCTTTCTCTGCTCCTTTATATACTCAGGAATATTAATGGTTCCCGTTGTATTCCTTAGTCTCCCCCTGACACACTATTTCTCCCCCTCCCATCATACAGCTCACCAGCAGTCTCCCAAGTTATTACACCACCTTGTGTGGTGACCTAAGCTTTTTGACTGTAAGTGAGAGAGCAGTTGTGATTTGGGGCAGCACAGGTACAGAATTTGCCCCTAAGGTAAAGGCTTTTGTCTAGAAATTGATTTAGTGTAATTATTGTGATCGTGCAAATCATGGAAACTGGAAAAAAAGATCCAGATGAAATGACATTTCCTGCTTGCTCTACATCTAATTCTGCCCTATTTCTGTTTGATATACACTAGCCTATTATATGTGAAATGTAAGTGGACAGAACCACAGCCCAGAGCCCCAGCAAGCAGTGATGCTGGAATACACGTGTCTCAATTTGAGCCTGAGACTGGCACAAAATTGCAAGGATGAGACCACTGGCTGCTGAAGTCAGGTGTACTTGGCAGGAGTGACAGCAGGTGACATCACAGGGCTTTTGTAATTAAATACGATTGTCTCAAGAAAATTCCTGATTCCTTCACTGAAAACAACCGTACAAACCTCCAAACTTAATGAAAAGGAATACAAAATTTAAAATAAAAACAATTAAAAGCTGAAGCAGGAAATACCTTCAAACAAAATGCTGATAGAAATATAGCTGCTTCTTCTCCTAAGCTTATACTTTTATGGGATTTTAATACAAATGAAAGAAATCCACCTGGTATTCTGACAGCATAGCCAACTTTAGCCCCCTTCTACTTCATTTCCCTTGTAGAATGCCAGCAAACTCTTATACTAAGGAAAATCTCAGTATTAAGAGCGAAAAGAAGATACCAGAAGAACGGTGTTCAACACTCATGGCAACCTTGTGAAAGCTGTTTAATCCAGCAAGTAAACAGGTACACACCTACGACAGGCTCCAAAAAGAACCGTTGAGTGGATAACTGTGCTCAGCATAAGGGCTATTTACATGCACCGTGCCCTTTTTTAAATCTCCTTACCCGAACTGCTACAGCGAGATGGTTCCACGAGTCTGCCGGTCTTATCGTAACAGGCAATAGCTCGCAGTCGTACACCCTCGCCACACTCCTTGGCGTCTCCGTGGGATCGCTCTCCCAACTGCGGCTCGGATGTACCTCCTCCGATAATGCAGTCGGACCAATTTCCATGGGGCTGGGAGGTAAACACCTCGCAGGGGCACAGCTCTGTTTCAACTTGAGGATAAACTTCTGTGTTCTGGCATTTGTCTCGCTTTCTGCTTCGTCCTGTTCCAACCACAGAAATCTGTTCGTTAGCTTAACATCTGGTATCTTTGATAACAACACGTCATATTATTTATACTTGCATGAATTCAACACATTAGAACCAAGACAATCTGAATGTTAATATCCAGGAACGTTTACGAAGCATCTATTACCTGCTGCCAGCGCTCTGGAGTGCAGGGACAATGTATCTCCAGGGGCAACTGGAAAACTTGGAAATACTGTTTTGATGCGTAGGGCAAGGAGCAAAATGCGAAGTCTTACTCTAGGAATGGTCTGCCCAGAAAACGCTTTGTAATTTTATATAATATCATTTTTCTCTAATTATCTGATGAAAATAAATTGATTGTTTTGTCTCTATTTGCTCACAATCAATGGTTGCTAGGACAACTTCCAGAGGACTCTACTTTAGCCACAAGTTCTTCCTTGAGGCTACTTTACAAATTAGGTAAAGATGCACTTTGCACACAATCCATGCTTTGAAGAAAACAGAAGAGATAATCCAAAGTAAACTATTAGGGCTGGAAAGCATTTCAATGGTTATATCTGGTTTAATGTTTTCTTTTGTTCCATTCCTTCAACAGGCTTTAAAAGAAGGCTCTTTCAGCAGCTTCAGGAAGCAGCAGCATTCAAATAATTCTGTGGTACAGCTCTCTGCAACTGCAGTCTCCGTGCCGTGTTCCTGGAGGACTTCTAGGACTGTGAAGAGGTCCCAGGTACAAGAATTCATGCTCCCTGCATCCCTACAACTGCTCAAGGGAACAAAGGTCTGTATACAGCCTCTAAAGATAAAATCAGCACTTTTCTTGGCATGGGCTAGCCAACATGGAGCAGCCTTTATGCTGGCTGAGCTCAGCAACGTCTTTGCATTTGGCATCTGCACAGAGGGGGAGAATTCATCTTCACTAACAAACCACATCTGTATCCCATCCTCAAAATGTTCCTTGGCCATCCTGGACACACTAAAATTAATTCTGCAAAAAGTTTTTAAAGCTTTGATCCAAAGAAGTGTTTTCTCTTTGGTATTGCACACAAATAAGATACTAAAAAAAAAAAAGAAGTTATATAACCCAACAACCCTCTTTCTAGTCTGGAACCAAGAGTCACTTCACCACACGTCAGTAGGAGGACAAGCTGGCTGTCATCAATACCTGCTTGCATACAAACATGCAGCTCCAAAGGGAGGGGCAAACCCGTAATGTCCCTGTCCTTCCAAACCCAGCTCTTTCAAAATTGTATTTCCAGAATTCTGGGGAATGTAAAATTTGCCAGCACAAAGGGAAAATAAACACAAAGAAATCAAATAGCGCTGGCATCTTCGTATTTGTGTGTGTGTGTACATATTTTTAATATATATATATTTATTAGCAAATCCAGGCAAGGTATAAGAGGCACAACTCCACATACTTCAAAGAAAGTCTTTTAAAAGGCTTTAAATACATTGGGAGCTCTCTAGTGGCATTTCCAGCATTTTACGTTTGACAAGCTGACAGGAGCCCCAAGCTCAGTCTATACGTACAGCTGTATGCTCTGCATTGTATTAGTAAACATGGGAATTTGGGACTTGCCCATGTTTTGCCATTATTACATGAAGCACATCAGACACAGGCAAGGATGCTAATAATCTCACACTTATACAACACTTTTCTTCCAACTTGCCCTCCCACCTTTCTTGCAGAAATCTTCCTTCTAATGAAGTTGCTATGAAAGCCCTGTTTTGGGGGGAAAAGTGACGTTCATCCCATACTCTTCACAAAGAAGTAGTTTTAGAATTAGTGATGGTGATATTCTTATCATCTTCCCAGACTGTTTTAGAAATTACTATTAAAAATACTGCTGCAAAAATTTTCAAGGACACATATCTTTCATTAAATAGTATTTTCTTTTTTAAATTAAATTTCTGAACACTAACAAATATTATATACATTAAATATTATCAGGTAGTATATGCTACACATAAAAATTGTATGAAACATTAAAAATATACCTTTCTACAGAAAATACATTGGATCCATAGTTCAGTGAATTAACGGACTATATTAATTAACCAAAGACTTACCTAAAAACTGTTTTTATTATAATGACTTTGAATTTTGATATGTTCTGTAATAAGTCTTTTGCTTCTTAAGTAATGACTAATTTTATATGTAGAGTCTATGATTACTTACAGGGTAAAATGAATAATACTATTAAAAACTGAGTGGGAGGCAAGCAAATACTTAGCAAACAATTAGCAGATTCTCACTAAATGACATTGTTAATGAACTCTTATAATGAAGCCGAAGCATTCACTTGAGCACAGGCATAGGCTGTGTTGAACAAGGAGGTACAATTTATGCACGCGTACTGAAAGGTGAAATAAAAATGGATAAAGGAGCCTTAACAGCATGAAGTACTTCTCAAACAGCACTTTCCTTAAATCTTTTACTGAGTTCACATGGATGAGATTTCTTCAAGACTTTCAGCCAGCTCCAACTTTCATGAAGTTTTATGCAAAGACAGGTCAGCATTAATCTCAGCGACTTCTCCTTTTGAACCGTGGCAAAACCAAAACCGATGTCTGATTTGTCCTCCCTCGCCGCTCTCTGTGGTGCTGTGCTGTCCCCACCCCAGCGTCACCCAGGACACCCCTGCAGCACCTTCACCGCTTGCTCTTTGGGATGCCTTTGCTGGGAGCGGGCTGAGACCAAGAGGTCCTTCCCATCAGGAGAAAGGGAACCCAGCAAGGTCTCATGGGAGAGCCAGATGGTGTTTGGTCACAAACGCAGTGCGGGTGAGGAGACAAGCCATCAAAACCTGGATATCAGAAACCACTTTTGGTCCACTTACTTAAACGGATCTATGTCTGATGTAGAATGGAGTAAGAAAGGGGATAGGTAGGACCATACTGTTTTGTAACTGCCACAGACGATCATAAAGAAAATTCAGATTTAAAACTACCTGGAAGTAAGTATTCACTTATATATATAATTTTTGTAAGATCAGGCACCTCTTATTCTGATAGGGATACAGGATTTCTACTACTATAAACATACAGGCATCAATATAGAAAACATTTCAGAATACGCTCTTTGGCAGAAACAATACAGCATTGTATAATAATTATTTTTATGTAAAAGAGAAATCTTTATCCTTTAATGAGCCATACTATGAATGACAGCTTGACGCCAGTATGCCTGTACATGGTAATTGTTAGCTTGGGTCATTCCAACAGTAACAAACTGAGTAACAAGCTAGCCATGAAGCCAGGTGCAAGGCAGTCTAGGACGGAGCAGTGGTAGCCACCATACTTTGCTGCCATTCCGCTCCCAGGCACTATCACAGTAGATATTTTTACAGCAATGTTAGTATTTTACTCCATAGCAGAAGTCTCTGAAGTTTCAACTCCATTAATGGAGCAAACTCAAGCCAGCTACACCATAGCTCTCACACACAATACAGAAATATGAAAAGCTGTAAATTTCTTGTAAACCTTCTGAAAACAGTGTAATTCATTTTGATTTGATTTAGCTATGTGTGGGGGGCGGGAGGAAGACAACTCCTCACAAAAAAGCAGCTCCAAACTATTGGTGTTATAGGTCTTTAAAGCTTTTCAGTTTGGTCAGCATTCAAATAACATAATAACAAACCATAACAGCAAGTATGGGAGACTGTTCCATGAAATGGTTTGGACTAGAGTGCTTAATGAACATATATAAAGGATCAAACAAAACTGTTTTAACGATATTGTTTTTTCTTTATTCATGATATTAATTTTCCCTGTTGAACTACTGGATTCTGCTGAGCACAAGACTCCCAGCTTTAAACTTCATGCAGATTTCAACAGCCTTAAACAGAAAATCACACTGATTTTTATTCTTCTATACACATTTCCTGCAAGCTTCCCAGACTAATAGGTCAGATAAACTTGCACAATGCATGGTCACTGTTTTATTCGGTTTATGTCTAAAAATGGCTTTCCACCACTGAGTTTTTCTGCACTCTTCTCATACTGAAATGCATGTGCATAAAGCAGGCAGTGATCAGTATCAGATCAAAAATCAGCTAGGGAGGACAACTACTCTGTCTGGATTTTCGCACAACCCCAACATGAGTCCATCAACATCTGAGAAGCATTGTTCACAAGTATCACCATCAGAAAAATACTATAAAAGATTATACCTGTGAGTGACCGTCTCCTACTTCTAGTTGATTCACAGTCAAACGAGCATGCTGTAAATTTAGACCAAGGGGTAAATGTGCAGTCATCTTTGCAGGGAACGAGACACTCCTGTACAAGAGACGGCATAGCTCCTGCCCATCGCATGCAGTCACTGACATCGGCAGAGTCGTCGTGCTCCGACAAGCACGTAACAGCTGAAAAGCAAAGGCACAGAAATCTTTATATTCTTATATATATTCCATTATACTCTAGGCAGTCAGTACTTGTGTTCTAGGCAAGATTCACTTTCCTGGGTTAATAGGATAAAGCTGATTTATTTTTAGGTTGTTATTCATGCGTCACTCAAAGATGTGCTAAAAGCTTCACAAAACCATAAAGACACATTCTTATTTGAGCAGTGTGTTATCTAAATGACAATATAAATTCAATATTCTCAAGGAGGCAGTCATTTTAGGGGGTGAGGTAACAGTTTAACCAATGATACATTGTATGCCTAAACATGAAAAGAATACTGCGGCTGTGTGCCATAAAGCATATTTGGTTGAGGCCAGGATGGCCAAGCTGTGATGCACACATTACCCGTGGAACTGAAACAGCTTCAAAGTGGAAAAAAAAAATTAAAAATATAAAAGAAAGCTTCTTTCTCCAAAACTGCCACCTTTTCCATATTTCAGATGAAGGGACCAACTGTCTGAGCAGCTTTCCCATAGAGAGCGTGACCTCTGCTCTGTCTGAGCAGCGGATGCTACAGCTAAATGCTTCTTGCTGCAAGGTATAAACACCAGGTCTGCCCCCTCCAAATGAGTTCCCTAAACATTGTGCTACCCCTTGTGCTCTCCTGCTCTCTGGCCATCTGAACCTTTGAGTTTCTTGCATAAGTGGATATGTTTAGGAGGAAGGGCACGAGCATTCAGCCTGCAGACATGATAGAAAGGGGTACTGCACTTTACTAGACGCCTGCTTTTATGGTGCACTATAGCTTGCTATAAGAGCACTACTGAATGTGTCCATTAACAGAAAAAAAAACCACAAAACATAACTACTCTGTAGGTCTCAGCTGAGGACAGCATCACTCTGCCGAGCTCCATCCAACCTGAAGTGCTTCGCACATGGGCACAAGCAGAGCCCCTGTGCCCGTACCGAGCTTCACCCTCACACACAGCACTATCAAGGCTGCAGCCCACATTCAAATGCAGTGCATTTCTCTGGTCCCCTGCCCAAAGGTTTACCAGGTCTCTATGACTGGGCCATGGCAATAGGAAACAACAGGCACAGGGCTGGGCTGGGGCTGAGGTCTCTGAATTTGGACATAGATGCCTTTGGGGCCAGGCAAGAGTCAAACGGCGTTTGCAAGAACACAGCCCAGGACTTAGATGCACTGATTTCCCCCCAGTTTTATTTTAAGTCAATGCCCTTTTCCTTCAACAGCCCTGTCCTTTTTTGTACAGTATTGATTAATTTTTCAGGGTGGATAATGGCACTGAACAGCCATGATGGAGGACAAAAGTATTAATGTATAAATCTGAATCACAGGAAGCCTCTAATAAAACTAGCTAAAGTTTCAGTGAATTAATAATAAGTAATTATAATAAATAAAAATAGCCTGCACATCACGGAGCCTTCCATTTCATAATAATTAATAATAATTAATAATAATAATTAATAATAATAATTAATAATAATAATTAATTCTCACAGAATCTCCAAGATTATAGGCTATTTATATCCTACATTTTAGGTTAACCAAAGTAAAGATAGGCCGTGACTTGATTAAAGTAATAAAGTCAGGGACAGAGTTAGGGATTAAATTTGGTCCCAAGAGTTTAGTCATGTCAGGCTCTCTGATTTCAGGCAAGTCCACACATTGTATCATAAAGCTACAGAAGATGAAACGATTTAATCCAGATTTTATTATATAACTTTAACAACCTGTGATATTATTTTATGGAGATTCCTAAATAATTCATGTTTTTGAAGCTGCATATATTTTTCCTTGTTGCCAGAATGTAATGTAACTAGGAATGCGTGAAGAAAAAGGGAAAAATAACTCTGTTTTCTTACAGTTAAAGGATTTACTGGGGTGTAACTTTTCAATGAATACACATGATTTTTGTTTTTTAACTACAGTACTGTATGGGAGCAAGGGATGGGTTGGCAACCACCTGGAAATAAAAAAAAAAAATCTTATTAAAATGTAATTAGTTTTCTAAGGAAAAAAATCAGCATTTTGAAGAACATGCAAAAGGCAAGCGATCGCTAAAAGTCTCTTTAGACTCGAGTGACAGTAAATCAGCATATTAATAACTACCTCTAAATTGCTGATCCTTGCCTTTCACTTTCAATCCTTGTGACCCTTCCTATCTCTCAACTCCGGCAGTCAGAAACCTGGAGACATTCCCCTTCTCAATTACGAGAGCGCAAGGACAGAGGTCACCACTCTGTACGGGAAAGCGGGGTAATTGCCCTTTCCAGGAAGGTTAAACAAGTAATAGACTCGGATGCCCAAGGTCCATGTAGCCTCATTACCTTCAGCAAGGACACCAAAGATCTGGCAGCACAAACGTGTCCACGTGAAGTACGGCCAAGTGTATGCAAACCGTCTTCTCAGCATCGCTACAACTGCTGGTGTCTGCAGGGAAGTGAACAATAGCCTACGCTGCCAGCCCCATGAAGCAGCATTTGCAATTGCATTATAAACCATCATGTTGCAATGTTTACTACTATCTGTCAGAAGACCACAATTCATTCATGACATTTATTAATGGCAACACAAGTGATGGAACTTCTAAATCTCAATGTTAAACCAGACGCTCCATGCTAAAATGAGTTATTATTTAATGGCCTGATCTTCTACACAAATGTCCTTAATTTTGAGCATACAACTAACGCACTGAGTTCGCTGAGTCTATTTACATGCTAGAAGTGATAGATACATAAGGGCATATGAAATCGGTGTAAATATTTGACAGACATCATGGAGCTTAAAGAAATTAGTGGCAATAGTAAACATAGGTAGAGGAAAGTTAAATTACAACAACAAACAATATAGTGGATTATACATGTATAAGCATGGAGACAAGAAGGAGTTGAAAAGACAAAAATATAATGGACAGTCTAGTAAGGGACATGAGACCTAAAGGAGGAGGGGAGGAGGATCTCCCTGTGAGGTGATGAGGGACAGGCAGGTGGTTGAAAACACAGAACTGCTTCTCTTCTCCGCTTCAGGAATTTTTATAAGTGCAGATCCTCGTAACTCAGTCTGGTCATTCCTGACAGAGCAACAAAGCCTCGGTGTCAGCAAGGAGAGCAGGCAGAGGCCAAAGAGCAAGGAATCCAAAAACCTTTTCTGATGCCTAAAATACTACCTGAAGAGCAAACGTTCCGCTTGCTTCCCAGTCTCCTGGACTTTTGCTCTTATCGGTGCCAATGGTGCTATTACTAAGCTGGTGGGCCCAGACGAGCGCCTCTTTGGTGACCCAACTGGCAGCTGCGTCCCTCTGCTGGCAGAGCAGGTACTTCTTGTTTTACACGCACAAAATAAAATGCCAGCCATGAACACCCGGTACCCTTACACACCAAAACCCCACACCTCCTCGCCTGGCCTAAGCAGTATGGTGCAGTTCAGTCATATTAGGAGGCAATTCATTTCTACTCAAGAGTCTGCAAACATCTTCAAAGACAATGCCAATGTGTGACTTCTTCAGTTTGAACTGAATTATCTTCAAAAGCCTGAGCTTAATGGGCCTGATCTTTACAGCATGTCAGTCATAAGAAATGGCAGGATTTCTGCTACATGCTCACAACTATGTTTGAGGTGAGCAGCATGAACTGCTAAAATAAATTAAATAATAAAACAAAAGCCTATTAGGGCATTTTAATGGATTGAGAAGGGCCAGACAGGAAGCAGCAGAGCTGCCAGATCCACTCCAGTGGCTCATGCAGGAGCTAGTCACCTCATTCCTGCCTGCTGCAAACTTATTTCCCAGTTAAGTTAGCTTTAACTTTTAAGAGAAAAATATTTTCAAATACAGGCACTTATGGAAATAGAATGAGACAAATTTGTTTTCAGTGGACCTTCAGGAAAGTTAGAAAATTTATCCTCGATGGTTTCAAACTACTGATTGGTTTGGTTCATGTCTGGTTTATGTTGCATAAAAAATACTTCCCCGTAATCCTCAGTTCTGTCACAATGGTTTTAAATAAACTCATACCGCAAACCCATTTCTGCTATGTCAACATCTCTTTTTTTTTTTTAAGAGGGATACCACCGGAGGGCAAATGCGGTCCATTTGCAGCCCTATGCACTAAGGGGGTGTGTGTGCGCGTGTGTGTGTGGAAATCACGTAGTAACGATAGATCCCTCCTAGACATAATGTGTGATTTCTACTATCTCTGCAGCATTTAAAATAGACACAAATATATGAATAGAAATAGCTAATAACAGGACACTGCCAGATAAAGGGTTTCAAACTATAATATTGATTCCCACAAAGAGGGGAAATGCAGGATTTCCTTTTGATCTCACGCTATTCTTTCTTATTACCACCAGTCAATGCCACCAAACTGGAATTAAACACTTGGGGCCAAGCTGCGGGATGACAGTTCAATGCAGTTCTGTTGATATAAAACAATGGCTGGCACACAAAAAAGTACACCTTCTCTCATAACGACAAAATTAAAATGATGAATTAAACGGAAAGGTAACCAGGTTTAAAATGCTAAAAGAAAATATCTTTCTTCCAGGGCAGGGCTGGAGTTGTTTAAGAGACAGCACGGATACACCTGTTAAGGCCCTAACAAAAGTTAACAATTACCATGAGCACTGAAAATAGCTGCAGATGCAACCACCTTGCTTCAAGACGTAAGTGTTAAATGTATGGTTTTGGGAGGAAATTTCCCTTTCTGCTGGTACAAGGTCCTGTCAGGATATGAACAAGGACTGCTAACGAGATAATCAGTACGACTGTCTCTGTCTTCTTGTTTTGTACTTACACCCACAAGAGTATGTTTGTATGCCATCATCTTAGCATATGGCACGCGGAAGCATATGGAAGCTATATTCTTTAACTACATTTATCTTAAATTAAAAGTAAATAGCAGACACTTCTATAAACTTTTACACGGCGAAATCAAACGTTTCTATGCTGTCAAATTGCAGAGGCACTGAATGCATCCTTAGACGATGTTACACCACCACCAAAGCAGCATGTCAGCAGCAACACAGGGGAACTCAAGTGCTCTCAGTAGGCACAGGCCTGACTTAACAGTGCTACAGACAGTCCTAACAAAAGGAGTGTATTGAGAAAGGAATATTATAGGCATAGCATTGCACCCAATAAGGAAAGATAACATAAATATAGTTCCTCTTAAGTAAAAAACCAATTACAGACAGTCTTGGTAATCATATTCATTTACCAAAGTTATAATCAATTCTCCTTTAAAAACGCATTTCAAGAGTTTCCAAAGGGTAAGAAGCTGAAGAGTGAGAATATCAACTACCAACCAGTAAAATTATACTGCACCATAGCACTTCAATTTGGGAAACCTAAATTAGTGGTTTCAAAACTCTGGAATTAAATGTCATTAGAACATCTGAACAAAAAGTCTGATAATTCCAGGAAGGTACACTCAGGCAAAACACTAAAACTAAAGCTATGCGATAGTGTAAATCAAATGGCTGGACTTCGTACAGGAACAATGGGATGACCTATGAGGCTAGACAAGACGTGTAGACATGATGATGTAATTATCTTCTCTGGCTTCAAATCCTGGGAATGTGTACAAAATCAAAGCCAGCATGTGAAGTCAATGGAATTATTTTAACGTAGCTGTTTACCTTCACATTGTTCAGAAAAATCTCATTTTATGTTGCACAATTATTCTCATTACCCCTCAATGTAACAAGATAATATATAATTTCTTACAGGTACCACTAACGATAAGTGAAAATGAAGTTCAGGAATAATCTGTTAGGAAAAAAGAAGAAAATAACTTTAAGGATCCAGACTTGCTGACTATAAGCACAGTCCCATAACTCACGATGACCTCATTTATTTTCTATATTGATATTCCTTCATACTTATAACAGGTTTCTCCAAAATCCCAGATGGAATATTTACGTTATTCTTGGTATGTTAGCCCAACCCCTAATTACAGAAGGAGACCAAAGGCAAACATAATAGAAGACATAAGATAAGGTTTTGCTGAGACTCAGGTTTAAGTCTAAGGCCCTGTTCTGTAAGGACAAAAGTATACGCTTAAGCTCACCACTGCGACCCCCTCCCTGGATACAGCAGCACTTCCATTAATGAAGTGAGGTGCATCCAAAGTTTGCACTTAACAGAAGCAAACCAGAAGATAACCATTAAAAATAAGTCTGACGAAAAGAACAAATGATGCCAGGAAGGACATCGCAGACACAAATCTCATAAAAATAACTGAGGAAGAGCTGGAACAACTAGTTATGCAGCAGGGAAACTGGCTCCAAGATCACCAGTTTCCCATTTTGTAATTATTAATGATATTGACAGTAGTGCTAAAGGGCTAACAAATGCCACAGAGCAAACAAGAGCACTGAATAAACACAGCCCCCAACCAACGTGCACCATAAACAAACAAGAGGAGCCTGAGATGAGGTTGGGAAGCAATAAAGATGGTAAATATCAACTGTAAAGATAAAGAAAAGCAACTGAAATGATTTGCATTAAAAGAGGTCAGGGAAGAATTGGGTGGAAAAGTTGGGTACAAAGCATTAGCATGGAGAAGAGGCTGTAACAAGGGAAAGGGGAGAAGGTTGGGATAGAATTAGAAGGGAAGAAAAAAAAGCATGCAAAACTGAAGATCCTCCTCAACCTAAAGGTCCATGGTTTAGCTGCTCTTTGCATTGGTTTCTCTCTGCAGCGTTCCCACAATAAGACATGTACATGGGGAGAAAGACAGGTTAATCTAGGTATAGAGGCCTCAGAAAAGGAGCCCCAGCTGCAGCCTTCTGGGGGCCAGGGTGGTGGGAGGTCACCTCCAGTGCAGCCACAGCCGTGCCCCAGCCTGGGCAGCCACCCCACACGCGTGTGTCAGACCCGACCATAGGCTTCCCCTGCAGCTACGGGTCATCATCGTTCACCAGCTGGAAAGGGATAAAGAGGTCTGTACACAAGGTCTGCGTACCAGAGGTGCACGTCCCTCCCATGCCTTTCAATCTCTATGGCCCAGAGCTTCTCAGCTAACACTGCAGCGCAAGCGTGAGAACAGATCAGTTTGTCTGAAAGGGATTAAACATGTCCAGGGCTGTGTATTAAACCAGTAAAATCAGCACAGGCTGACTTCTGTCATTTAGTGCCCGAAACTGGACTCAACTCGGTTCCATTTTCTTAGGGTACAATTTTCTTTGATACTTATGGATGAGGCTATTGATTATTTAGTTGGGAATATATGATTTGAATCACTGAAAGAATTGAGCTGTACATGTCAATTTTGCCAAGCTATGTGACTTGGTGTTTTAATTCTGCCTCATCTGTGAACCAACACTGCCCACTGTGTAAGAAGGAGGAAAGAAATGCATTGCTATAAATGCCATTCCTCCTCCCACCCACACACTGAATGCAGAACATGGGACTGATACATTAATGTCTAGCACCATTTTCATTTTCATACAAGTGTTTTCTTATTGCAAGTGGTTCACCCTCTGCCTGGCTAGAAAGACAAAATAATATGATTTTTTAATGGTTCAAATTTACTTTGGCCAGTGAATAACTGCACTCTGAGTGCTTCTACATTATGCAATCAGTCTAAGGACTCTCACAATTTTTACCTTTTTTCCCCCTAACTTTATTATAGGTTTTGAATTGCTTTTACTTTCATTTTCTATTAAAAAGAAAATCAATGGAAGTGCATTAGATGATTAATGATAGAAATTATGCTTCTGCTCCTTTCAGAGAATGTAACAAAATACAAAAATATGCTTCCTTTTTCCCTCTTTCTGTGGCCCACAATTACTAAAATGGAGTTCAATTTATTTGTAGCACCTATCATCAAGTTATATTTAAGATGAATTATTTATAGCACAACTTGAAAACAAAACTGACATCCTTTTATATACACAGACACTGAGAACAGAGTAAATAAAGAGAATCATACATGCCAAATAACAAAAGAGAGAGAAAATGGAAAACAAATACAACGTTTACAGTGTTTCTAGTAACTCAAGTTGGAAAATCACTTAGCTGACTAAGAAAGCACTGACTTTCTTTTGACAGCTTTGCCTCAGTCATATACTCACAAGCCAGCGTTTTTAGTGATAGCTGGATAAACTTAAAATCTTATGCAGCCTGTTTTATTCCAGCCAGGTCCAGTTTTTGGTAGCACCCCATGGTCATCTTTCACAAAATGGCAGCAGAGAGCTCAACGCTACAGCCAGCTCCTCACATGGCAAACCCAACCTTAGCAAGGTCTCAGAAGACAGCGCTGAAAACTTGTCCAGTCAAATGTACATGTCAATCTGAATTTTTTTGGTATTGGGTTTGACAAAATTACCCATTTGTATCATCTTTCATATAACTGTGCATTAGAAAACATTGCATTATGTTGGTTTAGGAAAATACATTTGAAAGTCTTGCTCTGGAAGGCAGGCACTCTGCCATTTCACTCCATCTGTCCCTTTACAGTGAAGAGTAGATACTAAATCCAGAACATAACACCAACACATTGACATATTTACAACTTCCCCAACATTATATTTAAAATATTATGGTCCAAAGTAAAACCTAAAGATTTTAATCTACCCTTCCTCCTCAGCTCCCCTCTCCCCAGCTCTGGCTCTTCTCATTCTGGCATTCAAAACTCCTTGCTGCTCTTGGCCAGTCAGGGACCAGCAACTAAGTCACTGTGGACACAGGACATACGGGCCCTTCAACAACGTTTCAACTCATCCTGACGCCTCCTGCTCCCACCTGCTGGTTCTTCCCCTCCACCAATTAATTCTGTTGTCTATGCCCAAATCCCATCCCACCAGGCATGCTCTAAGTCCCACATAAAATAGCATAAATTAACCTTCCACTGCATAGGTCTCTTCATGATAGAAAGGGGTTGTATGTAGTTGCATTGGGGTGGATTAATTCCATTTTCTCCAAAATTTGTATTTGCTCACTGCCTGGCCACACGGCTAACATTTAAGGGAGAATAAACAAGTTTCTCTGAAATTATCAAAAGCTTCCTGAGACTACTGCCTGCAAAATGCTGCCTATGCTGTTGCCCCTCAGTAAAGAGATGCAGATTTGGACTGGTGTGAAATAAGACTAGAAGGTGGCCTCTTCCATTTATCTTTATTTTAATTAACCGTGCTTTTCCAGACATCAGGCAATCCTAGCATTTTACAGCATACGGACTTGTCGTCTTTATCAAAGACCAAAACTGCAATTCAGAAAGTAGTAACATGGAAATTTTGAGACCCCCCTCATCACTTTCTACATTCCACTCAGAAACTGCTGTTAAATTTTTCTCAAGTACCAATGGATTTTGCAGATATGGTCCTGCATAAAACTTTCCACTTCAACTATCACTGAAGAGGAGATAAGAATGCTAAACACTTTGAGGTCTGAAGTCTGGCTACTCATCTCCAGCTTAAAACTGATAAAACAACTAAATCTACTTTGACTGAAGCTAATAAAAATGCACGCTCAAATAATTCATGTTATCTAAATTAAGTATCTTTCAGCTGTCATATAATATTGTCTACCTTGTGAGACAAAATATACTGTACTTGAGACTGGAGGGTCAGCACAGCCTAAGTACAGTAAAGGCACTGTGCTTGGATTAAAGGTGAGAGAGGCAGAAATTGTGAAAAAATTCCCACACACAACCTTGAGAAATCAAATGTTTGGGGCTTTTCAGGAGACTGCCCAGTAGGAAACCTAAGTACACAGATTTGAATCCCAGTAAGAGCAAAGTCATACTCTGATATGTGGGACTCTCATACGTGTATACATAATGTACAAATTATGCATACAGAAAGGCTTTTTATACTTCTTCCTAAACATTTCTAGTGTGCAGGGAAAAAGTGTTTTACAGAAACCCTACCTCAGGGCATCCTTTCTTTAGCAGGAAAAAAAAAATAGAAACAAAACCAAAAACCCAACTTCCCCAGAAGAGACGGAGTCCAAGATACCAAAGGATATATTTCTATATAGTGCGTATAAAGGACCCTGATTCCTGTAAGTATAAGAATTGGTATTTCCGCTGGGTCGTGTTAAATCAACTTTTTTGTGTGAGCAAAGGAGTTCCAATAGGTTTGCCTCTTAAGAATAATAAAAATAATTACATTCATCTTTCCTTATGTTTGTTGTTGAGACCATTCTCACTGCTAGTACATTTCTTTTTACTCTTCTTTTGAAGCTAACAGATCTAAAGGGACTATTTGCTTTCCCCTTCTAGTCTCTTAAAAACAAGGTAGAAGATCAGAGAAGATTCAAAGGGAGATATCTTACAGTACGCTATGTTTTTCTTATGATGATCTTCTCTTCCTTTTTTATAGGCGCAAAAAAAAAAAAAGGAAACAACATTTCTTGTTTAGCTGCTGCTACTGTCCTTGAATTTGTACCAAACTGTTATAATTGAGTGAGGATTATAAAGCAGATTGTATTCCTGCTGAAACAATGGGAAAACTCACGTTTATTTCAAGAGGAAAAGAACAGATCTTATTACACTTTCTTTTTAGTATCTATGAGTGAAGCATTTGTTTGCAAGCATTCATTTCTAAAGCAATTACACAATCCAAACACTGATTGATTACTATAGGATTGTTCATGTATATTACAGATACAATATTTGGACACAAAAAGTTCTCTTGTGACTTCTTTACCATCGGTTCATATCATATAATTTATGCTTTGTTTAATCAAAAAAACAATCAAATACCATAAAAACAAATTAATACAACAGAAAGTAAATTGCATGAGAACTAGAAATGCTTTCAATCCTGCTGGAACATTATTAGTATTTTAGGCTGTTCTTCACATGCTTCATTCTTGCTAACCCCAAGGTAGAGCTGAATGGGATACTACACTACATTTTCTTATATTACAGTCTTTCCAGTACAAACCATTTTAATCTCAGCTATAACAAATCACTGGTTTGATACTCATCTTATTCCCTCTTTTCACCTAGGAAGTTTTGTTCATCTTTGCTGGAGCTCAGAGCAGTTTCTCCCATTAAATTGCTCTATGCGTGAATCTTTCTTGCTGCAGAAGGTTTCTGCCAACTGTCATTACAAGATCAGAGAAAATCATGCTTAAAATGAGGAGCACTTAAAGCAGAGGCAGGTCATCTTTGGAAAGTAGCTTGGAGTAAAATTTTGCAGAGGTGGTTTATGTTTATTTATCCTGACTTCTTAGAAAATATTCTTTAAAAAAAAAATCAGGAAAACAAGAGCCCATGCAAACATAAGAAGAGACAGTAACCTGAGGGCACCTCTGGGGGAGGTGGCTCTTCATATTCCACCAGTGCCACAACAGTGGACCCACCACTTACATCTATATATCCTTAGCATGCCTCTCAGACCTGAGACCTGACCTCAGTGACATGAAGCTCAGAAGAACATCTGGCCCTTTGTTTCCTGGAGAAGGAACACTTATGGCCAATATACCCAGGACTGCTATTTCCCTTAAAACCAAGGAAACGTAATCAGAGGGGCTTCCAAAATTTCCCAAAGTGGTAATTAATTCTTCCAATTTAAAATAAGTTACTTAGGAAATAAAATTCAATGCAAAACCAACTAAATACTTTGAAAATCCATCAAGATTCACATCACATCTCCTTTTCAGAAGAGAGAACTGATATTTGGAATTTTAAGTGTGTATTTCAAAGCAACAGTAAATAGCAGCTTTTTAATTCATCAGAAGCCCAAAGGAAAGGCAACTTTCCATAGAAATGTGCTGTACTTGGGAGACCAACTCTTGCTGTTACTGTAATGAAAGTATAAATACAGCACACCACAAATTCATAGAAATTTGTTTCTATAAGCAAGTTTGACATGGCACAGCCAAATAAATTAAGATTGTATGGTTATGCAGAACTGCGAGAATCTCTAAAATATTGCACTGGTATTTTGCCATTTCTAGATCATTCATCGCATCAGACCTTTGTCTCAATTTCTCTTTAAACCTTTGCCTTGTCCTATTTGAAGACCCATGCTCCAGGGTTATATCTTATCAGTTCATTAACTTCTAGAATGGATACATAGCAAAAACGACTATATACACTTTTGCTCACATATATCAAAGCCAATGTCAACCAACGTGGTTCCTGTGTACCTAATCCAGGAGACTTATAATAAAATCTCATCTTCCATTTACAGCCTGAGGCAAAAGTAGGTCTTGCAGAGAGATGTGTGAAGTGACGACATTTAGTAGAGCAATAACGCTGCTCAACAGCTTAAATATTGGTCTAGCTACTAAACTTTATGCCATGAGGTTCTGGCAATACATTATTAAATACCAAGATTTCATCCACGTTTTTTCTTACTCAGAATAATGCAAAATTCATTTCGGGGCGGGGGGAGAAGGAATTTAAAGGTGTCCCCCCCCAAAAAAAAAAAAACCTCTTCAAGGTAACGTACTCTTCAGTAGATCAACACTAACGGGGAAGGATGGCAGGGGCAGGGTGTGGGTGTGTGTAATATATCAGTCCTTCACTGTAAATTAATGAGCAATTTAGCAAGAAAATACTAGAAGCAATGAAAACGAGCACTTTCATTCAGGCCCTATAAGGTCACAGCCAACGAGGAAAACAGGAGAAACCAATTAAGCTGGAAAATTTGATTCAACAAATAAGGACAAGGAGGATCCTTGGAAGCAACTTTGATTTTTATTTTTCTGCCTCTTCACCCAACATCAGCAGATCTCATTGATGTGTATGTAAAACAAAAATCAGGAAAGAGAGAATTAAACAAGAGCCAGCATCTGAAAATATTTTTTCCCATGGTTCAAAATGACAATGAAAGACCCAGCCATGAAAAGGATGTAACACAGACAAAGAATAAAGAATTTGAACGGGAATCAGAGCCTGAGAGGATGCAGCGAGGGCTGGGAGAGCCCAGCAACCCCTCACTCAACTCCAAGCATGCCTCTGTTCCCCAGTGAGGATCAGGCCCTCAGGCTCCTAACTCCTGTCATTTCAGGAAAGCTGTGTGATCAGTACAGCCAAACTGAGAGGGACCCATGACTGGACCCAAAGCACAGGCTATGTCCCAGGGGTGCATCACCAGCCAGGAAAGGCAAGGGCAGAAATGGGGAAGAAGCTGGGAAGTTTGTGGTGGGACAGCTTGGAGAGCTGAGCTCTGCACAACAGATGGGGAAAACTTGGGAAAAGCAGTCCTTGGAAGGAATCACCCTAAAGGAATGAGTATCAGTTTTATTTTGTATTTTATAGCTGAAAAATAGGATAGCAGTGGGATTTTGTAATAGAAGGATAAAACCTGTATATAGAAGCCAAGATTATCTACTAAAGATCTGTTAAAAGTTCAGTAAAGAATAATGTGCCCTGTTGTTGAAATACTCCACAAAGGCTTTCAGTTGCTGAATGTACCAGTCTTACCACATAACAAGTGAGCAGAATTTGAAGCCATGTCAGGAATTAAGGTAGAAAAACTAGGATCCTGACCACAGTTCCTCCAGACAACGTGGTGAGCAGCTCACCATTCCCACAAGCACATGAAGGCAGCTATAGGTCCCTCTGGCAGCAGGGCAGCAGCCTGCTCCCATCCCTCTTACCCCGAGCTCTGTGTCCTGGTTTCAGCTGGGATAGAGTTAATTTTCTTCCTAGTAGCTGCTATAGTGCTGTGGTTTGGATTTAGTATGAGAATAATGTTGATAACATACTCATGTTTTAGTTGTTGTTAAGGCAGTGCTTACGCTAGCCAAGGACTTTTGCAGCTTCCCATGCTCTGCCGGGGGCACAAGAAGCCGGGAGTGGAGGGGGCACAGCCAGGACAGCTGACCCCAGCTGGCCAAAGGGATATTCCATACCATGTGATGTCATGCCCAGTATATGAACTGGGGGGGAGTTGGCGGGCGGGGGAGCAATCGCTGCTCGGGGACTGGCTGGGCATCAGTTGGTGGGTGGTGAGCAGCTGCATCCCTTGTTTTTCCTTGGTTTTGCTTCCCTCTCTCTTGTTGTTTTCCTTTTCATTCCAATTTTTAATAATTATTATTTTATTTCAATTATTAAACTGATCTCAACCCACAAGTTTTCTTACTTTCACTCTTCAGATTGTCTCCCCCATGTCAGCGGAGCGGGGGGGTGAGTGCGCAGCTGTGTGGTGCTTGGTTGCTGACTGGGGCTAAACCGTGACACAATGCCAAAGGATGTAAAAAAGGATGCAAACTTAAGAAAATTGCCATGAAGGTGATGCCACCCCCACAGGACTCTGTGATTCCCTTAGCAACGGAGAAGTACTAAGAAAGCCCTTATAATCTGTGTTAGAAATAACCTTCAAAGTTTGGAATATAAACTTTAGGACTCATTGAATGATTTGTCTCAATAGGTCAAAAGTCAAATAAACACTATTGTTCAAAAGTATGAAAAAAGAACTATATTCTTCAACTGCATAATTTCAAATTAGAAGCTGAACCTGAAGTTATTGGAAACATTAAGAGGTTACAAAACTAACTTTTAGCAACACTTAATAAAAGAATTAAAAATTTATATATTCTAAAGATTTTTTGATAAATTAGTAATACAACCTACAAGAACATCAAACCAAAATTAGTTCACAAATTGAAATGGATTTCCCAGAAAATTTCTCTCATTACATTGTATATTAGCTATAGTTTGTATAATCAAAAGCAAAGATGTTTTCCACCCTCCTATAATCGAAAGAAACCAAACAGCATCAATCTTCCACATGAAGACAGTCCCTTTCCTGATGTTTGTTCTATGAGAAAATTATAAATCAGGGGGTTGTGTGGGTGTCTGGATTTCTGACTAAAATACTCCCTTCTTCCCCAGCCCTCTCTGAGGAATGGACCCCACAAAAAACAAAAGGTATTTGTGTGCTTCTTCAGAAAACTTGGAAATAATTTCCTTGGTTAATTTATGCAGACATCACACTTCTACCTAAATATATAGATAAAATCAATCCCTTGTAGGTTTATATACATATATCTCTCTTATAAATTACTGCAATTTCCTGAATTTTTTTTTGTTAAGTGCAGGATTAAATCTATATAGATTTATCAAGAAACTTTCTCAAGGAAGTTTCACTAAGAACAGTTTTTAAAAGTCAATAAAACTAAGAACAGTTTTTAAAAGTCAATAAAACTTCCTATCCTTTAGTTTCAATAAAAGGCAAGAGAACATACTGTAGATTTAGATTACCATATCAGTACTTTTGATTTACTCGCTTTTTCAATGAGAAGACAGGCAATTCCCACATATAAGTTTATTCCAATGCTGTGACCTTGACTTTTACCAAAAGTTCAATTGCAGGGATATTGTTTTTGAGGCGAGATGAAGGAAGAAAGGAGTTCTCACAGATAAGATAATGAACTGTCAAATGCAGCTTATGAAATAATACTGTTTCAAATAGATGCTCTGATTTAATACACGTTGACAGTCGATTCAAAAATTATGACTAGGTCATTATGTAGCACACAGACTACAAAGCTTGAATTACTTACTTTTTTATCTCATAAAGCGTTAGGTGTGTGAACCAAAGACATCCCGACAGCCTTCCATGTAGGGATCAAAAGTAACAGAATAATACTAAATTAAATATCACATATTGAAGATGTATGATTAACAAAATTGGATTTGTCAAAATGTAAAAAAAAAGTATTGAAAAGTACTACTGATAAAGTTACTGACTACACCAAGATGAAAAAAATAAGTTGTTGAAAATAATGAAGGAATGCACAAAACGGCTATTTTAACTATTAACCCAGTGTCCTAAGTACTCATAGAACTGTAAAAATACAGTGAAGCTTAAAAAACCCCACCCCAAACCACAATATTATCTCCTGGGTGTGATGAGAATTGTGTACCCATATGAACTATAAACACAGAAAGTAATCTTTTTTTTTTCTCTACTCAACTTAATAAATGCAGCATTTTTTTCTAATGAAAAGAAAAACAAGAGGAGCTGCCAATACTGATGTGTCTGCTATCAATAAATGAGAAGTCCTGATGAGACTACAAGATCTTCCAGTACAGTAAACACACAAAATAAGCTGAGATTCATATGATGCTTTGCACTTGTATTCTACATTGGCTAAGATAACAGAAGCCCATTTCATGCTGCTATATAAAATGATCCTGGAAAAAATAAGTGTACGCTGGAAGTAGGGACACAGATTACATTTAAGTTAAAAGACACGAGATTGACAGTCCTCTCCCAGCAAAAGAATGAGCAAAGATTGTGAAGAAGTGAGGAAATATTTAACTCTTTAATGTTTCAAATGCTTATCTCCCTTTTTATCATATATGTTTAAAATGAAGTTGAAATACCTTCCATTACAATTACGGTGGGAGTCTTCAGTAACAACCCCAAACAAACAAGTTATACGTAATCGCCTCCCAAAATCAAATTAACCTTTATCAACACAAAATCTACTACCCCTACAAAAACATTGAAGAAATAGCAAACAACAATCGCCTGCTATCAATATTACACTATTCTTTTCAGAGTAACTTACATAAGCAAATAAAGAAATGGGACCTGATTTTTCTCCCCCACCAGAAGGCTGCCTAACGTACCTTGTCCCACTGCCTCCTGCAGTGCCCAATGATGCACCCCTATCCTTCTCCTGAGCCGTGACGGCTGCTTCATCATCTTTACATTGTACTTCAGCTAAGATAACTGAGGTTTCACAATAAGGCTATATTTAATCAACAAAGCCTTAAAATACAGACTGAAAAGGTTTACACAGTTATCACATTAACATATATTTTTTGAGTAAAACACTGCCGTAGCCAATATTTAACAGGTGAATCCACGTGACTGAAACAGTAACATAAAGGTGTACAGCTCTTCTGGAAGGACATGCAAATATAGGCGACATGTTTTATTTCATCTACAAGTTATAGACATTTTCACTCTCTGGGCTAGTCTATAGACCACAACTGACCTACTGAATGCCCAGCCGATGGCTAAAAGGGAAGTGTGCTATGCTGGGAAAAGGACCTCAAATGAGGTGAGCTTGTGAAAAAGTAGGAGGGCACCACCCACACCATGCCATCTGGTGCTACAGGAACGCAGAACAGCTCAGAAAGTATAGCCTGTTCGTAGGTTGTTTTGGTGAATTTGGTAAAATTTGGTCTGTTGGGTTGGGGGTGGAATAAACTCTGCTCAGCTAAACCATAAGGCATTGGGAAGAACCAATGGAGAACACCAGGGTGGAGGGCAGGCTGAAAGAGAATGACCACTAAATTACACAGCTGGGATGGGCAGGTGAACTAATACATTCATATAAATGCGTTTGCGTTAAAGCTAGGTAAGGTGTCTTGGAAGGCTGGGCTGGTAGGGAAAAGAAAATTGAAGAAAGTTGCAGTTCAGAAAAAAGACATTTGGCAAAGTGAAAGCTCTCCTATTAGGGAACAGGCACAACCATGGTAGGGATAAGCTGGAGTATGAGATCAGCTAAGCTCAGACAAAAGCTATTCACTGCCCTCAAACAAAAAAAAGGTGGAAACTAGGTCAAGTTCCTGAGGATTACCTTAAGATCGCAGCACAAGCATGCAAAAATTAGAATTCGCAATGGACATTAAAGGTAACAAAGGATCCTTCTGCAAATTTGGTAAAAAATGGACACTTTCCACTCTCCCACTCCACCTCCCTAAAAACCGGCTCAAGTTTGCACCACCCAGTCACTGAGCAGATCAGCTGCAATCCCAGGAGTTTTACAATTAGCAGTTAAGAAAAGGCAAGATCTCAGGCCTTGCGGTCCTCTTTCAGGGAAAGAGCTGTCAAGGATAAGCCAGCTCTTTTGAAATTGATATCCTAATGAATCCTGGCTCTATCAAACTTACAGAAACCACTCTTGATGTGTCAGAAACAAGCACCTCTGAAACCCCATGAAGGACCTGCAACTTATCAGCAAACAGTCTGCCTATCCTTAAAACAGCTCTATTTATTTTTATTTAAGATGAGGGGTACAGAAATACAGGCCCATCAGCTTACTTTTGATTTGCACATAAATGTTGGAACAAATAATTATCCAGCAGATAACAACAACCACCACAGTTAACAAAAGAAAACAAAAAACAACAACAACAAAAAGTTAAATGCATTAACTTTCTTTCTGTAATAGATTGATGGACTCTGGGAAAAAAGTGAAGAACGGTACCCTCATTTAAGAATAGCTTGTTTCCTTGAGGACAAAAATCCTAAAAATGTTCAGCACCGTGAATCCTAAATGACAATCAAATTACTTTCTTAATAATTAAATTATATTGAATCAAAAAGCACTTGCCTTTAGCAGTTTGATTCATATGTGCGCACTCTAACCATGAGTAACTGGGTAAGCAAAGATTGGGTGGAGTTGCCATAAAAACATCTAGTATGCTTAGCACTAAAGGAAGCCTCTGAAACAGAATAGAGCCTTTTGCTTTATGATTCTCTCCGGACCTGATTCACCACTGGTTCTGTTATTGTATCTGCATACAATTAGATTTTATGAGATCTTAAATATTACCTTTATAAACATTTCATAGGATGTTGACTCTCTATCTGCAAATTGCCTATTTGCTTATTGTATCTGTTCACTGATGCCATTGCAATAGCTTATTTTTGCATTAACTTCTTTGTTGAGTCTAGTTTATCTTCTGAGAAAATCCTGGGATGGAATTTTTAATAAGAAACCCTTAAAAAAAAAAAGATTTAACTGTAACTGGCAAAGACATTTTCCCTACAGTGTTCTGTTTGCAGTATAATTCAATCAGGGAGTTTATGCCAGTCACCATGAGATTTCAAGAAAGTACTTTGTTTATCATTTAATCAATACAATTTGAGGAACCCAGAAAGATTTTTAAATAGTAGGCTAAATTCTGTACACACCTCCTGCAACTTTACCTGAGTTTCAGACTTTTGTTCAATAAATGCTCTCCATACGTCATTTCTTTTGCTTCCACCATTCTTACTGTGCAAATTCAACACCAATTAAAACCTGTGGCTGACCCCGTCTATACAACACAAATTAACTTGTTTTCAAGTAATGGAAGATGATGATGAGTGCACTGGGAGAAGATACAACAGGATCTTTGGGCTCCCTGACCAACCTACTTGACAGGTCAGCGCTAATTGATAGCTGTACTTGTCTATCCATCACTTCTACTGCAAACCTGAAAGCTTACATTCCACAAAGCACATACCCAAATTTTACTGAACTGAAGCCCAAGAATTAAGTGGATTTAACTTCTGGAAACACATCAGATGACTATTTGACTCATCGTAAATATTTAATACTTGCAAAACCTCGGGACCAACTGCAAATTGCTAATACGTCTCATTATTATTAGGTTTGCCCCTTGGAAACACCAGCTCTCAGGGTCAAATGAAATTCCATAATCCTTCTAAATTTCTTTCATGGTTACTTTTAAAATTTACATTTACCTATGAAATTCATCTCACTAGGATAGGCAGGAATCTTTCAAAGTCTTCAGATAAGACAACTTAAGCAGAGACATATTTTGCCCTGTTTCTCATCAAAGCACTAAAAATTGGAAAGTTTATGCTTTCATACCGGATTTGCAGAGTATTTACATTTAAATAAGCTTAAAAAAAAGGGAAGATATATGATCTAAAAACAAAAATGAATAAAAAGCAGCCATCTTCCTATAAATGCTACAATTAATCATTATGATGAACAGATAGAAAGCAATCCATCTCGTCATTCCATAGAGCTGATGTAGCTTTTCCTTTCATACACCACAGAAGTTAATTATTATGAGCAGATGTGCTTAGATTACATGAAAATTTATACACCATGAAACTAGGCACTGAAGATATCTATATATTTTAAAACACAAATGTATTCCCTGTTTGTTTGGAGGTTTGCTTACATGGAACTTCACCAGCAACGTAGCCCACACAAAACCCATCCATCTTGCAGGCAGTGATTTTTATGTGCTCCACTAACTGATCCTTGCAAAGTGGTACTGAAAAAGCACCTGCTGGTCAAAGCAACTTCTCACAAACACAGTGCCTCCGATTTGCCCCCCAAATTCCCCAATGTGCGCCGAATGATATCTGCCATGACCACATCACATGCTCCAGGGGGTTAAAATGCAACAGAAGAGCTAAACCCTGCAAACTCAAGAGTTCACGACTGCATGTAGCTGCTCAGTTCTGCAGACCAATTTTGGCTTGATTTATTCAAATATTACTAAAATGTCCTCCCAGAGCATGAGGAATAAGCCAGCAGCAAAGTTAGTGGTCAGCAAGGGCAGAGGTTGTAGAAGCCCGTATATTCCTATCACACAGCAGTGGCTGGGAGTGCTGCCCTCTCACGTCATACATCCCCCCTGAGGTTTTGGGCTCCTCACTACAAGAAGGACATTGAGGTGCTGGAGCGTGTCCAGAGAAGGGCAATGGAGCTGGTGAAGCGTCTAGAGAACAAGTGTTATGAGAAGCAGCTGAGGGAGCTGGAGGGGTTTAGCCTGGAGAAGAGGAGGCTGAGGGGAGACCTTCTCGCTCTCTGCAACTGCCTGACAGGAGGCTGTAGTGAGGTGGGGGTTGGTCTCCCGAGTAACAAGCGATAGGATGAGAGGAAATGGCCTCAAGCTGCGCCAGGGGAAGTTTAGGTTGGATATTAGGAAAAACTTCTTCACCGAAAGGGTTGTCAAGCATTGGAACAGGCTGCCCAGGGAAGTGGTGGAGTCTCCATCCCTGGAGGTATTTAAAAGAAGGGCAGATGTGGTGCTTGAGGATATGGTTTAGTGGTGGGCTTGGCAGTGATAGGTTAGCGGTTGGACTCGATGATCTTAAGGGTCTTTTCCAACCTTAACAATTCTATGATTGTATGACGTATTGGTCTACTTCCCCCTGAATTAAACAAATGCTGAAGTAAACAGCCTTTGGCAAGCCTATTACATTTTAATAGGTCAGTTAGATTTCACCCATATTGCATACCTCTAGTTTAGGCATTTCTTTTGCCAACACAAAGACCAGGATAAGCAAAGATGCAGAAAGTTAATATCCAACAGTAGAAAAAAGATAACTCAAAGGAATTTCAATCGCCTTGGGGCACATAACAAAGAGAACAAATATATGATTGCAGGACCAAAACTTCAGTGAACTGTCAAGAAGGAACAATAGTACTGATGTTAAAATTGACCAGAAAGTGGTAAAAAGTCACATCTGCTACAAGGCTTCACATGCAAGACCCAAATTTGACATTACAAAATATCCTATTTTGGGAAAACTCTGTCAAATAACAGAATATATTATTCCAAACTTTCCTTATTTCACAAAGCCAATATCAGCAAACCTTTAATAAATGATGCACACACCAGGCAAAACCAGGGGGTGCTAGGAAAAAAAATTGACTTTAGAAAAATCTTTGTTAGAAGGTGACAGTTTTTTCATTACTATCTATTGCCATCAAAGTATAGAGATAGCTTTTTCTTGTGTAGTAATTTTATTCCAGTGGAATTCCAATTTTTTGGATGAAGTTTCTCTTGATTTATTACAATATAAAATAGATGGAATCTTCTCCTGAGTTTTCTGAGATGCAAATCAATGACCATACTGTTAATGAAAGGGGAGAAGGGGTGTTTCCAACAGGAAAAATGCTTGGAAGTATTACTGCTACAATTGTCGGACTGTTTTAAAAAGTGCAAAAAACACTCTGCTCAGTATTTTTAATATTTCTGACCATATTTAGAAATGGAGCCAACAGAAAAGAGCACCGCTGGACATGTAAAGCAAATGCAATATTGACCATTTCACAGTTACCCAATGTACTCTCAGAAGTGCAAGCACTTCATAAGTATCCCCGTCACTTCCAGTTACTCTACTGTCACTTTAGCACACCCATTTGAAAGAAAGATGTTGAGAATTTTGAAAGATAGTTTGAGACAAGGTTATTAATTTATTTTGAAATTGAAAACTCATGTCTAAAACCTCTACGGGAGACATAAAGCTATTGGGGTAACATAAATACACAAATTCAGATTCAACGAACATGACATCAGGATTCCTTTTGCACCTTTGTCGCATGTCACATTTAACAAATCTTCTGCCTGAAGATTTACAGTAAGCCATGCTGATGAGCTCTGCCATTTAGGATGCTAATATTCATGCAGAGTATTAATGCTTAATTATTCAAAGAAACCTGACTCAATAATTTCCAATAAGAAGTGTTTCTAATGCAGAATAAGGGAAAACACAAACTACAAGTTTTACCAAGCTCCTCTGAAGGAAATTCCCCAGGCAGGCCAAACTTTAGCAGTCTGACAGTGAACAGTATCTGCTATAAATCAAATCCTGCGTTCCTTTCAACATCTCCCTTTCTCCTTTCAGCAACAGTTGGTTTTCGTTGTTTGTTGGAGGCTTTTTTTGGGGGGACAGTGTTCCAAAGAACTGACAGAGTCCCTTAATATTTCATTGACTTAAGCAGGATCAGCATTTCAACCTAGAACCACCCATTTCTTCAGCTACGTAAAATAAATATCAAACTAAGTTCCTTTGGTACTATTGTACTATAAGAGTAAATGACTGGTCTTTATCCTTCCAGTTAACATCTCTGGAGTTTCTCAGAATTTGGTATACCACTTGGCTGATATCATTATGATCAAGGAAGAAGTTATTCTGGCAAAGATTTAGAGAATATCATCTCTGATGCTTTCCCAACAACTAATAGTATAAAAGCTTATTAATAAGCTTGCTTATTTTAATAATAATAAGCTTGCTTATTTTTGGTCATCATAGATTCATAGAAGGGTTTGGAAGGGACCTTCAGAGCTCATCTAGTCCAACCCCCTGCAGTGAGCAGGGACATCTCCAACTAGATCAGGTTGCTTAGAGCCCCGTCCAGCCTGATCTTGAAAGTTTCTAGGGATGGGGCATCCACCACCTCTTTGGGCAACCTGTTCATGCTTCAAGGCTTCCCATTTGAACTGTTCATTTGAATAAAGGTTCCCCTTAAGGTCATTTTCCAGACACCCTGGATCTTATCCTGCTCTGCTCAGATAAATTTGTAACAATTTCCCTATGAACCACAGCAGCTTTGGCATGAATTATCTTTGGATTTGTAAACAGCACAACTGTGACAAGGAAGAAATTAAAATTTTATAAAAGCAAAGGTAGATCTAAATCAGTACTGAATGGGACTGCCTGCAACATGGAGAGGTGAACAAGAGGGACAAGAAAGTGTTACATAAAATAGCAAACAAAAAGGAAACTAAACAGGACTCAAATGCCTTAAGAACAAAGGATGTTTCAATTAAATTGAAAATCATCAAAAAATTAAAACAGGTTACTCACTGCAGGGCTAACCCATAGAACTGAGGTATGCCAAACAGAGGCAGAGGCCAAAAGGTTAGGAAGAACATGAAGAAAATCAGGTATTTTTATAACTAGTTACAGTGACAGTTATCTGAGAGCATATAAAATATTAAGGATTATAAACCCTCATGTTCCAGGTTCTAAGTTAACAAAACACCATTTTAGGATGAAATGGCTCCGGTATTTCTGATACAGAGCACATGAGGCTGTGTGATCGGGTCTAATTACAACCCACCTGTGGCCACAGAAACAATTAATGTTACCATTTATAACATCCTTCCTGCAAACCATGAAGCATGACCACCCAGGCCTACTGTTCACATAACAAACATTTCTCAGATTTCTACGAAAAGTCTGAATCAACTGTTCATAACTCGGATTTTAAATTGCTGGAAGCTGGTGCTAAAAACAAGTCATAATTGTAAGGGCCTGTCTCCAGTTTTAGGGAGAGATTGCTCTTCATTATGTTTCTCATTATGTCTTTCATCCTCCTGAGTAAGTCTCAGCACAGTTTGGTTCTCCTTGGACCTCTTTCATCTATTATACTCTGTTTAATGACAATCCATCATTTAAAAAAGGACCCCAAAACCGACTCTGACCAACGATAGTTGCTTAGATCATACAGACTACACACTAGATGAAAGAAATCTTAGGAGGACCAAAGAGAGCTGAACTTAATCAGAGGGATGAAAGACAAAATAAAAATCTGTCTACCCTTACATTTAAAAAGGAGTTTCCTTCAGATAAGATGATCTCAACTGTCTCTGTGTACCTGTTAAATATGGTATGAGTACTGTCAGATCATTTGGGACTTTTATGATTGAGATGCTCTAGCAATTCCTGTAAATTGTACACATTTGGATGGTGCTGCCTTTGACTTTGAGATGATCAGGCCATTTGCTATTGATCTAAAACCTTCTTTCCCCCCTTCTTCCCTCCTTCCTCCTAATCAAGGCAGAAATACATAGCCTGGAAAGCTTTGATGTTCCTCTGCTTTACTTCTCATTATTTTGATCTTTCAACAATCCCTCTATTGGTACATGCTTCTAGTGTACATTTTCAGTGTTTATGCCTTCTGGCTTCAAAAGACTTGATCAAGTCTTCCCCCCCACACCCAGAAAACAAATGCTGCATGTGGTACTAAGATCCTGATATTTGTTTTATGTATCAAATAGGAACAGCATATAGTTAAGCTAGAATACCTGCTTATTTCCTTCTACAGAATGGAATATACTATCCTGTCTTTGAAGGAAATTGAATATAAGTAATTTATCTGAAGCAGTCTTCATCATCTTTATTTTACAGAAAGTCTACAGATTACTGAGTTGCCTTTGGATAAAACGTTGCACTGCAGATTGCTGTCAGGACAAATTCTCTAAGAGTCTCTTCAATTTTTATGTTGTTGGCATAAGGCTACAGTGACAGAAATGAGTTGGAGTCTCTCTTGCTATTAGTTAGCGTCTATAAAGTAGTGTCATGCCAATTCTCCTACTGCCTGTGAAATACTCTTACAGAAGCTATACCTGAGGTGGAAGTCAGGCCGGACCCAGACTGAAATATAGTAGCACTGTTTTAAGCATCTTGTGATGCCTGCTGACATTTCCCATGAAAAAAAAGGAGGGTAGTCCACCATCACTCTTTTGTGAACGAACTGTCACTGGAAAATCAGTATCAATCTTTCTTCCCCTTGTCCTATCAACTAAGACCCAAGGGAAGAAAAATTGGTCTACAGGAACACATTACCTGGAGATCAGTGGGATGTAATACAATACAAGGACGAATTTCCATTCCCCAAACCAGTACCTAGCTGCAGACTCCAGTATAGCCATGCACATATTTACATAGACAACTCTGCTACGCCGCCAGGTTTTATGAAATTGGCTCAGGATGATTTGTATACAAGCAGGTGATTTTATTTCTCATAAATTAAACTGCAGGAATCTCAAAGGCAGCCACGAAATGCTCAGAGAGATTGATCCATCACATCTCACATAGCCTCATCTGTCCCTTCCCCTCTCCTCCTGCTCCCGGCCAATTCTAATGTTCCAAAACTGAAATAAATCCCACAGAAAACCTGTCTGGGAGAGGATACCTTCCTTGTTCCCCTGGTGCAGGAAAGGCTAAGAATGCATACATGCATATATGACATTAGTATTGTACTTTTGTCTCCTCCTCCTTAATTTTACCTTGTTTTCCTCTTTGTGGAACAGTGTCACACATTTTTTTTCATTAAGCTAATCTACTATCAAATCCCCAGTTAAACTCAGGCTTTGGGAAACAATTTAAAGATCAAAGCCTATAGGTAAACTGATAGAAATTAGATACAAACAATCCAGACTCATTTAACAAAACATTCATACTGCAGTGATAAAAATCTCAAATTACAAACTCACGTGCGCAGATATACACAGTTCACCAAGACTGAAGATAAGATTTAAAACTAAAATCAAGGGTAAACTTCCGTTAAGTTCAAGAGATTTTAATTTGTTCACTGATATTCGCCAGAGCTTAGACTCCTAAATACCTTATTTGTTTCTGTTAATGAAATCTGGGTATTTTGAAAAAGGATTCCTAATCTATTCTGAATTTGTGGGCAAACCAGGAATTGGAATGACTCATGAGACAGTTTTGACATTTTTATTTGACCTTAATTTTTTGTCATTATTTACAGTGGCAGAAAGTGTTATGGAACAAAAATAAAAGGGAGGATTACGTATTAAAAATGTTCTGTTTTAGGAAGCAGAAGAATAAATTTCAGGAACTTGGAGATCAGAAGAAAAAGGTAAAGTACAAGTTTTTATGATGTACATTTTTTACAACAGTATAATGCTGCTAACACATAGCCCATAACTCTTAATTCCAGACTTACCTCTTCAATACCACGACCCATCATTACACATAGCATGAGTGCTGCACGGTTTTTTCTTTAATGAAAATTTCACTCTTCTGATTTCAGAGCATGCTCAAACCTATCCAAATTGTATTTTTGGCCCACCCTTCAAAGTACTCACAATTTGCAAATACCCAGATGTGTTATAGATGGACTCTGTATTTCATTATATACACTGTCAGTGAAAATACTGAAGAGTACGCATGCCCCATGGGAAGCCATCTGAAATGGCATTCCCAGTTGACAACAAACAACTGATAATAGAGCTTTGACTGTGTTTTTTCAACAAGTTGCACAGTCACCTCTCACCCTGCATTTCTCTAGGTCATACTTTCTTATTGCACATGGGAAACTGTCATGTTGGGCTGGACTCAATGCCTTCCTAAAGTCAAGAGAACATTATCTGTGCTGCTTTCCACTTACTTTATTGCCTAACCTCCGGCCCACTGCCTTGTCAAGGGAAGAAATCAAATTACCAAGAACAAATAATAGCAAATCAATTCTGGTTTGGTTGTTTCTTATTACCTAATTACTCTGCACGTGTTTATAAGCTAAAAATTGCATTATCAGTGACAAGAAAATAACAATACAGATAACACGTACTTTATCAATTTGCAATATGATTTAGAGCTGCTACATCTGTAAAGTGTTGGCGAAGCCCTGGGCAGACGTGGCTGACAACAGGCCGAGACTCTCCATCCTGGAAGGGCCACCCTGCGAACCGCAATCCCCATCCTAGACAGACTTCGCTTCACAAACTTTCCTTTCAAACATATCACAAGCAAGAATCTGCACCTGTCCTTACCCTAGTAATTATTCTTCCCTCTACTATTTGCTACTAATGCTACCATCTTCCAGACAGTGATGCTGGCTGGGACCACTCAAGTTCAGCTCACTGTGCTCCTACTTGTGTCCCCACAACCACCCATTACCAGTGGGTCCCTAGACCAGCATCATCAGAAAAAACACTGACAAACCTAATGAACCCCCAGCATCACTCAGAATAAGGCTCAAGTTGCCAGTGTCCTACCAGGCAAAGCTAATAACGGAGGGAGCTGCTGCTGATAGGTAATGTAAGGTGTTACCAGCTGGACAGATTTATACACAGGACTGCACCACAAAGTACTGCTCATAAAATATCACCACCTAACTGAAGCAGTTCGTGTCTTCACCACATTCACTGTCATAAATGTATTAATTGTAAACTTTAGGTCACCACATCGCCTCTAGCCTGTAAGTTATAAAAGGATTCTAATATGTACCTCCTGAAATTGGTAATTCTGTGCAAAAGCATTCTGCAACTCAAATCACAGCGAATGCATCTGTTAATTTAGCTAATCAGCAGTTATATTAACTACCTACAAAACAGGGAATAAGAACTGTTGAGTGACTATCTTATGAACAAAAATCATGGTAACACTGATGCTTTTTTGATGGCACATCTCATTATAAATAGGTTACCATAAAATAATTTCAGCAGAAACCACAGTAATGTATATGGCCATTACTGTGTTACAGATTGATAATACACCAGATAATACAGCTAAAGGATGCCTGTTTGAAATATCTTTGTAGATGCAATGTTAACAGGTAATATCAAAATTCATCCTTTCACCTTGCTTACTGTGGAACACGTTAACTTAGTCACTAACTTATTATAGATTATGTTTGCAATCACAGTTTTGCCTACATTTTACATTAGATTTTACTGGACCAATCACTGCATTTAGACACACTCAGAAAACTTAGATAGCAGATTGTTACAATTTTTGTTCTCATAATGATAAGTTTTTGATCTGCATCGCAGTCTAAAACGAGTCTTGTCTGCAATATCACTACAGCTATCAGGAAGCTCCAGAGCAAGAGCCAGAAACCTGCATTGAAGGAGACAGGAATCTTAAATTGCTTAAGTCCGGTGCTGCCTGCATTCTACTTTTTCACTGTCAATTCATACATCAACTTTTCAACTGAAACGGATTATATTTAACACCAA
Organism: Phalacrocorax carbo; assembly: GCF_963921805.1. Taxonomy (NCBI): domain Eukaryota; kingdom Metazoa; phylum Chordata; class Aves; order Suliformes; family Phalacrocoracidae; genus Phalacrocorax; species Phalacrocorax carbo. The sequence continues at coordinate 7,395,813 of NC_087517.1, forward strand.
CCATCTTAGCAAAATCCACGTGGTGTGAATTTACAACCCAGTTAAAGAAGGAAAGAAATACATCATACGTGGCCTGACAGAAGAGCATACCAAAAAATATATTCTACTGAAATGCACAATGAGGCTATCCAGTATCGATCCATCCCGTGACCTCAGGCGCGCCAGGGAGACTGCGCTTCTCCAAAGCAGAGAGTAGTTTCTTGTTACTGCATTGGTGGGTTTGTTGTTGTTTTCCTGTACATAAATCAATAAATTATTCTCTAAGAATATTTGTTGCTCTGGGTCACAGCATTTCTGTGTTCTTGTGATGGGGAGCTACAGCTCTGAGATGGACTTACTGTCTTATTAATACGGGGAGATATGGTCAAATCCCCCAAATGACTCACAGTTACAAAGTAGCAGGAGAAATAAGACATGACATGTTCCATTGCTGCAGCTTCTCCTTGCTTTTGGAAAGTAACTACTTTTTTCATAACCATGTTGTCAGTTTATTTCCAAGACTGTTTTTTAAAGCCGACTCTCATTACATCAGTCTGGTCTTTAATACGTGTTTATTTACTTTATCAATGGCTTTTGAAGCAGCCTTCAAAGACACTTGCTTAAAACAGGCTTTCCATCCACTAATTAAACCTTAAGAATCCCTTGTAATGAGCAACACATTTTTCCCCCCAAAATGTAAATGTCTAAGGTGGCCGCTCATGTCAGCACTGAAGGGAGAGGTCATTTCTGAAGGATCCTCCATCACAAACATCAGAGAACAGTAAAGTCACTGAAGGGCATCCAAAGCAGAAGCAATTTTCTCACAGTCTTGACACCTCCTAGTAAATTAGTCACTTGTCGAGGAAAATGACAGCTATATAGCAATAGAAAAGCTTGTAAAGCTCTTCATTTACTGTTAGAAATGTTGTCTATGTCACTGTCAAACACCAGTAACATCCCCACCCTGTTTTACTCTCAAGTGCCCTATCTCAGGGGCATTTTGCAAATCATGCCTTAATGAAGTTTAAATAACAACTATATTTCTTAGCTCTAAACGCTACCTTTCTCTTACCTGCATGATTGTTTTCTGAATGAGTTAGTCCACTGAAGCTGATACACGAAATCAAAGGCTGTTGTAATTAGTATAATATTATTCCAAGATAAAGCTGTGAAAACTGCATCATCAGACAGCCGTCATCTCTGGCTATTCTGCTTATTATTCAGAGACAAATTCTGATATCTTCTGCATTTTACATAGTACATTTACACGCAATTTCAGGGGAAACACTTATGGAACAAGACCTCTAAGTATCTATCTCAGAATCTAGCCTAGAGAAAGAATGGACCTTGAAAGTCATTTCAGACTTCATCTTCCTTCAGCACAGTCATTGTTCTAAATAGGTACACATAAACATACGCTTCCTTTCCCTAGCAATAATTTATATTAATTCAATGCTCTTATATAATTGGTTAGATACAATAGTCACTGAAAACTGGAATCTTATTTACATGACAGTCAGAATATAGACAGCAAAAGAAAAAAAAAAATCTAAAAATGGATGCTCGAAGGAACACCAAGACTGATTATCTTCAGTGGTGAAAGGGTAATTGCTGTTACATGGTAAAAAATAAACTGGGCAAATTCATATAAATACTCTTTGGAGAATAAGCACTTACTGGCTAAAGACGCTGACACATTATGCAAGCCAATTACTGTGTGGAGTGGTGGCGACACCTTGAATGCAAACTTGTTTGTAGGATGCCTGAACATTGCAGGAAAGCATCTATTTATAATACCTGGCATTCTTCCGCTGATGGCACAGATTCCCCAGAAACGACCCACAGACTCACAGAATCGTACAATACAATTCAGAACAGAAGGGATGCCTGAAGATCCAATGCCTGCTCTAAGTGTGACTGACCTCAAAGTTAGAAAGGGCTGCTCAAGACCTTATTCAGTTAATTTTTCAGTATCTCCAAGGAATCCACAGTCTCTCAGGGCAATCTGGGAACTTCCCTCACTACAGCCTATGACTGTACATGTCTGGGAAGAGTATGGCTCCATCTTCTCTGTGAACTCCACTCCCATTAGACACTTTTCCAGGCTGAACAAACCCAAACCCCCAGCCTCACCTCACACGTTTTTTTTTTTCAAAAATATCTCCAAAGACCTTCTTCATGGTGAAGAATGAGAGGATCAGAAGTCCTCCAGTGTCAAGGTCTACAAGCTGAAAAGACCCGGCAAGGCACGTAAGCAAAAGCAACCCTTGGCTAAATGGCTACTCCCTGACAATATGGTGACACAGCACCTCTTCACACATGCTAGCTCCTCTTGAAGAGCTCACATAGCACCAAGGTGGGGGTATTAACAGCAGCTTTATGAAAGTTTCCCTTACTAAACACTTCTTTAGGTAAGATACAGAATCACTGAAAATCTAGCAGCTTCTTTTTTGGAAGCAGTAAGGTCAGAGTTAGCAGCTTGGTTTCAGCTGCCTTCTCCACAGAGATCCCTCCCCTTGTTTGTAGGAAACATCTTGAAAATCTTCTTGCACGAGTTTCACCTGAGAACTCATTTTCCTGAAACCTCACTCATCCTCAGTAATACCTAGCAGATTGGTTCTATCACTACATGTACTTATGAAAACCAAAGCCATTACAAAAACCACAGTTAATTACAAAAACTGCACATAGCACTGAAATAAATTTTGCTTAAACCCACCAGGCTATGGGACTCCTTTCCCATGATTACCCCCGAACAGCACATAGCCTATGTAATTGTTGGACTAGTCTCCACAGAGCAAAAATAAGTGTGATACTCTTCTGTTATACTTCAAATTCTGTCAGAGTAAGATTAATACAAAGTTCATGCACCTACTGGAGCATAAAGATTACCTTCCCCTCACATGAGATTGAGGAATACATTTTAGGACACCTCAATTTACAGACGTCTCTGAAAACCTTGCGGAAAGGCTTGTGGTCAAAACCTAGTTAAAGATATTTACTCCTTTGAGCTTTAGTTTAAAATGCATTTCTTCTTTCAGATACAGCCCACATACTGGCAGGGCTTTTCTTTCTTTCCCTTTGTTTCCAGATTATGTAAGAAATTCACTTCCTCTTTAAAGAACAGTTTCCACCCTTGTGAAGGAGTAAATTATTATGTCAAGTTTCTTCAGTTAGCGTACCTGTATAGTATTTTTTTTTCAATAAAAATAACCTTTTGTTAAAGGTTTCATTAGATTTCCCAGGAGACTGATAACAGCCAAATCTCCAGCCATCTGCAGGAACCACTACAGACTCTGATCACATACTCTGAATAGTGAAAATTCTTCTCAGCACCTTTATTCAGACAAAGGGATCACTGTATTTTCCAAGTGCTTAATCATGCCAAGGGCAGAAGCCCAAAGCCTTTACCCACGCTGAACTTCTCTAATAGTCTTAATGAAAATCAGGACTCAGGGAAATTGTTAGTAAAATGTGAAATCACAAGAAAATATCCTTTCCACTTTTAGCACCAAGAATGGATTACTTCATAGACATCTATAGATAGATAGCTCTTTTAAAGCCCACATGCTTCATCTTTAGGCAGAGGAGCAGGTTACTTTAAAGATACCTCAATGCCCAGCATACATCCCCTCCTATGCTGCAAGCATACTATCATGCTACTGGTACTTTAACATCCAGCACCGCAGCAAAACTGTACAATGGCTCCACTTCCCAAAACACTTCAAGGTTCCAAATTAGCTACCATAAAAGAGTAAAGACCCTACTGGAAAGTCACCCTCCAACACCTGAAATATTTGGAGGCTGGATGGAGAAAGCTTACCCCTTGACCGCAAACCATGTCCACACGCCTCACTATGTCCCAGCACACCCTGTGTCACCCAATGCGGCACCAGCACACAGTGACTCCACTGGTGTGTCTTCCACCTGTGAGAGGAAATGGTTAACAATTCAGTGCTTAAAACTGGAAAACATGTCCAGGCAAAAAATTCAGTTACAAATGATGATATACTGTGGAGACGTAAGGAAAAACAGAGTCAAAAAGCTGTAATTACTCCTCAAACAAGCTCTGTGAACTGGAATTCAGATGCAAAGTTCACCTTCTAGAAAGCCATATCACCCTCCAACCATGTTTCCCTTTCTCATTTTTGTAGGGCACGATTCAAAGTCACATGAAAATACACAGGAAACGTCTTCAGTGGGCTTTGAAATCAGGCTCTCCTGCTGCAAGCCCATCCTCACACAACTAGTGCTGTACCCAATCTGCTTTCCAAGCCAGGATGCATGTCAGTCAAGAACACGAGAAAGCAGCTGTGCGGTCCGGAGCCAGGCAGAGCTCAGTGGTGTGGCTCCTGCTGCGGCACCGCCTTCAGCTCCCCGCTCTGCCCTGAGACCATGTCCTACAGGATGTGCAGGCTGAAGATTTATATACAAAGACATAATGCTTTTCTATTTATTAATATTGTATAACAGATGACTCACAGAATTTTAATGAAGAACACTGAGTAATTGCCCTATTGTACTATTTGTCTAATCAGAATTTTTTTAAGTGCATATTATTCACTGGAAGGAGGAAAAGACAGGGGAAAAGACAAGAGTTTCTGCAATAAGCATACAATTATGACTAAGGCAGTTGAATGCTTGTGGTCCCAAAATAGCTTACGTTGATTTTTAGGTACATTGAGGGGGGAGTTCCCAGTAATAGCTTCCTCAAACACATCAAACACTGAGGTTACCATTTCTAGGAGCTGTGTCTATTGGTTCTTGTTCTGATGATGCCAGATCTACTGAAATCTCCAATTTGAAATCTACTTCTACACATTTTGCAAGGTTTGTGGTTCACACATTGTTATTTGTTTATAACTCCGCATTTTCCAGTTTTATTTCGTTTTCTGGTGAAAACTGTGCAGGACAATCAAGTGATTTCTGGAGAAGTGGAAACCCACTAGCAAGAGACTGATTCCAAGCTAACACTTTTTACCTATACACTGGACAGATGGGAATATCTTCACATTCTCTTTCCTCATACAAGGTGTCCGGGCATGCCTGTCCCCCATTGGCAGCATCCTGAACGATAATCCTATACCGGGACTGCTTAACTGCAGTGGCATTGCCTGTAAAACAAAGACAAAAATTGCCTTCCAGACACAGTTGGCACCCTGAGTTAGTGATCTAGCCACCTTGGTTAAAAACATGCTTTGCATTTGATTTATATTTTGAATTCATGAGCACTCTGGCACTACCTAAAGAAGTCAGGGAATGGTACGTTGGATCGAAGGCACCATTACTTGCTTTAAAATTACCAGTAATTCAGCAGAACAGCCCCTGGAAGGTTGATAAATCAACAGCCTAAGAGATGCATCAAAAAACATCTATTTAACAGAATAACAATTCAGACAAGAAAGTAAGTGTGAGCAAATACTTAAACACCTGAACAGGAGAAAAGAATAAAAAGTCAAAACCCAAACTGTCATAATGGAATATTTTGTTTCTGAAAACACATTCAGGTGGTCTCAGATTACTACCAGTAATCTATCTTTTTGGGTCTAGAAATTATAGATAACTTCCTGATAGGAAAACCATTGGAACCAACAGAGGCTAACTCTCTACTTAACCAGAGTCAATGCAAGATCAGTCGATCTGGAAACACAGTTCACAAAATCTACAGTACAGAATGCAGCATGAAAGACAACGATAAGATTTATCTATATATCTCTATAGGTAAAATAAACCCAATCCTTGGCTGCAAAAGTGGTAAGTACAAACTGAGACCTGATTTAACTGCTGTGTATGGCATTAATCCTTCTTTGGGTACTGTACTCACATTTCAAAAACAGATGCTAAAAAACTGAGAAGGCATATCAACAGAAGTCCATAAAGGATTCCAGACCAGGCAAAAGTCTTTCAATAGTGGACTTCTTCAGATTTGTCCAAGATAGGAAAGCGGTGTATAAATTAGTCCACTTAGACAAGTATTATTTTTCCAGCTCAAGATAAGGCCAGGGCTGCAGTAGCAAAGTCACAGTGCATTAGAAGGAAAACTTAGGAAAAGTCACCCCATGAACACAAAGTACAAGTACAGATCCAATAAAAATGGTTGCCTATAAAAATACCAAGTTATAAAAGCATTCACTCACACACGTACTATCACTGTGAGATCACCCCAAAGGGTCTTCGGACCTGACAGGAGGTTGCTCACCCCAGCTGCTACCTTGAGGCAGGATCCCCCTCCTGCTTCTTTAACAGCCACTACCTGAGCCAGTTCTACAGCTTCCTACAGTCTCCCTTCAGCTGCCTGATTCAGCACTTGTAAAGCCTCACAGTCTTTTCTTAAAATCTCACCAAAATCATCGCTCCTGTAATTAAGCTAAACCTTCTTTCTCTCTGTGCACTGAACAAACAAAATATTTTATCCCTACTGTCTGCCTTTATGACATCATAAGGGCTTGTATCCTGGTTAAGTCTTCCCCTCTCTAAATTAAGAAAACACAGTTCTTCATAGATCCTATTTAATCATCTCTCATTACTCACTTTCTTACAATACGGCACACAAGGAATCCCACCCGCAGGCTCACCAGTCCACAGTACAGTAACACCTTTGGTGTTTTACAAGCCCAATATGAGTTTTAGCATTTCAAATGGTTGACTTCAATTAATTTTGTAGTCCGTTGTATCTCCAGAAGTGCCTGAGACAGTATTGAGGTCTTTACTTCTCGTTCTGTCTTTGTACAATTGATTTTTCCTTCTCAAGCCATATTTTGAGAAATTTCTCAGTGATTTCAATATGACTTAATATATTGCCTATTATGTTTGCTACCTTTTTCAACTCTGCACCATCCACTGATGTTATTAATGCAAGCACACAAGCTGTTCAGACAAATATCACATAGAATTGGGACAAGAGTTTTTTGTAGGACTCTCCTTGGCTCATGTTCCAGTTTGATGATCAATAGTGGACATCTATAAGCCGAAGCAGCTTTGCAGAGAAGGACATGGGATTCATGATGGACAAGTTGACCATGAGGCAGCAGTGCGCCCTTGCAGCAAAGAAGGGCCATGGCATCCTGGGCTGCATTGGAAGAGCATCACCAGCAGGCCGAGGGATCCTTTCCCTCTCATCAGCACTGGTGAGACATCTGGGTGGCATGTCCAGTTCTGGACTCCCCAGGAGAAGGAGGACATAGGCATACTAGAGTAAGTCCAGTGAACAGCCACAAAGACTAGTTAGGGACTGGAGCATTTGACACACAAGAAGAGACCAAGAAAGCCGAGACTCTTCAGCCTGAAGAGGAGAAGGCTCACGAGATCTTATCAATGTCTATCGACACCTGATGGCAGGCATTAAAGAAGACAGAGACAGACTCTTTTTACAGTGATATCCACTGTGAAATTTTTCAAGCAGCTGAGTACCCATTTAACAGTGATTTAATTCAAGTCACTCTTCCTCAGCTTCCTGATAAAAGTTTAATGTGCCAAAAATCTACCACTTCCCTTAATTAGAGTAGCTATGCTGTCAAAAAAAAAAGATATTAAATTTATTGGGCACTATTTGTTCTCAATAAATCCATACTGGCCAGCTTATCAGAATCTGATTCTTGAAATGTTTATATGTTGAGTAATAACTTGTTCTAGTGTTTTTCTACATAACAAAGTTAGGATGAGTAATCTACAATTTGATTGACCTTTCTGTTGGGGGGGAAGGTGTTGATTGGATGGTTGGTGTGGTTTGTGTTGGTATTACTGAGTTTTAGTTAGTTCCTTAGGACTTATCAATTCCTCACCCAGAAGAGTCACTAGATGCTCTGGTGTTACTTTATTACTTCCTTCTCTATTCACACAGCCCCATTGACAGGGGAACTTCTACTTTATTGAAATACTTATTCTTTAGTCCACTCCTCTCCTGGCTGCAGACAGGAAACACATTCCCTGTGTTGCATTTCTCTTGTTTCTCAGTAAGTAACAGACAAATATTTCATTCAGCTTCCCCTTACTTCCAATCCATCTATATAATTCTTGTTATCTAATACCCTCCTATAGCTTAACTTGCAGTATTGAATTCTATACTATATTTTTAAATTCACCTTCAGTTTCATGATTGTTTCTAATTTTTCTGAAACAATTTGACAATCAGAAAGGAAACAAGATTCTGAACAACACTGTTGATGAGAAAAGCTAAAAACAGGGCAATGCTAGCTGTGTGCGATGTTTTCTCTTCATGGTGTGAAGCTTGAGCATGCAGGTCGTATACAGACCTACACGCACCTTGCTCGCCTGTGCTACTGACTTGCTCTTGTAATAGTTTCAGAATAGAAAGTAGAGTCCAGTTGGGCTTCAGCCCTTTGTACAGTTGTTCGTGGTAGCTTCCAGGTCTTCTACACTCCCATTTGCATAGAACATGTCCCAAGAGGTGTAGTTACCAACTCCCCTGAGTTTGTTGAAGTCTAGCTTTTTTTAAAATGTCTTGCTGATATTGCCATCCTTCCCTTCTAAGAATCATGAACTCTATCACTTTGTGATGATTTTCATTCAAATTATCTACCACCATTAGAATCTTAGCCATTTCCTTCCTATTAATCAGTACCAAATCTAAATGAGCTTCCCACGGTAATTTTCTTCACCTCAAGAAACTAAATTATCCTCAACATTTATTGCACATTACTCAAACCCCATTTTCAAAATTGAATTTCCTCATTGGCTTTTCTACAGCATTCCTTACAAATGTTAATGAACATAACTTTTATATCTCATTTAAAATTGCTATAGTCTGATTTTCCAGAGTATTAGCATTATGTAGGACTGTCCTTTCAAAGCCGAACTTCAGCTGATTTCAAGCATGGCTACGACTGCTTGCCCTCCTGAAAAAATCACACCTCAGGATCTCAAGAGAATCTTAACTTCTGTGTCCTTGACTTTGCAACTCAGATAATGCTGTTTGAGAATTTTCGGGATGCCTTACCTCTGCTTGCACTCCCACCTCCCTGTCTCACCAATCTCCTGTCCTTACAGACACATACAACTCCTTCTATCAATCCACTCTTCTCATTCCTCCCTTGCACTTGTATCTTTGCTTCCTCTGCGTTTGTTCCCCATGGCTTCCCTGGTACCCTGCCCAGGGCTTGAAAAGGTAGATCAGCATTGTCAGATGAGGGACAAAGTCCTTGCTCACTACTGTAAAGTCTGCTGTATCTTGACAAAAGAGCTGGTCCAGCTTTTGTAGAATAGGATATTTCAGTTGGAAGGGACCTACAACGATCATCTGGTCCAAGGGCCTGACCAAAAGTTAACGCCTGTTATTACGGGCATTGTCCAAATGCCCCCTAAACACTGGCAGGTGTTTACTGGAAACATTCAGCTTCATCCTCTTTGCTCCTGACCAGATGGAAAGATGGAGTCTGGTCAACACAAGACTCTGAGCACACAATAAGGACAGATCCTCCGAGATTTTAATCACCAAAACCAGAGCCGTCTTCAGTATTTTTGTGCAGATAAGAGCTTTTAAAGGAATAAGTCTTTAACTTTTACAAACTCTGGCTGAGTGTTTGTTTATGAGAACTGGAAATGGCAGATTCTCAACAGAAACTGCCTGTCACAAGGTAGAGGTCACTGGAATTCCTAATCGTGGCATGCCATGTATTTTATCCACTTTTACCCCATCTCATTTCAAATCTGATTTAGGGCATGGAGAAATAAATTGGACAGTTACTACCCAACATTTCACGTAAACTTGTTTTGACAACTAAACACCAGTGAAATTTCTAACCTTCACCCTGGACAACCATTGCCCAGAAGAGGAGAGGTACTCATAGGTACCATCTCTCTTCAGGAGGGAGATGAAAAATGGTATTTATTGTTAGGTGTTTTCTTTTTTTCATCTCCTCATTTTAAATCTATGCTGACAGACCAGAAAGCACATCATCCATGCTGAAAGCAGTCACCTCCCCAGGACTTCTTCACCACCAGGCGTCGAGGAGGAAAACCTACATGTTGCTCATTCAAACCGTTTCATACTCTGAAACCTCCATACTGATTCTTTGATTCTTGTTTCGATTCATCCTCAAAGACCCATTAAAACAGATATATTATAGAAGACTGCAGCAGACAGTTGTCACCTTTAAGTATCTGAAATGGCAGAGAATCAATAACTTGCAACAACCTCCCTGTTCCTGCCTCACCAACAGGTGGTTGGATTCAATTGCACTTCTTTTGTGAATTATGTTGTCCGTCCATCTGTTACTGCCCTAAGTTCACCGCTGTCTACACTTCTGAGGTATGAGATAATCCTTCGCCAGAAGACAGCCTGTTGTCTGATGACATTTAAATGTAGGGAAAATGTCAGCTCTTTTATTGTTAGATAGTAAAGTTGGTTGCATTTTCCCAGATAAACTACAAACAGCTTAACTGGTAAAGTTCTGTGTAAACTTGATTTAGTGATTGCATGTTTGTCTAAGCTCTGATCTTATGCTGGTACACATTGAATTTTAAGTCTGCCAGGCAATACCTGTTCCCGCTTGATCTGCTTAGTAATTCACCATCTGTATATTGTTTTCATTAAATACAACTTTCCTGTTAAAAAAAACAAAACCCCTAAAAACTCACATATGTATAGCGGTTTTGAAATTTCATTACCGTGCTGAGGTTTTAATTGCACAACGCAAATTAAAAAAAAAATAATCTTGCAATGCAGCCATATCAATAACAGATCTAGGAAAAAGCAAACTCCCCCATCTAAGAAGTTTTAATTTAGAATTATATTAAAATGATACCACTGCCAAGGAGGGTAAATAATTAATTTCTTCTCATTTTAATTGTAGACTATTATTTAATAAACAAAGTAATTTACCAGGTAATTTATTCTACTTCTTCATAGGCAGCTCATTTAAAGTCTAAAAATAAATTCCTAATTAAAACAGGATTCACTGTTTTAGAAAGCAACTCATTTTCCTGTAAAATCTAACAAGGACTATGCTAAAGCATCCACTGAAAATCTTTGAAGGGCAAGGAAGCCACCAACAAAAATGAAATATTCTGACAGCTGAGAAGGCTTTTATCTGAACAATTGATGAAACTCAAAAATTTGTCACAAAAACCAACACTAGATCCTTAAAAAGGAACTTTGCTCGTGTCCAAAAACTAGCCAACTAGATCAAAGAAATGTACAATCCTTGAAAAAGCACAAAGCACAGGGGTTATTTGCACAACCCTGTACGTACATCTAGGCTGGTCAAGACAAATAAATTTCATATAACGTAGCGATTCGTTGTATAGCCTTACAATGTTAGGGCCTTGGACTGCTGACTTTGAAGGCAGAAGCCCAGAAGGAATTTACCCCAGGCAAAGGGAACTTACATCTCCAAATGTGCTCTCAAGGATCCCACAGGCCTCCAACAACATCAGTGTCAATGACACCCCAAGTCCAAAATTCATTCAGATGAATGCCCTAAAAATTATTAGACTGACACGAACTACAATTACTGCACGTTTCTAGGCCAATTCTCTAATTTTTCCCACAAATTCTGACCTCTTCTTAAAGGCTTACCAGGCTGACATGCTGTTGGGCAGCGAGTCCACTCACTGAAAGGCGTAACAATGCAGTCTTTCTTGCAGAGGAGGAGACACGGCCGCACTGTCTCAGGTCTGATGGACTCCGGACATCTGTCGACCCAAATGCAAAGATAAAATCTAATAACAAAATTAAAACTACAGGGAAATGTTTTACTCCTAAGACTCTCACAGGGCTCTGAGCATACTGCCATACCAAAGATATCACTTCTGCTCATATCAAGTCTCATTTTCTGATTTTTTTTAAATTCATTTTTAACTCCTAAATGAAAAATGTGTCATGCATATTCTCATAAAAGTTTCAGACACAGATAGTTGATATTTAAAAATTCAGTGTGGAAAAGGGATAATTTTATGGGATCAGGCAGATCTTGCATTTCAAATGGCGGAGAAGAAAGGGAATTGCTCTTTTAAAATTTTTATTATTTAGAAAGATTGCTCAAAAATACTTAGAAATGCATGCAACCCAAAATGACCCCGTTTGAAAAAGGAATATGCCACTGAGCCCTACTAGGAAAGAAAATAGATCTTAAAGTCATGACTCTGTTACTGGGATAGTAACAAGATACTTAGAGGTATAATTTAAAAGAAAATAAATACAAAGAGACATGGATTCTCATTAAACATGATTATCCTACAGGGCAGATTTCTGTTATCTAACAGAAGACACTGAAATATTTTTCTGCAAAATTTTAGTTTCATTTGGCTTTCTGTGCCTTGCACCTTCTTCAGATACGGTGTAATTTTTCTCCATGAAATCAGGAAAAATGCAAAATGTAAAAAAATTCAGTATGCCAACACACAAAGGTTATTTATTTCCATAACGTATCCCATTTCTGAAGCCATATTAATGGCAGACTTTCACCACAGGAGTTCCAAACCCATTTTCATGAACGCGAACGTAAATCATAATAGGCAGAGCCGGTGCCCACAGCGAGGAGGGCTGCCCTCCCCTCCGGCACCAGGCCAGTCCAGACCCTCTGGGCAGTAACGAGGTAACTGTGAAACACAGAGGTTTTACTCCTTCACTTAGAACGACCTTTCTAAAGACTTCTAGAGGTCAATTTTTTTTATTTTTTATTACAATTATCACCATAAGAACAATATGCAGTGCAGCAGCCACAGAAACAAGTTCAGTGAGAAGCTCTTTTAAGGCTCAACAGTCCTTTCTGCTCCAGCCACTTCCATTACACGCGGAACACCACAGCACTGAAGCTGTGACACCAAAGCCAAGAGCAGCCTCTTTCTGAAGTCCTTGGCACATGAACCTCTTCTTTTCACATGATTTTTCGACCACTGAAATTGGTTTTCTCTTCACATACTTCACGTGAATATTTACTTACCCCCCTCAGTTCCATTTCCCCTCATACCATCTCAAAAGCGGAGGGAACAACTATTTTTGACATTATATAGCTCTATAAACAATATGTTTAATTAGTTAAAGTTACAGCATATCAATGGATTCTAGCTATAAACAAATACTAGATTTCTTTCCTTTAATTAATCTCATTAACCTCAAGAATTTTAATTAACTTTACTGAAATCAACATAGTCTGCTTATACGAACAGGATTGTTTTGAGAGCTACAATAAGAAATGAAACTCAGTTGCAAGTCTCTAGACTCATTAACAGTGCAAAAAATAATTAGCCATGTCTTGATTTTTTTGATATTAGGAAAAACATCTGTGATACTTATTTTCCTCATTTAGTAAAGCAAAGCAAAATTCAGAATATTTGTACTGTAGAATACATAACTCTGTCATGTTGGTATCACATTATAGAAGCTACACAAATCAACTGAACGATATAGATCACACATATGGTTCTGCCTTATTGTGGTATAAATATAATGCAAACTCTATTTACTTATTCTATTTTATTAGAGCATTGGTAATAATGTATTGATGAATGTTATATTCAGATGTACTTTATATTTTCCTCACACCTGTCCTTCAGGAAAAATATGTGCAGAAAACTGTAAATTAGAATAACAGAGGAGCTACAGCAAAAAAATCTACACCACTATAAGCATGCATTTTGCTTGGATTTACACAGAAAATTAAAAATGGTCTAGCTATTCTTTTTTGTTACCCATTAGTATACTTTTCATAGTAGTGCTGGAGTAGTAGCTGGAGAATTAGTCCTGAAATGAAATTATTTTCAAAGCAGCAGATGCCCTTTGCTAGCTGAAAACACCTTCATATGTCATATATTGTAACCACAAATAATCAATAGTAACATTTCTTTAAATACCTTTTAGGTGTGACCTGGCCAGAACTGCTCTTCATGCAGAAGACTTTCCTTGTCTGTACGCCCACTCCACAAGTGGCTTCTCCGCTCCAATTAATGGTTGCATTGAGCGCAGTTACCAGCGCGTCTTCAGAGCAGGAACTCCAGGGAGAAGTTTCCCAGAAGAAATGCACGCATGGGTGATCATTACAGGCACGGTGCTCCTGCAGGGCTCGGTCAGGAGGACAGGCTTTTCCACCTGGGAGAATCAAAAAAACACCATATTTTATCTTATGGCATGTGGCAAAAGGAAGACGTGGAAAACAAAAACGTTAGGTCTGCTTAATATCTTCCCCCCACCCACCCTCTTAAAAAAAAATAAATAAATAAAGCTTAAATAAAGCTGTTGACCTTTATGGCTGCAATAACAACCTTCAAAAATATTGTTTCCCCATTAAACTAGCCTTGCATAAAATTGTGTTCCAACGCATAATGGAAACAGAAATAGGCAAAGCATATTTCTGAGTTACCTTATTGATACTCCTACACACAGCCAAGTTGATTCCATTTAAATGCCAGTATCGCTCAGCAAACATGCAATTAGGTTTAAAGACAAATTAAGCATTATTTTTATGTTCGTTCTCCTTGCTAATTTCCCAAGGAGGAACATCTCTTTCTAATATTTGGACTCTATTCACGCGTTGCCTTAAAGAGCCGAGCTGTAGAGGGTGCTGAACCATACCAATGGAGGAATGTATCAAACACTACCCATACCTGCAAACCAAGGGGGGAAAACTGGAAAGAAAGGTTTTGAATATGAGAAGCCTTTACTTTTCTGAAGCAGTATCCTTCAAAATGGTGTCCAAAGATTTTGCTAAGCTACTGTACTTTGTCAACAACTGGTAATAAATCAACGAAGTACAGGATTTTGAACAGCCTCCCCAGAAGCTTTAACACGCTAGCCAGCAGCCTGAATTTATCCAATAAAAGCAACAGATGTTCGTAGCTCTTAAGCTAAGGAGTAATACAGTGAAATTGTAACAGTAAGCACTGTCATTTTCGGAAGAAAGAGGTAAAAATTACCAAAATCAAAACCATTCTCTTCCAGGAGGGAGAATCTGGCAATGCATGACATGGCAAAAGTGCTACAGGTTTTGAAAGAACTGAAGTGTTGGGGCCAGATACCACAAGGTTCAGAGCATCTTTACGCCCTACTAAAATCAACAGGAGATGAAGGCGTGTTGTTACTCGAAGGGATGCCTACTGCCTTGAAGGACTGAGCCTTCTCAGATAAGGTATGACCCCAAACAGCCACAAATCAACAGCACTGAGAAAAGAGAGAGGGATAGAAAACTCTTAGCACACTGGTTTGGTAATCATGTCACATTACCATTCACCTTTTCATGAAAATGGACTGTTCCACATAGAGTTCAGTCTCAGACATGTTTAGTATGATGATGGAGTAGAAAATGCCCCAGGTAACTTACTTTCCTGAAGATTTCGACTTGGCAGGAAAAATACAGACCAGTTACTGCTTGTGTGTTTGAGCACATTTGAAAAAAGATGTAGCAAGCAAATGGCAAAACGCCTGGTCCATTAGGAAAAAATAAAAATCAAAAGGAAAGACCTAACTCAAAATTTGAGTTTCCCAAGAAAAAAATAAGGCTTTATTTTCAAGAATATCCATGGTCAGGAAGCTCTCCTGAACAAAGCAGAGTAATAACAAGGCAGTTTTAACTTAAGAACATCAGAAATGCCACTCAGTCCATCCAACCTAGCAGTCTGTCTGCAAAACTGAAAGCACGAGATGCTGTTTAGCAAAAGCACAAGAGCCTGGCCGCTTTCTGCAGTTCACTGACAACTTTTGTGCAAGGAAAGCAGGACAGCACACCACTGCCTAGCCCTTTTAGTAGGCATTTACAGACCTTTTATAGACCTGTTGCTCATCAGTTCCTCTAATCTGTTTCAAATCTGCTGAGACTGCCTGCCTCCACAATCTCCTCTTGTACCAAGTTTCAGAAGTTTGCTGTGTAAAGAAATATCTTTTAAAACCTGATTTAAACCAAGCCTGTCCAGTTTCATCAAAGGCCTGCTGGTTATCATATTCTGGGATCTGGTGAACAGCTTGGAGAAAAGGACCCAAGGGTTTGAACTGAAGTCAGCCTGTGGGACATCCAGAAGACCTCAGACAGTAGAGCCACAACTAACATTGCCTCAGTTGATAGAGGACAAATGAAACATCACTTCAGCTACCAGAGCCCTGTAGAAGTTGGTGGCTCAGCTGTGAGCTGAGTATGAAAGTGTCAGAGAAAGCAGGTAACATAACATTGCCTTAGTATTGCAGTGATAATGGTATTAAATCCACTTCCACTCTCCACAAATTCAGATCAATAACTATTTCTCTGTATGCAGATGTGTGACTCTGCATAGCAAACCATTATACCCAGTGTTAAATATGTACAGAAAAAGTTGTGGTGTTTGATTTTAATAGTTAATTATTCCTTCCTGAGAAACTTAACGTATTCAGTTCAAAGCATGTCATTTTTAGCTTAGTGTGTTTCAGGCTGAGATGACTGAGGTTATCTACTTCCAGAATTCACTTCAACATTTCACTTTCATAATTCCTTGTGTATTCCATCTGTTATTTGCATTTCACTACATCCATGGAAATTATGAAGCCAACTGTATTTTTCATTTTCATTATTCTCTAGCTGATAGGCTTTTTTAGTAGTAGTTACTATACTGAGAGAGTGGTCAGACATTGGAACAGGCTGCCCAGAGAGACAGTGGAGTCACCATCCCTGGAGGTATTTAAAAGACACGTAGTCGTGGCACTTCAGGGCATGGTTTAGGAGACATGGTGGTGTTGGGTTGACAGTTGCACTTGATCCTAGAGGTCTTTTGCAGCCTTAAAGATTCCATGATTCTATGATTCTACTACCATTCAATTGACAATTGTATAACAGTTCTCATCCTAAAGGATCCCAATTTTCTTTGCAAGAGTTTATAAGGATGTTAATGTGAATACAGACCATTCACATGAACAACGCTTTGCCAGACCAAATGCTTACATTGCCCCAGAAACAGTGGGTAGCTTTAATGATAATTTACAAAAGAGCACTTAACAGAGCTTGTCCTAGACTAGATTTGCATCTAGAAGTGTTTTGCTGCTGCATTAGCTGCCTATAGTGCTGACAGTAGCAGATATTTTTTGTTGTGTCAACAAGGCTTTAGTCTGTTAGACCTGTTCACATTTTATTAATCTTTATGCACATTTTTATGCACTTGATGAGGTATCATTCAAATCCTGTGTGATAAACCAACATATCAATTAATTATTGCATGTGTAACTGTAGTTAGAAGACTATACTTCTAATACAAATAGTTTGTGTAAATAATTGTATCATTGTTTTTGATATGTAAATATGCAGATACATGATATGTCCATGAAGGTCCAGAGAAAATTATATATATTTATCAAGAGCTATTTACTTACTCCAACAGAGAAACAAGAAGGTCAATACATTCTAGGTCTGCATTAATAAAATAAACAGGTCCTTTTCTATTTCCTAATTTTTCACAGCTCACTGTTCTTTTCTAAATTGCTGTTAATGTGGTTCCTATATGAACACACTCACATGATGAGTTTGTATCATGCAGCAATTTCATTAGTACAGGATGTAGCTCTCCTCAAGTAAATTCACACCCAGACTGGCCCTCAATAGACAATAATTCATAGGATGAAGTAAATAAATTTGAACTGTAACAGAATTTCTCTAAGTGACACATGCATTAACTGAAGCCCATAAAGATATTTTAGTCGCTAGGCCTGAAGTACAGGCAAGTATTAAGTATTATTCCTCATTGCTATGGTCTTGGGATTAGCTCTGATCTAAAAACAGTTCGGCTGAGGAATGCAAGTCAACCCATTAGAAGAACAAACAGCAATTAATCCAAAATGTTTATCACTCACCCTCGGCTGGAAGTGCCAAAATGGACCTACTCCTGCTTTGACTGCCCTCAGCATTTTTACTGGAGCAAGAATGGGAACACGTGGACCATGGAGACCACTCGCTGATGACACAGTCTGTTGCACAAGGGATTTCACAAGCCACAACCTCAGGACGGGGAAGCTCTGAGCAGAGGTGAGGTGGTACCTCTTCACCTGGAGCAAACAAAACAAGTCAGATGTGGAGGAAGGTTCAACTTGGTTCAATATCCACAGTCTGTATCAAACAGACTAAGTTTATGTCAAACATCCACCTGCCCATGGATATGTTACGAAAGAGCACGTGGTAAGGCTTCTGGCTTGAAAGTATAATACTTGAGCAACTGACTTAAGTATTTCTTCAGAAAAGAAAAAAAAAGAAAAAAATGTTTTTCAAGTTTCATGTGTGACATCTTGGCTGCAGTCCACTTTATAAAGCAGGCATGCATGAGGAATGAGATAATCCAATCAATAAAAAGTTGTAATATCAATTATCAACAGACTTGATAACTGCCCCATATTTTTCAGCAATCTCCACCTACAGAACCTATTTTCCACAACAGAAATTGTTCAGGTCCCCACGGAAGCCAATATGATTCTTCTTCCTGTAGGCCAGAGAAGTGCTCAATAGGTGTTTTGGTCATTCTCCTGCAACCTCACCAGACGTTACCATGCACCACTTCTGACTCAGCTTCTCACCCAAAAACTAGAAGATCCAAACTAATGGATCTGTTGGACCACCCCCATGCAAGGAATACTTCCTGTTGGGGATGAACCAAGGGACCTGAACAAAAGTATACACCATGAGGAGAAGCATCTTTCCAAAACTCCCTTCAGCAAGATGGTAGGGCATTGGTGGGGAAAAACCTACCAACCCAAAGAACAGCTGGCAGAATAAGCAACAAAACAAAGCACGCAAGAGGGGTGTTGTGTGGAGTCCTCCACATGGAACTACTGGTTTTAAAAAGCAAAATAACATATAATTTTACTTTTGAAAGAATAAATGAAATGTCCAGTAACTTTATTAATTGCATAGCATTTATGAGGAAATCATAATTCATAAAAAATAACTCTTTTGGTACTGAATTCCATATAATGTCTTACAAATATAATTCAAGCAATGAACAGACATGACTGACTTTGTTAGACTGCTCTCTTGCTTAGTGTTTCTAGACCCTCACAAATTTTCAGCTACAAATCTGAAATTTCTGGAAGCTCACATCTACCTGTTTAAAAACAACAAGCTCAAGCTGCACGTTACCTCCTCTCTTGCCCTTACAATAGTCACAAAGCTTTCCTTTGAGGTTTCTTTAATTATGAATCTACGAAAAACATAATGACTATCCAGACTCAATTATACCTAGGAAAAAAAATTAAAATTTATAGTGGCAACAACTGGCTCTTTCACCTCACACTACAGGAACAGGTTCTGTAACAAGGCCGCCCAGGATGCAATTATAACTAGGAGGGTAGAAAACTCTACTGCTTTTGCAAGGCAACACATGTACGAGTGAGTAAATAAGAGAGGCAGGCTGCTAGCAAGAGTGCATAAAGCTGTCAATAGCATGGTGGTATTATCTGCAGTTGCATCCCTAAATGAAGACAGGCTCATCGCCCTCGAGGCACAAATAAAACTTTTCAAGCATATTATGAGAAGTAACGGAGAATCTAGCAGGCAATCAGACTGCAAGATATGTTTAAAAATACTTTATTTTTATACTCCCTTTCCCTTGCACTCATCTATGCTTATCAGGCAAGGCTCGATATGCCCAGCCTTGTACTACTATTTTAAGTCTGCTGAACAAGAAAATGGAGACCAACACACTCCCTACAGACAACCCCCATCCTTCAGTACTGAGTTTGGCACCCCTGCAAACCAAGCTTAATCCATCATTCGCTTTGAGTAGCCCATGATCACCACTGCTGCTTTGGATGCTCACATAATGCTGAGGACTATCTTTAGAGAAAAATAAAAACTCCAAATAAACCTGTAAGCCTTATTCCAGCTGCCTTCCTGAGTCATTTTAACATCAA
Organism: Phalacrocorax carbo; assembly: GCF_963921805.1. Taxonomy (NCBI): domain Eukaryota; kingdom Metazoa; phylum Chordata; class Aves; order Suliformes; family Phalacrocoracidae; genus Phalacrocorax; species Phalacrocorax carbo. The sequence continues at coordinate 7,415,602 of NC_087517.1, forward strand.
AATCCCTGCTAATATTTTGACAGCTTGTCTGTACGGCAGTAGATAACATGAGGCCATCCTGGGCAGGCATGATTTTAGGAGTCAGTGGTACAGTAGCATCAAGAGATTATATGCTTTGGTGAAGTAGGGTAAAACATCTGTCCTCCTCTCCCATCACTGACACTCACAGGGAAGCACATGAACAGTCAGTGAGAGGCTTCTGAATGAGAAGGGATGAGATGGGACACTGGCCTTGCAAGTGTGCCCCCCCACCTGCCCTCTATCCATGCAAGTTATCTTCATTATATATGGGCTTTATGGCAAGGGAGAGCCATGAAGATCACCAAATTCTGGATTTAGCCCAATTTTTCCACCAATCAGTGCCAGAGATGTAAGCATTAGAGAAAACCCTACTTGCTGAAAGCCATGGGGGCCAGCTTCACCACTGATTTAATCTGACTTTACGATGTCTAAGCCATGCCACCCAGAAGATGGCTCAAAACAGTTGGGTCTCCTTTGGGGTGGCTTCCTCCACCCATGAGCTCAGGTGCCACAGATTTTAAAGCAACAACACTATGGGGAAGGGAGGCAGAGGAGCAAAATGTGCTTTGCACTTCTTCCGTCCGTGATTTCTTTTCACGCTGGATTTACAGCAGGTGACAGCAACAGTAACGCTGCGAACAGAGGCTGCAATTCATGGCTCCTCAGCAAGGAAAGGAAGATTTGAGTTTTGTTGTAAAGAGTTTACCACCCGGTGCATGAAGGTACAAATTCAACACTCACTTTGATTTACTTTATAGCTCTATTCGCTGTGTTCAGGTTTAATTACTGGCTTGTATTACTGCAAAAGGGAAATGTTCTTCTGTACCAGCCGCCTGGCAGAGAATTCTCAGAAAACTACCGTATACTACAAAGAGAGGTAATAATCTTTCATTTTCCATGAAAAATACTAGTACAGGATACACCTGAAGTGTGCTTTATGCATTGTCACAGACTTACAGGGAATATTAAATTCTCCAGAGCTTCCAAATTGTCCACCCAGCACCTTGAAGGTGTAATTCTTCTCTAAGATATTCTGAAAAATCTTTCTATAAAAGTCTCTAAATAGGACTAATGCCTTTAAGCACCTAAATTATGCATCTGAACATAATATGAATTCTCATCCAAGTATGTGTTTAGATCTTAAGACGCAGCACCTGAAATCAGCCCAGAACAGCAGCAGGGTGGAGGATCACAGCAGAAGGATGCCAAATCTCGGTGAAAGCCAACTTTCCTTCAAGGAAAACAGGGAAAGGGACAGTGCTGACCATGACAGCTACAACCTTGGTCCCTGTTAGAATTTTTCACATAAGAACCCATGACACTGCTCTGAAGTTCATCTTGTGATAATCAGGAATTAAACCCAGATGGCAATTCAGGGACCCAGTCTCTCCTGGTCAGAGCCCGGAGCAGCTCCCTCTTGATGGGAAACTGGTTCCTGCGTGCAACTTGATCTGACATTGGAATAAACGGAGAGCATCGTTCATCCATTCATCAGTAAACTGAGATGTCCAAGGCCAAAGGACAGAAGGCATGTGGAAGGCAGGCAGGCAACCCAACAAGTCCTAGGTTTTGTGGGTCCTCTAGTTAGCTTGGACTGGACCCAGCCCATCCAATCCAACCCACTCCAGAGGTTACCACCACTATCTTTGTTGGCTCTCTTCAGATACAACTGCTCATTTCATTTTATTCTCCCCCTTGATACTGTCCAAGTGCCAAGAATTAGCCTCAAGGAATTACGTTTACTCTGAAGAGCATTTTTCTGCTGTAATACTAAACAGTACAAACCCACAGCTGTTACTGAGATGCAACTGGAGACCTGATTAGGATGGTGACTGAGTGACTGAACAGTTTCATCCTGATGTTGAGAACACAACCAAGTGGGGCTCAAATTGGGGTGAATCTTGGGAAGTGCCTTCTATCCTTAGAGTAACCACAAACTACTGCTAAGACAACTGCACATGGAAAGCACTACCTGTAAAACAGAACTTATACCTACGTTTTACAAAGAGTTACAACTATTAATTGATTCATGCTAGTCATGATCAACACAGCACTTTGAAAATATTCCTTTTTCACCTATTCCATACCAAGAAATATAACAGGGCTGTGAGTCAAAGAGAAATCATTTTTTCCCTATTATGAAATATTTTAAGATTTCAAAGCTTTCAAATTTTTATACTCCATATTAGGAAAAAATCCGGATCTGTCAAAAAAACATATTTTAAAAAGACGTGGGGGAGAGAGAGCAAGAGTGTAACTACGTGTGTGTGGTTTTTAGCCATTACCTGTGAGGCACAACACACAAGATCCAACTTCTGATCTGCATCAGGTCTAAGAATTGAACCAGCATCTCCAGCACCCCAGGAGCCACAGTGCTCCCTCTCACATGCTCTTTGTTTCAAGTTTTAAGCACAGTTTTTCCTCTCAGCCTTACTGAATGCATGCTTTCCTAAAACAGTGTTAGTTAAGAAAAATGTTACAGTTTTCTACAAAAAATGTTTTATTGCAAGCATCCTGACCAACTCTAATGACATTTTTTAACTGATTGCCTTATACTTGGCCTTGTATTTGAATAGTATAGTGATTAAAGCTAAATACCCAAGATACATTCACCAGATAATGTTTTCAGTATAGGAAAGAGTGAATCCATTTTCTTCCGAAGTTAGGGTGTAATAATTACAAAAGAGAAGACAAGCTAATAAAGTTGATCATTACCTAACAGACCGAACAAGGTAACAGAGAAGCTATACGGAGGAGTACAGTTCTGAGTGGAATTTCTGATCCACCTAAAAGCAAACTAAATTCTTCCCAACAATGGAAACAAAACAAGAAATCACATAAAACCCTCCTTGAACTAAAGATCATCTTTTTTCCACCAACTTAATTTTGTTCTTATTGTCTTTTCCATCCTACAAGGAGAAGCCACTCCCATGATCCTGAATAATGCAACTCCACAGCAAGGCACTGAACCAACGTTTCATTCTGAATCAGTTCAATATTAAACTGCATCTGCCTACTTTACATAACGCCTTGCAGAAATCACATCTCTAGCACATTAGTCTCGGTCTTCCCAGCACCCTATGTACTCATCCCCTATGACACAGTTTAATTACACCTGCCACAGATGTCCCTTCTGGCTCAGGAAAAAGGTATTACAGCGCAGGGAATGTCTACTGGACAGGATAATACTAAAGCAGCAAAAATACAGACCCCATCAGGCAGCAGGAATCAAAAGATCAACTCAGAAGCAAACCAAATATCCTTCTTTTGACATTCACCACTATACCGTCTTCATTTTTTAAAAGGAAAATTTGAAAAATTACTTTGAAGGTTTCAGGTTTGCACACGTGTGGAGGCTTGCCCGACCTCCATGGTGGGGAAAGGCTCAAGAGAAAGGAATTGCATTTCAGACTGATATGCATTGCTACCTACGAGTTCATAAAATTTATTTTTTGCACAAATGACTGCTGCAAAAATGCTGCATATTTAATGACAATTACTGGTTTGACATCAATATTTCTTCTTGTAGCATTTCAAATTATTCAGTGGAAATAATGAAGCTGTCATCTAAAATACTATACGTATCATAAAATTTTATGTCCCACTTAAATCTCAGAAAAGAATGACAATAAACTTTGATTAAATACTTGCCTGTAACAGAATAAGATGTCAACAGAGAGTAGTAAATTCAGAAGAATTCCTATTGACTGTATGCCAGTTTGCTAATGGCAACTGCGCTCAGAGAAAGCTGTCTGCTGACAATATCTTGGCCTAGGTATCTCATCAGCAAATGACGTTACATTTAAAGCAATAACAATCAAAGTACAACAAAAGGAGAAATTTCTTATAACCATTTTGAATGTGTTCATTTCACCACAACATCACACTTTTTTTTTCCCCCCACACATTACACAACCAGCTTTAGAGATACCTTAAAGGATCCAGGGCTTGCCATGTTCAGTCGTCACGGGGAGACCACTGTCACACTTCACTGAAATCCCTGGCTCCTGGTTGACTTTTCTTAATGCCAGTCAACAGGTAAGAACATCAGAGAAGAGCGGTGTCAGCTTGTCAGGGAAAGCAGTGGCGTATGGAATAAATTTAATTGCAGTGGTCCATCACTATTATCAGAGCCCCATAGCAGAGAAGAGGAATGCAATAGCAATGAAGACGAATGGAGGTGAAGATCTATCACCAAAAAAGATGAAGTAGTAAAGAAGAACAAGCCATTCACAATAGAAAAGAGGAAACAAACACAAATACAACCAGGATCATACTCAGGGAAAAAAAAATAATAGATGAGACAATCATTAAGGGTTTGAGTCAAAAGACTTAATTCAAATGCAACAATGAAAAATAATGCACTAGATTAAGGGAAAAAACATTTTTAACCACATAATGCACAATGAAGAAAAAGGGAGTAACAACTCAGGAGAATAAGGAAAAAGAAAAGTAACATGAAAAAGTATGAAAAACGGACAGAGGGAATGAGAATAAATGTGCAAAAGAAACAGTATGTCTAGAAGTATGTTACGAAATAATCACAAAATCAGAAGTCTTGCACAAATCCCTGCATTTCTGGCCGTGATCCTGTCTCTTACCTGTGTCTAAGTGATCCTTACATAGGTTATGAGAAGAAGATAATGATGACTATAGAGAAAAATTGGTATTTGTTTTTCTTCGCTATACATCCTCTACTGTCATTTGGACTGTTTACCCTCAACTGGTTTTCCCTCCTTATGTAAATGCACATAAGAAAATTGATTTCTGACTCTTAAGAAAGCTCCAAGAAGGCGAGCATGGGGGGAGGTACATCAGCAAGCAGCTGCCAAGCCTGCAGAGAACATCCCAGTATACCTTTGCAGAGTATTATACAGCAGCTACCGGTCTCAAGGTTAATAAAAATAATACAGCTGCATGCGGTTATCTACTGTATTTCCTATCCCACACAGAAAGACAAGCAGTCATTTAAAGGAATGCTGCACATTCACATGCTGGGCTTGGGCGTAAAAGCAGAATTAATTCCACCTTGTGGCTGTTTGCACAACCACTCCTGAATTAAGAGAAATTGCTCACGTGGCACCTGAGAGTAAACACGGGTTCACTGGATTCCTGGAGAAGAGCATAGAAATTCAGGCAGCTGTTCATAATAATTAACAGAGCATAGCAATCTGAAAAAATAAAGTATAAGAACTAAACATAATCCATATTAGTGTTCTGGGCTTTTTTCTACTCTCTTTCTTTGTACTTTTTTCTTTTTTCTCCATTATCCCTCCTCATTGTAAATGAGGGAATCTACACAGGTGGGTTGATCAAGACTGATTGCAATTAAGATTTATTGTTGAAATTGGTTGCTGTGGTATAATTGGAACAGGTGTCCCTCCATTTTCTTCTCTGTACTGCTTTGTTCCAAACGCTCATCAACACAAAACACTGTAGAAACCAATTATACAAATAAGTCAAATGTATTAAAATATTATAAAATATACATATTTTTCCAAAACTTTAAGGAAAAAATCAGCTATGAGTAGACTTGTTTATTCCAATAGCGTATAGAGTCCACTTCAAATTATGTATCTGTGCAGTGGGGCAGAACAATTTTAGTGGAGGAATTCAGGCATTTTAATTCAGAATAAAGAAGGTGGCATTTTATTTCCAGTGCATCACAGCCTTAAATTTCTAAACATTCAGTTTTTGCAGACTTAAGGTGCCATCTTTAGTCTCATAACTCAAAAACAAATTGTAAGGGACACATTACAAAGGGTTAACTACAGTAATCATGCTCTCACACAGTAAGTGACCCCAAAAAGAATAGTTGTGTGTGCATGCATGGGAAGGTGCAATGCTTTTGTGCCCACTGGTCTGATTATGCTACTCTTAAGAATGACGTACCTTGTTGGCGTGCTCATAGCCGTCAAGGCAATGACTAACTGCTATCCAAGTGATATTCCCAAAATAATTTAGCAATTTGCCATACATTGGAAATAACAGACTCTTTTTCTCTTCTAGACCCAGAAATCACCCCAAGAGTGAGTTTGTATTAAGACACTGAAAAATTGTAAACAATAGTGCAGCAGATGAGGTTTCTCTAAGTTGGCAAAAGCCTTGTTTTCAGATACAGGGAATGCTAATGATAATAAATAATTGCAAAAACCATCTGGGTTCTTTGAAAAACGTCTTTCTCCAAGTCTGCAATTGAATCTCTACAAAAAAGAGGATCAATGCAAAAGAAAATGAAAACAGTAAATTAAAATTAGATTTATGACAACTACTTAAAACTAAGTGCTCATTTAGAAGCAGTTAACACAAAAATGTGTTCTAGTTCAGATGCAGAGTCTGGCCTAAGCCCATAAAGCAACTCGGAGAGCTTCCACAGTCTATCAGGAAATGTTCAGGATTTGCAGGACTGAATACTAGGCTATTTCTGTTTTTATTATTACTACTAACAGTGGTAGTTTCTTTTTCAATTTTGTCTCTAATTGATCCACAAAACTCAGAACAGAGTGGTATTAAGATATCCTATTCGATAGCTTTTAAAAGATTGCAATAAAGAAGAAAAATCACCCAGTAACATAGAAGATCAACAGTCAAGGGTCTAAATGAATGACTGTTCTTGACAAAAACAATGCAAATTACAAACCGTGATCTTTGGTTATTGAGTAAAATCTCTTAGTGTACGCACCCGTTTTGCCAAGTATCAGCAGTGCATCTAAACTGTGTGAGATATTTTTCAGATGGGTTAAGTTACTTCTGGCTAATATACCCTGACCCATGGTTGAACCATTTTTACATAATAAAGTTGTGAATTTTAGAAAGAGTGTTTAATTTCCAGGTATTTTGCATAGATCATTTAGTACTTAAAATGGGGATAAATCAAATGTAGGAAACACAATATTAATAATATTTTCTGTGTGCTTCCACTTTGCCCATGAGGTGGAACTTTAATTACATCATTAATAACGATGCCTACATTTTCAGTCGGTAGTGCATCATTCCTCTAGTGCCATTTAAAGTGCATTTGGTCTCTAAACTGCTCCACCCTCTGGAACTGGTTCACTGATTATATCATAACCGCAGCCTCATCCTGCTTACAACTCAACTACAACGGCATCAACAGAAGAATTTAAAGGCAGGAATTGCCTATTATGACCTAGAATGCAGAAGGTTTATTTAGAAAAGCTTTCTGTTATTTTCTGGCTCCAGAAAGTTTACATAGATTTGAAGTTGACAGTTGTTCCTGGAGGGGGGCAGAGGGAATCTATCATTGCTTTCCCCTAATATAGAGTCCAAAGTGCCTCAAAACCAAAAAATACCTATAACCTGGCATCTGTGACTATACTTTTTACTGGGGAAAAAAAAACCAAAAAACATTGTTTCCAATGAGGCTTTCCAAGAGGAAATCTCTCCCAGCAGTAAGCAGTGCAGGACCTTGTATTTGGGTAGTGTAACTAAAAGGTGGCGAATAACAGATCTGCTATTGCATCAGAGCAAAACAATGTGTATCGTTTTCTGTGTATCAGTAGCCTTGAGACACAACTTTGCCTGAAGCTTGCTCTAGATATTACTGTTCCAGATAAGTCAGCACGCTCTGCTTCCTTTTTCTTGGCTGATGAAACTATTTCCCATAAAAATGTTTGCTCTTCCTCTAGGGTTCAGATGGAGATGGATCCTGCTGCTTGAATGTTCACACAGCAAGATGACACATCCTCACAGCGTTGGCTGGTGTTATCATCCCAACCTGGGAAATGGGGTGTTGCCAGCAGGACAGCATCCACCAGAATAGGAACGCCATGTCCCCAAGAGGTCTCTGCTCGGTGGGGTACGCTGACACTCCACCATGGCATTCTTTCAGAGTTTGAACATACAGATGGGTTTGGCTGCAGCAGCTGAGTTCAGACTCTGGCACAACCTAAGCTGGACAGTTGTTACTAAACAAAACTCTGACCCTTTGCTTAAAAGCAAAATACTCACCTGCAGATTCCAGTTTTTTCCAAATTGAGTGGTGAAGCTAAAACCTGAGGACCATATTACAAAGACTAAGAAAGGCCATTAGCCATGCTGCAGTAGTGTCCTCAGGGTATCCCCTCTGCTCACAGAAAGACGAGAGAGGAACATGACAGAGGACAAAGTAAAGGGATGGTAAGTGGAGAAAACACAGAAGAAGGAATTATCTTTGATATCAAAATTTCATCAAGCTGGGTCTTTCTCACAGGTGCTGAAGCCAGGACTGTGTGCTGAGCTGGCAGTTCAGACAAATGGTGTTTGTAGAGTTCAGAGACAGCCACGCCAGCACTGCCCTCCCACGCTTATCCTAGTCTTTTATTTGATTAAAAAAAAAACCAAAAAAGAAAAAAAAAACCAAACAATGTATGAACCTTAAAGGGCCCGGACAGATACTAACTAGTCACTCCCTAACAGATTTTCCAGCTCCTGTTGGAGAACTACTATTTTAACTTTTCTAGCAGATTAAAGGAAAACACAGAATCTGTAAATGGAATCAAATGAATTCTCCACCCACCCCCTTTTTGAACACCCTGAAGCGTCAAGGCTGTCAGGAGGCATTTGGACATGCTTTTCAAATATAAGAACTGAAACAGAAAAACTGGAGAATATCTGGATAAAATTTGGTTTTCTACCACTAAATTTCTTTGTGTGAAAAAAGCAATAACCTCTCTGGAACTTAGAAAATATTTCTGTTCTGATTATTCAGCTATTAAAATGGGAAAGTGTCATTTTATGACAATTGCTTTCGGCAGGAGATATTTTACACTTATATTCTCAAGGAATATGCACATAAGGAAGAACAATATTAAAATCTTCAGCGTTAATCTGTATTTTCAAAGCTAAGCACATTTTGACAAACTTTCTAATAGACACTGTTCAAAATTCATAACATATATGAGCATGATTACATTACTCTAATTTATTTTTTCTCCTCTCATGTGCAGCAATAAAATTTTACCTTTGAACTTATATTTATTACAACTTTTACTCTACGGAGGGCATGCAGGCACAGAAATATAATAAAGCTCTGCTAATTCCATACATTATTGAAATCCTAACACTGCAAATGGTATCTTACTGTCTTCATGCATACTTAAAATTTCAATTCAAAACTCATTTCATTAAAAGGGCTGGTTAAGCAACAGCATATGCTTATTTTAAGTTTGTGGATTAATGTAGCAGAATTATATTTTATGTATTTGGAAAAAAGTAGGTAATACTAGTGTTTGTTTAGGTGTTGTAAGCAAAAGCTTGATAGATGCTAAATAATTGAGTGGTCCATCCATCAGGCTCCTAAGCACTACAAAATCGTAGAGAAGTGCTGGAGAATAACCTTTGCTTACCCACAGGCTGCTGTGAACTGGGCTTAATTCCAGCGGTAAAAATCCCGTTGACTTCACCAAACTGGGAAGCATATAGCTACGCAGGAACAGCTTCCAACTAAACAAGCACAAACAGGTGAGAGCACAAAAGGAATTTAAACCATGAAGATCATGGGTCATCGCGTAACACTAATGATATCTGGTCAATGAAAACATCACAACTGACATACAAGACAAATTTGGGGCACCTCCTAACTTCGTTGATATACTACTAAATGATATGGCAATACAAGTCAGTAAGGGAGCAGCTCATAGAGCCAAATATATGACAAAGTGCAAAAGTTGACTCAAACTGCAAGTACAATATTGGCACAACTTCCTTTCTCTTCACAAAGGTCACTTCGCACATTAGATCCAGCTTCACTGATTAGCAGCTGAGATAAAGGCTGCTCACAGGCACCTCAGTCACTGGGAAAAAAGACAAGGGGATGACTTTCTGCATGCAATGTCCTCATCACATTCCTGGTAATTGTTCAGTCATAGATAAAATGCAAATAGGGGAAAAGCTGCATAACAGACCACTCTGAAAACGTAACAGAAACAACAACTTCTACATTCAGCACTGAGGCATCAAAAATGATAGCTATTATTACTGCTCTAATTACATGGCTGGGACTCAGAATAATTGCATTTTGCTTCCCTGGAAACATGGCCACATGATATTTGATGCCTCCTATACCCATAGGAATAGATCTCCTCACCATGGCCAGCTTGCAGAACACCCGCAGGACCAAACATCTGAACACTTGAAGATATGCTGCCAGAAATGGTTCAAAGAGGGCTCCCAGACCCGTAGGGTTCACCTGCCCCATCCTCTTGGAGGCAGACTATGCCAGCTTGACTTCCACAGGGATTGATACAATCACACATGGGGAGTTTTGAAACCTCAACAGCTGGGACTGCTGTCAGCCCCCATCTTGGGCTTGTCAGCGAGGAGCACAGCAGTGGCACCGGTAAGTTCTGTGGCTGAGCACATGTTGACGAGAAACAGAGGGGTTCCTGGAGCCAAGGAAACCCACGGGCCTTCAGAGAGACCCAACAGGGACAGGAGATGGAAGATCTCACAAGCAGGACTGATGGGGCGGAGGCATTGCCAGGAGCAACTGCAGGAAATCTAAATGGCCCCTAGGAAGCACGAGCAAGCAGGATGAGAAACGGCATGGCACAGCAGTTTGCGCAGGCAGCTGGCCCAGCAGGACGTGCAGGGAGGGCCCTGCAGGGAGTCTGCAACCCACTTGCAAGGAGCTGAGAACAGCAGGAGCCATAGTATCCACCCAGCAAAATGCTGTACCCTCAGCATCCCTCACAGCCTCTCCAGCTGCAAGAACTGATGCAGCCACCCAAACAAAAGCTTCAAGGGAACATGCAGCTGTCCAGGCCCCAAGCTGCAGGGCGTGCCTGAGTTTCAGGTCAGTATTTGACAGCAGCAGTGAGCTCACCTGTGGGAGATCTGCCCAAGTAAAGGAGCTGCTCAGCTTCGTGGCAGAGCTTCGGGAGAAGGTGTCCAAGCTAAAGAGTATCAGGGAGTCAGAAAAGGAGAATGACTGGTAGAATAGTACTCTACCATCCCTGAGACAGATGCACCAGCCAGCCATGGCAGAAGAGAAAAAGGACCACCTACCCCTTCACCACCAGGCAGAAAGAGAAGACCCAGGGGATGGTGGAGAATGGAAGCAGGTTACTGCTCAGGGTGGCAGGCAACTCCACTCTCAGCCTGCCTCACCTTCCGAGGTGCCTGTGCACAACAGGTATGAGGCCCTGGAACTGGATGGGCAGAAAACTGATGATGTGGACAAGGGTCCTTCTGGTATAGAGGGGTCGTCTAGGCAGCCTATCCCCTGCATCACATTAAGAAGAAAAAGAAGGGTAGTTGTCATAGGTGACTCCCTCCCAGGGGAAGGGAGGGTCTGCTATGCCAACCGGACCCAACCCACAGGGAAGCCTGCCTCCTCCCTGGGGCCAGGGTAAGAGATGTCACTAGGAAAACTCCCTAGCCTGGTAAGCTTCTCAGACTATTACCCACTATTGGTTCTTCATGCTGGCTGAGAAGAGGTAGCAAAGAGGAGTCCAAATGCCATCCAAAGGGATTTCAGAGCCTTGGCACAGTTGGCTGAAGTATCAGGTGCTCAGGTAGTATTTTCTTGGACCCTTTCAGTAGCAGGGAAGACTACTGAAGGAAACAGGCAGGTCCAGCTGACCAACATGTGGCTCCAAGGCTCATGTCATTGGCTGCAGTGACCACAATATTGTGGAGTTTGGGATCCTGCTGAACGTGCTGAATGCCAGCTCTAAGGAAAAGGTTCTGGATTTTAAAAGAGCAAACTTCAGTTCACTCAGGGCTCAGCTGGGAGGGATTCAATGGGAAGCTTCCATGGAAGACAAAGGAGCTAGTGAGTGCTGCGCGTTCTTCCAGAACTCTCCTTTGGAAGCACAAAGTCAATTTATTCCCTACAAAGGAAAGGGAAGTAAGTGGAGCAAGAGGCCCTCTTGGCTCAACCATGACCTCCTGGGTCTACTCAAATCCAAAAGGGAAGCATTCCAGAGATGGAGAAGTGGAAGATTATCCGTCAAGAGCTACAAGGGCATTGCTAGAGCGTGCAGAGATGCAGTTAGAAAAGAAAAATCCCAGCTCAAATTGAAACTGACTGTAGATGTCAAAAATAACAAGAAAGGTTTCTTCAGGTATGTCAACCATAAGCAGAAAAAGAAGGAAAACATAGGCCCACTGTTAAACGGAAAAGGAGAGTCAATCACCAACGATGCTGAAAAAGGCAGAGGTCCTCACACCACCTTCACCTCGGTCTTTACCAACACTGTTGGGTCCCAGGCTTTGGGAACTAAATTGCCTATTGATCCAAACACCAACCCACCATCGGTGAAGGAAGAGTTAGTACATAAACTACTACAGGAGCTTGATCCCTACAAATCAATGGGCCCTGACGCCATCCACCCGAGGGTGTTGAGAGAGCTGGCTGACATCATTGTGAGGCCACTCTCCATAATCTTTGAGAAGTCATGGAGAACGGGGGATGTCCCAGAGGACTGGAGGAAGGCAAATGTTACCCCCATCTACAAGAAGGGCTCAAGGGAGGATCCGGGTAACTATAGGCACATAACCTTACTTCAATCCCTGGGAAAGTTATGGAACGAATCCTCCTGGGGGCCATCACAAGTCAAATGAAGCAAGTGATTGGGAAAAGCCAACATGGCTTCACTAAGGGCAGATCGTGCTTGACAAACCTGGTGGCCTTCTATGACAAAGTGACTTGCCTGGTTGAGTTGGGCAGGCAGTGGACATTGTCTACCTGGACTTCTCCAAGGCCTTTCATACAGTCCCCCACGGCCTCCTCCTGGAGAAATTGATGCGTTATGGCCTAGACAAGTGGTCTGTGCAGCGGGTGGGGAACTGGCTGACAGGCCGCACCCAAAGGGTGGTGGTAAATGGCTCCTTTGCCAAGTGGCAACCTGTCACTAGTGGGGTCCCCCAGGGATCGATGGGCCCAATGTTATTCAACATCTTTATAAGTGATCTGCATAACGGCATCAAGTGTGGCCTGATGAAGTTTGTGGACGACACCAAATGGAGTGGGGAAGTAGACACTCCAGAAGGGAAAGCTGCTCTGCAGGGAGATCTGGATAGGCTGGAAGAGTGGGCCAGCAAGAACCTTATGAAGTTCAACAAGGACAAGTGTAAGATCATGCGCCTGGGAAAACATAATCCAGGAGTGCAGCACAGACTGGGATCCACCTGGCTGGAGAGCAGCTCTGTGGAAAGGGACCTGGGGGTCCTGGTGGGCAGGAAGCTCAACATGAGCAAACAGTGTGCTGCTGCGGCCAAGAAGGCCAATGGGGTGCTGGGTTGCATCAAAAAGGGCATCGCCAGCAGAGAGAAAGAAGTCATTATCCCGCTCTACTCAGCGCTTGTCAGGCCACACTTGGAGTACTGTGTACAGGTCTGGTCCCCGCTGTACAAAAAGGATGTGGACAGGCTGGAAGGGGTCCAGAGAAGGGCCACCAAGATGATCAAAGGACTGGGAAGCTGCCATACGAGGATAGGCTGGGAGAACTGGGTTTGTTCAGCCTTGAGAAAAGGAGGCTCAGAGGGGATCTCATCACCATGTACCAGTACTTAAGGGGTAGCTACAAAGAAGATGGAGACTCCCTTTTTACACGGAGTCACATGGAGAGGACAAGGGGGAAGGGACACAAGTTGCTCTTAGGGAGATTCCGACTGAACACCAGAGGAAAATTTTTCACACTGAGGACAGTCACCATTGGAATAATCTCCCCAGGGGAGGGGTTGACTCGGCCACGTTGGACACCTTCAAGAGACGTCTGGACAGGGTGCTGAGCCATCTTGCCTAGACTGTGCTCTTCCTAGAAAGGTTAGACTAGATGAACCCTGAGGTCCCTTCCAACCTGTGATTCTGTGACTTGTTGCTTCAGCTGGATCCCTATAAGACGATGGGGCCTTATAACATTCATCTAAGTGTATTTAAAGAGCTGGTTGATGTCATAGCGAGACCTCTCTCAATGATTTTTCAATGCTCTTGGGAATCTGGAGAGGTCCCAGTTGACTGGAAGCTGACAAATGTTGTCCTAATCTTCAAGAAAGACAACATGGATGACCCCGGTAACTACAGGCCTGTCAGTCTCACTTCTGTGCCTGGCAAAATTAGAGAGAAGATTATTCTGGGAGTTCTTGAAAAACACCTGAAAGACAATACAGTTATTGGGCCCAGTCATCATGGGCTCATGAGGGGAAAGTCCTGCTTAATAAACTTTATTTCTTTCTATGACAAGGTTACCCACCTAGTTTACCAAGGGAAGCCAGCCAATGTAATCTTTCTGGATTTCAGTAAAGCTTTCAATACCACCTCTCACAGTCTCCTCCTGGACAGAACGTCCAGCACACAGCTGGATAAACACGTAATGCAATGGGTGATCAATTGGCTGATGGGTCAGGCTCACAGGGTCATAGTAAATGGGGTTACATTGGGCTGGCAGCCAGTCACTAGAAGGGTTCTGCAGGGATCCATCTTAGGGCCAGAACTCTTTAATGTCTTCATAAATTACTTGGATGCAGGACTTGAAGAAATACTAATTAAGTTTGCTGATGACACAAAACTGGGAGGAGCTGTTGACACTCTCGAGGGCAGAGAGGCCCTGCAGAGGGAACTGGACAGACTGGAGAGCTGGGCAATCACCAACTGTATGAAGTTTAACAAGGGTATGTGCCAGATATTGCACCTTGGGCACAGCAACCCTGGATGTACATACAGACTGGGGAACGAGAGCCTGGAAAGCAGCCTCACGGAGAGAGATTTGGGGTTTCTGGTTAACGGCAAGCTGAACGTGAGCCAACAGTGTGCCCTGGCAGCCAAGAGGGCCAACTCTGCCCTAGGGTGCATCAAGCCCTGCATTGCAGCCGGGCGACAGAGGGGATTGTCCTGCTCTGCCCCGCCCTGGTGCGGCCTCACCTCGAGTGCTGTGGACAGTGTTGGGCACCACAGTACATTAAGAATATAAAGCTAATAGTGTCCAGAGAAGGGCGATGAAGTTGGTGAAGGGTTTAGAGGAGAAACCCTATGAGGAGCAGCTAAAGTCTCTTGGTTTGTTCAGCCTGGAGAAGAGGAGACTGAGGGCAGATCTCATCACGGTCTGCAGCTTCCTCACAAGGGGAGGAGGAGGGGCAGGCACTGGTCTCTTCTCTCTGGTGACCAACAACAGGACCCGAGGGAATGGCAGGAAGATGTGCCAGGGAAGGGTTAGATTAGGTATTAGGAAAAGGTTCTTCCCCCAGAGGGTGGTGGAGCACTGGACCAGGCTCCCCAGGGAGACATCACGGCACCAAGCCTGATGCTATTCAAGAAGCACTTGGACAACATCCTCAGAGACATGGTGTGAATTTGGGGTTGTCCTGTGCAGGGACAGGAGTTGGACTCGATGATCCTTGTGGCTCCCTTCTAACTCAGGATATTCTATGATTCTCTAATCACAAACCTCTGAGGAGAACCAACATCATGATCCTTCCAGAGCGGTACTCTGTTCCCACCACATCTATATGTCCCTATACAGGCTTACAGGCCACCACTGAGGACTAAGCCTGAGACTTCTGTATCTAAACCCTTGTCACGTGAACTACAGTAAAAATCCTCTGCCTGTAAGCCAGCAGTGGTCAGACACATCCTCCTGAGCCAGCTGCAAGAGAGAAATGCAAGGAAATGAGTGCATTAAGCTGATTAAGCTTTTTGACCACAGAATACCAGACCAGGCTGGGGAAGCACATGTGGGCCATCTTTTAACTCCAGCACACAGACATAATGAAGCTGCCGTGCTGGAGGATTTCCCAGAGTTTAGTAGGACTCAGTGCACAATACCAAGCTCTCACAGGCTCAATTGATCAAATTTAGGCTACTGAGGAATTCTGTGCCACAGCAAGCGCGGACGGGACAAGGCAAACCTCATCTTCATACGACTTCCCAGCAACAAGTAGCAAGGCAGGGAGCAGTTTACCATAGCAAACTATGATGTTGTCCCCTACATTATGGTGAACTTTCAAGATCAGCTAACCCAGCTGCAGAGACAGAATTTAACAAAATCCCTCAGAAATCCAGTTTCAACCATGCTTGGTTTAGAGAGGAATACTTACTTGTTAAAAAGGGGAAAGGTTTCTTTTTGAAACTAGGTAAGCAGAGCAAGATTTTTACCTGCTGTCAAGCAGTTAGTTGAAATGTATTCCACTACAGATTTTAAAGTCACCTCACTGGCAACATAACCTCCCAACATACTGAAACCAGCAGAAGTGTTGAATTAATACATATTTGCTAGCAAGTATTCCTACAACCATGAATGTTTAATCTAGTTTTTCACTAGCTGATACTGTACCACATGGTTTTGAAACCTTGAGACAGGGGAAGAACGAGAGGGAAACCACTGTAAAGCAGAGAACCACAGAAAAGCAGTCAGAAGGAAAAGTCTCTGGAGAAAGCCTGGAGCAGAACACTATCACAGCAAAAGAGGCAAGGCAGATAATGTTAATGTCTGGACTGGGATGGAGGAGGGAGAGAAGGGAGTTAACGTGAGCACCGGGGAAGCCAGTTTCTATATTCAGTAATAGTGGGGCTACATTTCAATGATGTGTAGAATACTTCCCAGCAATATATGATGTTACCACTTATGTGCTGTGTATACAAAGAGATGCAAACAAAATGAGTTTTCAGGGAGCATGTAATACTGCCTGACTGCAGAGGATAAGTTATGACATACCAACTGACTGCTGGAAAAGGAACTTTTACACACCTTTGGGGTCTTAGCCATATATCTTAATGTTCTGGACCATGACAAATGATTGGATAACAACTCTTACTCCCCTTGTCATCATCCATCTTCTTAGGAGGCTTATTTCTTCAAACCCTGATGATGAACCTCTGTAGTCACTTATCTGAGCAGCTAAAATTTATTGCCTTTACTAGAAAATGAAATTCTCCTCTAGGAGAACTGCAATGGACACAAAAGGGCAAATTTCCACCCTGGAGCATGTGGATGCATTTTCTTCCTCTTTAGTGGGAACTATATACATTTATCCCATGTCAGAATTTGGACCAAAGGGTATCTCCTGTGTTAATAAGAATGGCTAATTTCCAACTAAATAAGCTTACAGATCGCAGAGATGCCCTAATGAGAAAAAAAGATGAGGCCCCATACTAATCCTGCTTTCACTGCACAGATTTAACAGGGCTGCCGAAGTATAGTCTCCAAATACTTACTAATTACATTGGACTGCCTCCAGCTGCTGTCACTGGCAGAGAACGGGCAAAGTTTGCAACAAAGCAACTCATCAAGAGTTCCAAGATGATATTACTACTTTGGGAAAGCCTTGAAGGAGTTGAGAACTGTGGAACAAAGTACTGTAGGGCTCATTTGCACAGAAAATACTGCCACAGTCTGTGGACTTCATGAGCAGCTGTGTAAAAATATTCTGGCACAGCTGGGAGCAGCCCCCAAAGCAGTAAGATGCAAAAGTGCAGACTAGCACCCACTCAACAGCATTCATGGTGGACTTAAATGCTATCTTCCAGCAGTTACTGGAACCTGTAGTAGAGACTGGAGCATAAAAAGAAGAAAAGCTGTAGGGCATAAGTCTATAAACTCAGCTGAAAGAATTGAAAAGTGCCTTCACTTTTTGTGCATTCAATGGCAAGGGTGGTTGTTCCCAATACAGGGAGAGCTTCTACTAATACCAAAGGACAACTGAGGGATCCAAAAGTACATCCCTTAAGAAAACTGAGTTCCTACTTTTTGTCCAAGAACTAGCCAATTTTGCAATTCACATATAACCTTCAGAAGAAGCAATACTAAGAACAGTCTTTCTAGACTTCATATTAAGTTGCACCATTAGCCATTAATTAGCTTGGAGTTAAAAACCTCCATTCCGGCTCCACAGTACAAGAAGGGTTGAAAGAACTGCAGGTGCCCAGAGTGACACCATAAATATTGATCACAGTGCTCATTCCACTTCATTAGCCACGAAGTGAGCAATGGTCCTCAAGGGAGAGGAAAAGGCAGATCCAATTTTAATCAAACCGCCATACAAAAATGTAAACCTTGTGGAATATTATTTTAATTATTGCTCTTTACTCACACCAATTGCAGCCTATAAAAAAGCGATCTTTCTGGACAGAGAGCCAAAACCTTCAGCCTCCAGGAAGGTGCATCTACGGTACAAGAAGCAGCCCTACGTAACGATACCCAAGTGAGCTCTGCAACCAGCAAAAGCAGTTTTCCAGCCCAGCACCTCACCCTGGGCTCGTTAGAAGCACAGTTCATTAACCAGACGAAACTTCGTGCTACCGCAGCTATAGTGTTTCTGAGCTACGAACTGGTCTCTGGCAATGAAGGGGCCGTGCAGACTTATTAGCTTATTCAGGCCAACCTACACAGTACAGTACATAAATCCTAAACCATTTAACCTTCAAAATATATGTCTGGGAATACTGCCAGTGAATATTTGAAAGGGATTACAGGAAATTTATTAGTTGTCACTGAAAATGAAAATATGGATTTCAATTGAAACTCTATATAAGGGGGAGTTTTTCCCCCAAAATCCGTTAGTCTAGCAGCCATGCTGAACGAAGGAAAAATTGCACAGCTAGCTCAGACTACGCAGGGTAAGCTGATATATTTTAAAAGCTACATTTTTATCTACTGAAATAAAACATTTTACTTTTTTATTTTTCTACTTTAATCAGAATATAACCTCATTAAATGACAGTGTGCAAAAAGAACATATAAACTGAAAAGAAAATATAAAAACTTTCTGAATAAATTAATGTTTATTGCTTTTAGACTTTGATATTCTGGTCTTTACTACTTAAATGCAGTTTAAATGTATTACTTGCCACGGCCTTTACATTAAACCCAGTAAGTCTGCAATTTGCGATAAAATTCCTTATCTCTCTGAGCCTACGCAAAGATCCAAGGTTAATTTGCAGATAATATTACTTCATGAAATAATTATCTTAGTCTATAGTACTTAAAATAGCTGAATTCAAGAAAGATTATTTTTTAAAATGAAGATGTCATGGCTGCAAGATGGAGGCTGCTCCCCCAGTATGCATCCCCATAGCGGTGGGATCTTCAGCAGGGTGCACAGCCTGGGTACCCCAAGCCTGGAGCAGCCACCTGCGTGTCCTGCTCGCTTGGGGAGTCAGGACAGGGATGCTCAGTGCAGATGCACATGCTCAGGGCACAGATCTCCCTGCAGCTGGGAGGGAAGGGGCCCACGCAGCCTCACGCTCCAAGTCCCCATACACCAACAGCAAGGCAGACTGCCTTCCTCTTTACAACCTCAGCACTTGCTGAAAAATGACTCTCTTGAGCCATTCTTTCTCATCCTGCTAATTTTTCGAAACATCCTCCTATTAAACTATACAAATATATTCATTTAGTAAACATCCCATTAACCAGGTCAGCATACAGTATTCACAACTTATTACAGAGCAGCACCAAATCAGTCACAGAAGCAATTATGCAACTGTAGAACAGACAACTCACTTTAATCTTAATATGGGGCTGGGATGTACATGCCAGTGTTCATTCACATGACTCATTCATTTCCAAGTATTGTATACCATTTGTTTCACCCTCACTTGCGCAGCACTCTCATGTATTTTGATTTGTAAGCTTTGTGGGCTGTCAGAAAATATGAGCTCAGTGCTTCACCCTTCACGTAAGAGGTTTTCTTATTGAATTTAAGGGTGTTTCTAAGCTTCTATCACCCATGTGGGGGAAGAATCTGGGCTAGATATTCAGATTCAAGACCTGAATATGTGGTTATCCCAATCACACACACAAAAAGTGCTTCTGGAACGATTTAAAATAGGTGGTTGTAGAGAAGAGAAATCAGAGCTAAGATTATGGGATGCTATAGCTACAAGAGGAAAAAAAAAGTGGCTTTTAAAATTACAGCTTTATTTGAAGGCATTCATTTATTTAAGCACCTTGGGTTGCCATATAATCTTAACAAACAAGAACATGCTCTGTCAACCACATGCGGTACCACAGACATTTTGAAGACCTATATAAATAATGTATTAGAAAACATAGCCTAGTCTGAATTAATGCAGACTCCTATGATATAAATGAACAGCAGTAGTGGAATTATTTTCCTGGGATTTAAGTTGTATATAGCATTAAATGTAAAGGCCTTAAGATACGTATTGATAGGCAAGAAACTGCTATCTTTAGATCTATGTGTGCCCAGGGAGCACTCTGCTAAATTTACATTCTCAGAGAGTTTCTAAGAGAGTTACCAAATCAGTCAGCTTTATTTGTAAACACCATGAAAAAGAACAAAACACTCTCTTGGCTCTAGTCTCCTTTGACACAGCATTAAGCATACAAGAAAACAGTGCTGACTTTGTATTAAACTTAGGAAACCTGCTGAAACCATGGGGGGAAATTCTTGCTCCATTAAATTTAACGGGAATTTTGCATCTGGTAACAAAAAATTGCGTTTGAACTTACGGGATGATCTTGGTTTCTACAATGTACTATGGGCAGCAAAGACCCATCGCCCCCCTGCTTCAAGTGTGGATGGAGCCATTTCTACAGAACTGCCCAACAGCCTATCATTAAGTTCACGAGGACTTACCAGTCCCACCGGGTCATCACATTTTCACTACAACGACGACTCAGTATATCACATGCGCGTTTTCCAGTGGAAACAACATCTAGATCAGGGACAGACTTAGATGCAGTGCCACAGGACGTGTGGAAAGGGAGCACAGGTGGACCTCACACCACCTGGAGGTGACTTTGTCCCCACAGCAAAGCGCCCTGGGTTCAGCCAGTCCCAGTGAACTCCCTGTTTTCTTGCTAGGGGCAGATATTCTCACTTCTTCCAGAAAAATCACATTTCAAAATACACCCGTCTCCCACTGCACATAGTGCCTGAACCCCCATGGACACCACTAGCCGCAGGACCAAGCCAAGAACTAACTCTTTGTGATTGTTTTTCCCTCCTTGGTGATATGAAAGGAGAAAGCACTGTCTTCTGCTTGCAGAGCTGCTGACCCAGTCCACATGGATGAGTTGACTCATTCATCTGTCTTTTCCTTTTTTCTCTTTCTAGGCTTGGTAACTACTGGGTCAACGTGAGGGTTTCATTGGTAGCAACACCAAAAGGCTACCAATGGCAAAATATAGTCCACAGCTCCCAAAAAGGCACTAAAATTCATGCTTGCAGTCCAATTCCCACATCTCCATAGGAATTTTTAAATAACACATCTGTTTTAAAGAATCATGGTAAAAGGATACACGAAAATCATACAGTATTGGAAGACCAGGCTTCAAAATTAGAAAATGCATCCCTACGATACAGGATTATTCAGTTTCTAAAGAAACTCCATCTCATATATAAGTTCTCTTCAAAAGCTTTGCTCTGACATTTGCAAACTGCCTAAAGATAAAAACTGAACAGGCTGTTTATCTAAAAAGGAACTACAAAATATCTTATCCTGTTACTTGTTTAACTCTTCTAAACAAAGGCAGGACCTAATTTGAGACAATTACAGATGTGCTTCATAAGACAAAGAAAAACACCAAACAATGGAATTTTAAATTGTTCTCAACCTCTTCGAAGTGCTCATCTTTCTCAATTCACTAATTCACATTCACTCCAGCGCTTCACAAAAGCTGCCTTTTATTAAATATTAGACCCAATTCACAGCTAAACAAATGTGATAATGTAACCTACACTTAAAATAATAGCTTGGCTGCAAAGTTTTGGGGGAATTAGGAGTTTTCCATTTTTATGGTTGTCTTAGCATAGGTGAGGTCTGAGCCTCAGACCATAGGTGGTCTGAGCATAGGGGTGACAAGGTCTTGTCACGACTTCAGAGCTCAAGTCCAAGTAATCGAGGTCCACTGAACTCGTGTTTCCACACAAGGCAGGATGGGTGCGAGGATCAAATCCCGTCCCACAGAGAGCAGTGAATTCAGTGGGAAATCTGCCAACAGGAGGATGTTAAAGAGCATTTAGGAGCCACATCCCATGGCCACTTTCCCTGCCCTGCAATTTCTCTACTGTACCATCACATGTTCTTCTCTTTCCATTATGACCACCTGACTAATCACAAAATTGCTGCCTAACGAAGAGTACTGGCATTACAATACTTAATTAGAATAAAGAGGAAGATTTACTTTAAAAACTTGACAGACCAATATGCTCCAGAGCCAATCTCGGTAGTGCAGAACTAGCCCAAAATTTCCAAGTCTTGAATTCTTAATTAAAAGTTTGTCAAAACTTATTTTAAGGGGGGGGGGGAACATTCCCTCAGAAAAAGTGACTAAATTGTTTTCAATCAGCTCTACATTATAAACAGCTTGATAAAAAGAAACTCAAAGAAAGTGCAACGCTTATCTTTAATTTCCACTCAACAACCTCCACCACTGCTGTGTAAAGGTGGCTCTCACAATCATTCCTCTCCAGCACGCAACGTGCAGCACCAAAGGAATTTCAGCTACAGGAAAAGCCTTCTGTAGGGCCACCCAGCAGGAAAGGATTAAATTACATTAAAAAGCCCTTCTTTTTTCCTACACTAAAAGGGCTGTGGTCAGAGATCAATGTAAGAAGCTGTCTTCTGAAGTTAGACTCGAATTATTCCCTTACATAAACCTCTGGAGAAACTTACTGCCGACCCCACAGCACAGCACACAGACAGACCTCAGGCGCAGCTCCTTCACCTTGCCTGAGGAATAGCGAGCACAGACCTCATGGCTGCAGGCTGCTCTCTTCTTCTACCCTGACTTCTCCGCATGTCTCCTCTCCCCACACCCCAAACCCTTCTGCAGACTGAGATGGAGGGAAGCCTCCAGCCCCACGTGCCACCAGTTGTTACAGATATTGACTACCAGGTCTCAGTCTCCTGTCTGCAGAATCAGGTTTATTTCTTTTAATATTATGTGATGACAATAAATTCCCAGAATTTAAATAACACTACCCCATGCAGAACTTAACTGGCTTATTTTGAAACATTTTTTATTTCATGAGTTATATTGCACGAGTTGGATTCCAGCCCACTAAACCTCACATACAGACTGCAATAAAATACAGCCAGTCATTTTTTCACCCTAATGATCTTCTATTTAATTTAAAGCCTTTATATCGTTTTGACTATTTTTCTTGGAAAAATGCCTTGGCTAAAATAATTTTGAACTGAGAATTGGGCAATTTTCTGTCTATTAAGAATTTGAAAAATATCAGATGCTTTAAAAACCGTTTTCTGGCTTGTTTTAGCCCAGCATCCTAAAGAAATCACGATATGCCATCGTGCTGTTTATCCATCTGCTGAACACCAGAAAATTTTGAAACCATTTATTAATGCAAACAAAATTTGCCATAAGGGTTGGTCCCTTAAAGATGCAAATGCCTGCTTGAACAACCAGCTGAGTGTTGGAGAAAGCCACAAACCATTGCCACCACTGAGGGAAAGTTATCTTTCTGCTGTGTTTGCCGGCTGGACCCTGGTCAAACACAGTGCACAGAAGAGTACAAATGCTACAAGTATGTAGAACATGAAACTTTCCCCATTCACTCTTCACCGTCAGCTGTCTCTTCAATATGAAGAGCTCAGAAGGGCTGTTTAAACGAAAGGCTGAAGCCTGCACAACCCATGCTGGGCTTTCCTGCAATTTAGCTACAGGATCCTTCAGAAAAGTTGTATGAATGGTGTCATATGCATAAGCTGGAGTATGTGGTTAAGACAAACAGCTTCAGGACAGTACTAATGCAAAACTTTGAATTCTTGTATCTCATAGGGATATTATGGGTAGGAAGCCGAAGCAAGTTTTGAGGTTGCAACTGTGTAAAGAGATTCTAAAAGCATCATGTCAAAACCAGGTGAGAATACCACTGATGTGAATGCTATGAATAGCCACTAGTTATTTTCAGAGAGCCCCTTTATATGTATCAAAACCAACAAGGGTGGAACTAAAGCATAAAATGCCTTAGACACTCTGCTTGGGATGAGGAGGATAAAAACACATTGTAAAGCAGCATCCCCATTTCTTATATTCCTCAAGAGCATGCACCCAGTGCTGTGTGTTTGAGAGACTTAATACAAACGTTACCAAATCGTATACAAGGTATATTAGGTATGTTAAACACTTCCTTCACTAGAAGAAAAGCAGTGAAAGCCTTAACCACTTTTGGAACCTGTTTAATCCCAAAAAGCAGAACCCTTATGGATGAGATGCCACCTTTGGATCGCAGATCCAGAATCCTGTCCTTAATAACACTTTTCAAATTGATCCTTCCAGCCTCCTTCCTCTTCTATCCACATAAGTTAATTTTAGAACTTATCATCTACTTACTACCTACCTTTCACATACCACTCAAGAGGATCCTATTTTACTCTCATCTCCTGTTTGTTGCATTAGTGTTCCCTAAGAAATACAGTCAACCTCTAAAAAGAATATGAACTCAACATGTATGTGAAGTTATGTTTAGTTTAAAGAAAACAGCCAAACAGGTATTTTATGCTGCATGCTCCATTTCACTGGGACAACAGGAATTGCTATTGGCACTTACAGATATTTTTCTCATTTCTTCCTGAAACAATAGGGGGGGTTTGTCTACAACATATTATGAGGGGCAAAACCAAATAAATCTATTTTAAGGTTTCTTTTCCAGGCTTAAAAAATTAGCTATAAATACTTTCACAGCTATAAAATACAATACAGAAACCTTATTTCAGGCTCTCTAAAAAGATTAGGAAGCACCAAACTCAGGAAAGATTCCCTAGACATTAAAAAATGGTTTATAAATAAATAATTAAAATATACATTTGCACTAGCCTCTTGCCCCAATGTAGCAGACCTACAGGTCACTCACACACACCATGCTCTTCACGTAACCTTTATCAAAAACTCAAATCAACAAAACATATCAAACTTACTCCAAAATATTTAAAACAAAGGGCAATACCAATCTTGCCATAATAAATGATGTTTATGTTTTCTTAATGTTATAGTTCCCATTTCTGAAAGGGCTACCTTGAACCTTTGTTCCAAATCTACAGGTGGTTCAAGCTGTCACTAATGCAAGTGGGAGCTGGATCTTTGAAAATCCATCCTCTCTGCTGAAACTGCCACAGGGAAGAAACGGCCTTTGCCCTCACCATTTTAACACTGCTCCGAAGTCTTGAAAAGCATCTTTTGGAGACATTAGATACCATAAAGGAGCACTAGATACTGCATTGGATAGTGTTTTTACATAGAAATTCATGTGAGGGCATTCTGCACCAACCACAAGCTCACACTTAGCTCAGCTGGCACAGAAAAAGTATTTTCACAGGTACCTGTAATACCTTATATTGACAAGTATAGGGAGGATAAAAGCTGTCTATAGCCCTAATCAGCTCCACTGGTATCTCTGTCTGCCAACTACACCGAGCTAACATCACCACTAGATACCGATTGTAGCTGCCTTCTGGATGACTGGCACAAATCACACCACCAGCATTTGAAAAAGCACAGCCACCGTTCAGCTCCAAATCATGTCACATATTTGCATGCAAAGATAAAGAAAATTAATCAAAGTACGTTTGAGTTTATCCTCTAGATTCAAGCCCCCAGCCTTCCAGCTTTCCAGCATTAGATATTTCACCCTGTATTTTAGCACAATATGCCTGACTCTAAGACACAGATATTTATGCAAATGTAGCTACCACAAGAATTACTTATAGACTTTTGAGTCTCTATCTTCCTTGGCTTGTAGGCCATATGTTTGCTCTGATCTTGAATGAATTAAAACCGTTAAAGTGTGACTAGGCAAACAAAGCTCTTACTTTTCAGCAACTTACCCTAAAATTAACCTAAAGTTGATCTTTTGTTTCTTTTGCAGACATCAATTTCAGTACAGGATGAAAAGACAGTAAATTCACTTCAACTCATGATGATGTCTGTCCTCAAATTGTCAGTGCACCAGTCCTAGAGCAGGTCACAATCTGTATTTTGTCTTTTTAAATGGTGCCAGTAGGAGACATGAAATATTTGGCATGGTACCAGCTGTTGCAAGGTAAGGCTTGATGGAAGTAACTACATCCACTCCACCTGGCTCTTAAACAGCCAGTCTGCTCAAAGAGCACATCAATCTTCATGACTACAAAAAAAAAAAAATGGGTCTCAAAGCTACTGAACAAGCCATACGCCATTCCTTAGTATTCCTGATACACTCATAATATTCATCAGCCTTGCTACTACACTGCAATATGCTCCTTCCACCAGGGCTGCAAAATTACGTATCCTGTCTAATTGCTAGAAGGCTCTGCACATTGCCTTTTAGGATCTGTGTTTCTAACAGTCAGGAAAACATGCTGGTTTGGGATCAACAGCTCCAATGATGGGGTATGGTGTGGCACACTAACAAACTAAGAGGAGGACTGAGCAATGTGGTGCAGAAGGCTGAGCCCCACGACAGCAATTGAACATGCAGGCTTAGAAGAGCTGTAACTTCCTTAATTTTATTGATTGTATGTGCAAGCATGTCAAGCAACTGGATAATTTTACCATTCCCTATCACATAATTCCAAATCTTATAGCTGTAAAGTTGTCTCACCTCCACTTCGCATTTAAATGTATGGTCCATAATGTACATGTATTAATCCCACTCTCCTCAGGCAAAACTCCCATTGTGACTTCTGTCCTGCTAATGCTGACAGCACACAAATTTGACCATACCAGTACATAAGTCTGTCTTTTTGAACCTCAATGATTCAAGAAGCTGAGACAAAACAGTTCCTAATCCGCCGACCAAGCTATTTAACTTTCAGCTAAGCGTTGTTCTCTCATTTCCTGTGTATCACTGGAAGCGCCCTCTCCACCCACCCCCCTCAGTAAGTCCAAGCCCTCACAGGGACAAGCAGATGTGGGAAAAAGCATCACTGAAAAAAAAATGCTTTTTATTACTCCATGTAGTAAGGTCAGATCAAAGGCAGGTGTGTTTCCACGTTAACTTGAAAACAAGAATTTAATTTTAGAAACAAAACTGCTTCTTCTAATTTCTAAAAGTTTCAGTTTCTAAAATAAAGAATGATCACAATCTAAGCTTATGCTACTCTTACAGGAGAAAAAAAATCTAGAGGTACCATTAGATATGGTGTTGTGTCACTGGTCACAATGCATCAGTGGAGATTTAAGATCTTATTCTGATGTGTCAGAAAGAACCCCTTTAAAACTTACTTTCAATAAATTGAACACAGTAAATCTTTTCTCTGAGAAATTAAACAGCCTCTACAAATTCATTCTATTTCATTAATCCATTACAAGATGAAAAATCAAGAATTCTCCCCAGACAAGAACTTGGCTTTGCTGAGATTGATGTTAAAACAGAACTTCTCAGAAAGCTCCTAGCTTCACGCCCTCAACCAGGAATAAAACCAGACATCACCTCTCCTTGCAGCCCCTTCCTTCTGGAGGGTTCAAGCAGAGCCACTGGGGATGCTCCTGCCTCTCGCGATGCTGTGCACCAAGCGGAGCACACCGCAAGCTGCCTATGCAGACAACCGTTCCTAGGGACCACAGGACACGCTGTGATTGAACTGGAAGTACAGACAAGTAACTGAGCACACCACCATTAATATTCTACCCCCAAAGAGTCTTCAGCTTCCATAAGCGTAGAGCTTCACTGTCAAGCTCTGGCAGAACATAATATTGGATCTTAAAATAACACTGCTTTGATTACCTTACTTCCCTTTACTCTTTGCTTGAATTCCAACAGGATTTCAGTGTCTGCTCTGTCAATAGAGCTGTGTGAATAATGGATTTCTGTTTGGGCACTGAACCAAAAAAAAAAAAAAGAAGAAAAGGAAGAAAACACTCTGTAACTCTGTTTTAATTAGAGAGATTGGGGTAGGATTTAGCAA
This sequence comes from Phalacrocorax carbo, assembly GCF_963921805.1. Taxonomy (NCBI): domain Eukaryota; kingdom Metazoa; phylum Chordata; class Aves; order Suliformes; family Phalacrocoracidae; genus Phalacrocorax; species Phalacrocorax carbo. The sequence goes on from NC_087517.1 coordinate 7,443,437, forward strand.
AAAAGTAATTTCAGGGTAAGGCAAAATATTTGTTTAATTTAAAAGGAATAATTTGCCTTTATACAAACATCCTCTTTTAAAAATATGTTGATTTTTTTTTATTTTGTTTCAGACTCAGACTAGTTCATTTACCAAAGATGCAAACATCAAACATTTTATCTGAAAAAAACAAAAACTTAAAGAAAACATTTTGACTCTCTGAAATATTGTTCCACAAATTGTTCTACAAATAAAACTGTCAAATGGAACAGAAATTTGGAAATAGATGTATATCACCCCAAACATGTACTTTTTCAGTGAACTTATTAACACTTAAAACCAAAATACCTCGTCTTCTTCGCAAGTGCCACGTTCTAGATACCAACTGCCTAGAGTCTGACAGAGAGATTGCCAGAAAAATAAAACTGTCGTGCTGAAATGACTTACCAGTACAGAACAGAACAGCAGCAGAAATAGTGTAAAGGTTTTCTTCTAGAAAGGCAAAGGAGCAACAGGACTAAAAGTCTGGTGAACACCCTTATTCTGTGGGTGTCTTCTATTCACCACCCCCTGCAAATATGCCCTGTTTGTTTTTTGGGGGAAGCAGGGGGGACTTTAATGTTAGCACCAGGGAAAAAAAAAGGAAAAAGATAAACATAAGTTTTGCCATCCAGCATAACACTGCTGGAAGGCGGACAATTGATTATTTTACTCCCCAACAATTCATGTTCCCAACTGCTCTTTGCTGCAGCTCGTGCAGTGCCCTGTCCGGCAGTGCTGAGGCTCAATGAGCCCGGGCTCAGGCAATGGGTGCTGCCCCCAGCTTGGATAACTCTTGCAGCTTGAAGCCAGCAGCTTATTCCACTGAGAATACTTAGATAAACATCTTGCCATGAAGAGAGCTATGACCGCAGGACTGCAGGACGTTTTATTTCTAAGCTACCATCTTGGCAGGTTGTTTGTAGGAAGGGTGCACAGAAACCTCCAAAGTGCCTGGGAGCACCTAGGTGAGGCAGAAGCTGCTGAAGAAGGTCCCAGGAATAGTCATTTGGGTGCTACAGAAGAGTGACAGCAACGTTCTGGGCACCTCTGGGCTCTGCTCCTCTCGTTCAGCACCTGCGTCTCCCTGTCACTGCATGAACCAGTGAACAGTGCATGAATAAGGAACCAATAGGTTATTTGGCACTGTTATAAATACTGTCCTCAAAAAGGAAGACAACTCCACGCTATTAACTCAAATTTTAACAAAACAAAGAAACTCTAATACCCAAGCTGACAGTATAGAAAGGCAAAGACTCAGCGGCTTTTGAGCTGTGATTAGATTTGTTAACCAGGAGTAAAGCAAAACCACTGGAAACCAGAAAAATCACATTACCTTTGCATTATACCTTGTTGCCGACCTGATAATTTCTCATTAAAACAATGAGGCCTTTGGGTATAAATTATTTAATATTTTTTATTATTTAGACAGTATCGTGTTCACTATCACAGAGGAATCATCTTTGTTACTAATAGTTCTTGTGGTAGGAATCAGAACAAGCAGAAGCAAATTAATAAATGATGACATGGGAATTACAACAAAATAGACTGACGACTTGCACGTATGACTGAATAACAACATTTTACAGTCTATTCAAGAGCATTGCTAATAGGTGAGATTTAGTTTACAGTATTGTCAGAAACGTTTATAAAATGCTTGAAAAATTAGTTGTTACTTTTATGAGTCATACTTGTTATTTCATGTATTTACTGTTGTAGTTCCTTTTACATATGTTCTCAGGTTGTACTCCTCATCATAATAACGGCTCTGTTCATAAGCGACATGACTATAATTGCATTTCTAAAAAATGGCAGTTTGCTTCAACTTTTGTCTTGTTTCAATCTATTTTTCTATTATTAATACAGCCTAAAATAGATATAGAAAATAACAGTAAAAAGGGTTCCCAAATTCCCCCATCAGACTGAACTCAACAACGTTTCTATGTTACATCCAGTTGTATTTCTTAGCATCTAAATCAGAAGACTGGGGAACTACCCAAGAACGCACACCAACTCCTGTTTGCACTGAACTTTTACCTGCTGACCCTGAGCCAAGTCCTGCTGTCTAATGTTATCTGCAGTCTTCTGCACACTACAACACTGAATTCCCTACGTCTCACCATACTCAAAGTGCTTGTACCTACCACAAAGGCATAAGAAGCAGAGCACACAAAAGATTATTTTGGTCATTGCCTTCAAAAAACGAAATACAACACATTCTGGCTACTGTCCCATTGCATTTTAAAATGATAAAGTTTTGACTGTGTTCATGGTTTTGTATCTACTGAGCAGCAACATTTAAGGAGAGCAAGTGAGCTGGAAAGTTTTCAGAGAGTTCTTTTCATCTGGTCAATGCACAGTAATGTTTGTCAGGTCTAATCAAGACTGCTCAAATTCAAATGTCAAATACTTGCAACTATCTGATCAAGAATACATTACAAACAGATTATTCAATTCCTTGTTGAACGACCTAAAACAACAAGTCTGAGAAAAATGACAAATAATTCCTGGGTTGTCTGCAAATATAAAAAAAGACGTTCTAAATAAATCCTTTGATCCAAATTATAGATCCATGTATCCAATGATAGAGTTACATAATCCAAATTTTAGTGTCATCATCCATTTTCTTGTACTATTCTTTTGGCTTCAAAGAATTCACCAGAAGCATCCCCTGTCCTTCACCAGCTAAATAAAAACCACTTTGCTGAAAAATTTTGTTTGGAAGAAGCACACAATGTAAGTATTTTCCCATTCTATGCATTACTTCATTGCATTTCTACACATCATTTAATTTCATTTGATTTATTACACTACTGTCTTCTGGTGCTACAGAAGAGGCACACTCGAGGGATATGCACCAGACACTAAGAGCTGCTCGCAAGCATCACGTGCATGTTCAAATAAGTTATTAACAGAGATTAGAGACACTACTAGGTGGGAGCAGACAGACACCTAACAACAAAGCTATGAGTTCATTACAGCCTTCTCATTCCTCCTCATCTATGCCAACTCCTGCAAATCACAAATTAAAGTCTCCAGCTACTCCATGAAAAAATGCTGTACCTAGTATATGCCCCATGGAGGCCCCTTCACTATGGGCCCCCTACATTAACCTATTTAAGAAACAAAAAGTCACTTCTGTACCTCTAGACCAAGTGGAAGTAAGAGTGCTACATCACTGAAATTCATACAAGCCCTTACAAAAAGATATTGCTTGGACAGGGAAGACTTCAGAGAAATCCTGCAAACCAGAGTTAGACCCATGTGTGACTCCCTCTTGAGTTGTTCAAGCTCCAGCTCACACCAGCAGCAGTTTGTTACCTGGGTGCATTCCACAAAATCTTCTCACCAGAAAGGATAGCTTTTTAAAATGGAAAGAAAGGGCACTACAAGGGGCCCCTAAGGTGAGGTTTCAATTGGAGAAAGAGGTCAGTTAGCCACTGCTCCCTGCTCACCTCCCAGACAGGTTCCTCCTCATAGCACAGGCCAGCACCATGAGCGTGCAAGAGACGTGGCACAGTAGGAAGACACTGGGGCAACCAGAAGTGGGACAGAAAAGGGCTAACACCTTGTTAACTTCACCCACTGCCTATCAACATATAGCAGAGACAAAGATGTACCTCCAAGGTCCACCTTGCTGGAGGGAAGTTCAGGCCAACGGGATCCCGCAGGCTCTGCCAGCAGCGGGAAAGTCCTCTGCCATGGGAGAGAGGACTGAAACACACGGCCAGTTGCCTTCCACCACAGTCAATGTAATTAAAGCTCATTTTTGGCAAGGGAAAAAACAGTCTCCTCATGAAAAAGGTCTCAGGTCTCTGAGCCGTGGAGAACAGTATGCAACAGCTCAGCATTACACAGCAGAGCACAGGCTAGCGAGGGGGACAGGTTCAGCCATGCTGTGGATGAAGGAAGGGGAGAAGATGGGCAAGGGCAAGAAGCTGTGATGCTAGGCTCTTCTGCAGTACGGCTGACACAAACAGGACTGACAGATCAGCTACTTCTAAAGAGAAGTGAACTAACAAACTGCAGCTAAAGGAGGTGAGCATCATGCCAAAAAGTCTGGCATTTATATGAAAATGAAGGCGTCTTGCAAGCAGGGATACACAGAAAACCCAAAGTACCCTAAATCAACATATGCCAGGCCCAAATGAGCTGTTGTTAAGATAATGATACGTTTGATTTTGTCATTTAACAAAGGTATTTTTTTATCCCTTTAGGCATTCAGTGGGAATACTGAGCAACAATGCCACGCATGGATGACAGAATGACTGGATGAAAGACTGGATTTTAGGATATGGAGTTGAATTCTACAGAAGATGCTTAAGTAAATTAAAATACCAGCACATAATGCAGCTACCCTAAATGCTTATAGCAGAGCAGTTACTTGCACAGAATGTTGAACTGTATAAGGCTATGCATTAGTATAGGCTTTATGCTATTTTATCTGTAACTGATATGTGTCTCAGCTTCACACAACTCCCTATTGGCTTCCCACTACCAGTTGACCAACTATTCCAGGCAGAACACCTCATGCAACTCTGCCACTTACTCCAGCTTTTATCCAAGAAAACACACCACTTACTGCAATGGGAATCTAGTTAAGAGAACATTACAGAAGGAAAAAAGGTTATAAACAAAGCAACTAATATGACTGGATTGACAGAAGAAGCAGCAAATTGACCGTTTTCTTGAACTTTAAGGACTCCACCAGTCCTATTCTACTGGATCAGAAACTCAGAAAAATTTAAAACTAGTATTAACTAGTGCTTCTCATCTGCCTAGTGATGTGGATATTTCCTTGTGAAACCTCTCAATTAGAACTGGACAACGATCACGACTAGCGACAATGGTTGCCTCGGGGTGGTGGGGCAGGAAGAATGTCCCAACTTTTTTTTTTTCTAACTGGGACATGCACTGAGTAATTGAAGTGGAAAAGGGTACTGAGACTTCCAATATTTTGTTGAACATTAAGTGAAGAAGAGACACTTCAAAGGCATGGCTTCTTAAGGACCATAGCCGCAGAGAACAGTTTGATCAGAAATCAATGAGCATCTGCCATGTTATATGTTTTGCTTCCGAGTCACAAGTTGAAGCATAAAAGTGGATGTTGGCACAGTTTTAACAGTGCGGAGTACATGGTGCTCCTTAGCAGTACAAGGTTCCATCTGCACACATCATTACTGGACCAGGCCTACAGTTATGACCACATATCGGAAGAGACCACTCAGACCAAATTCAATGTCAGCTCTGCTCTCCAGTATATTCTATGTTGTTTTGTAACAGTTGAAGATTTCTTCCCCCCCATTTTCACAAACTTACAAGAAAATCACATGCATTTTTAATGTATTTCAGGAGGATCTGCACAATTCAGACAAAGCAGGCATCATTTTATATCGTGTCAGATTCTAAGGCCTCGTAAATGACACACTATTTTTAACCACTTGCCAATTAACCCCTCTTTTTATCAACTTGAAATTGTTTCCTGAGATTGGTCTAAGCATCACATAAAAGAAGAATTCTCCATTTCAGATATAATATCAGGCTCTAAAGTTCCACAATTTTGCCACTTTTGAGATGATAGCACAGTCTCACTGTGACTAAGGACTGCGAAATCATGCTCCATGTAATTGAATCTAAAGGTCTGACAACACTGACCTTATCAAGAAATGAAACTTTTGGCTGAGGTTCAAACCATGCACGAGAAATAAGCTCTTGCTGGTTGTTTGTATACGTCGTATAAAAGTGTATTTATTCATTATTAACAACTTGTAAACTGAACACACTGCAGGTCTCAAACTGCTGCCAAGTAAAGTATTACTTAGTACAATCATTTCATTTACATCTAATTCTTGTATTATCTTTGGCAGCACAACCGAGCACCCCTTCTCATGACTGTAAGAGGGTTATCATAACGAGATAAACATTCAGACTTCATGTTAAAAAGTGAGGATAGAAGAAATGCTAGGGGTCAGATTAATTTTTTGAATGCCCATCATGCTGCTGGCCTCAGTTGCAGCCCTAATTTAGTACAAGACATGCAAAAAAAAAAGGGTTCTAGGGAGAACCAGGCCATTGGTATTCCACTTTTGTCGTGATAAGGCCAGCAGTGGCAACACATGGCCTGTACTGACAAGCCATCTCCTTTAGGATAAAACAGAATAGAAGGCTCCAAGCAAAATCCTGGGTAATATCAGCATTAGACTTTCGTAAGCATCCCAGTCAACTCAGAAATCTGAAAGTTTCATAAATATTCAGTAAGGAGCTATTGTAAATAATTGCAATTGCTCTGCAGCAGAGTGCCATTTTAGAAGAAGGAATGAACAGCCATGGGGCTTTTAAGATGATACAATTACACACCTTTCTTGTTCTTGCATACAGCTTTCAGCATGCGTTTTCCAGGTCCACATTTTCCATGGTCAGTTACACATATTCCTTCTGAAACGATCCACTCGTAACACACCGGGTCTTCACAAAGAATAGATTCAATTAAATGTGGACAACCTGCCAGGGTGCCTACCGGATCCACAATCACTTGCCTTTGTCTCATTCTAAATCCTGGATAAAGAGAAACTGAATTAACTGGACAACAGCAAAAAAAAAAAAAAAAATACTTATACCAATAATCTAGTAGCAAGAGGACTGTACAGAGCACCTGGAACTGGGGGATATAAAGACAAATAAGAGCACAACACTTACAAACTGAGTTGATTGGGACAGCACTTGGCTGTGTGTGCCCACGCTCCAGGCATACAAAGTCTAATAGTGTGTAAAGGATTCCAACAACACACATTTTTCACATTGCTTTTTCCCTTTCATCAACATTACACAGAAACACACATGTCCAAATATAGGAATTTGCCACTGATGCATACAGTAATGCAAGATCAAATTAAGATAAAAAGAGAGAAACAGTTAAAGAATTGAAATATAAAGGGCATCTATATTCTGCCTGGGAATCCACTAACGAAAAGACTTGTTTTGAGATACAGCAGAGCATTTTACTAAGAAATTAGTATTCTGCTTTATGAAGGTGTAAGGATTTCTGATACATAATGCATATCAGACCTCTTTGAAATGACATCCTATTAAATTGGAAGATTCAAATGTAAAGTGGAAGAAAAAGGTTACAGAAATAATGAAAGAATTGATTACATAATCTACCTCCTTTTGAATAAAACCAAAAATCATGTTGCTATATAAAATGCAGAACTAATACGCAAGTGTCTTTCAGCATGTTTTGTTATGTAAATGACACAGAATTCTAAGAAAGGCATTAAAAAATACATGGTGGTCTTTCCTACAACAGTCTGAGACAAGGGGCAAATATACAGCATTAGTGGAGGCCACATGGAAAATGCCTTGGCCAGGAAACAAAAAAGAAAATGAAAAATAAAACATTCCAGAGAATGTAACAGACCAAACTTCCACCATTCTCAGACCAGCAAAAAGAAATCATTCAAAACAGTTTAAAAATGAAATGGTTTTGCAAATCTTTATATTTAACCATATATTTTTATTATTATTTCTTTTTTCATGGGAAAACCTCTGACCAGCTCCAATCACTTAAAAAACTTATGCTCTTTTCAGAAAAGTGTAATTTCCAAACAATAATATTAATTCCCTGACATGAACCCCAACAGTCATCTTTTCAACTCAGAGCCTTAGGAAAGGCTCTCCAATGAATCTCAAAGTGCTGCAGCAACCAACATGTACACTAATCAATTAAGAACCAGGGGGATTAAATGCTATTTGCATACTCTCCTTCCAGGAATTTAAATCAAACCCAGAACAATGAGAAAAATCTCTTGGGTCAGCCTAACTCCAAGACAGCAGGGCTGTGGGCTACGCCTCGGTCCTGACGCCTTCCAAGCTCACCCAAGCATTGCCCTCAAATCCAGGCATGCAGCAGGACTTCAGAGGGGGATCAGAGAGGGACAGCCTGGCACTACGGAGGTCTGAAGCTGCTATCCCAAGAAATCCTCCTTTTCTACAAGTCCAGTGCAGGATAAAAGGATCTGAATCAGGCTGAAAATCTCTTTTTTTTTTTTTTTAATCTCTCATGAATAACTGCAAAAAGCTTTTAAAGGTCATATCCCACTCCTGTCCATACATCTAACAGCTTCATCCTATGTTAGATTAATTTTAAAAAAATACATTAAGCTCCCAATGTAGAATTTGACACCACTGCTTTTGCAATCTTATCATAATATTCCATTACTCGCTTTAGATCCTCCAACGCTGCAAGCAATATATAAGAGCAGTTGTTACCTCTTCTTCCCTGGCGGTCCTGGCAGTTCTCGGGAAGGCAGGGGCCCCACACCGACCAGGCGGACACCATGCACTCAGACAGGCACGGCAGGTTACACAGCTGGGAGGCGGAGGGAGCAGGACCCAGGCATAGCTTCCCATCAACTGGTCTAGTAACTAAAAGAAAAAAAAAAAAAGAGAGGAAAAAAGAAAAGCAGGGCTGTAACTTTGCCCTGACCAACACACAGAGCTCTGAAGTTTCCTGCTGGCCTTAGCACCTGAATGCACCAAAAGCCAGTACTTCTTTAGGGTCTTACCTACAGAGCAAAAAGTTAATCCTCTCTTCAGCAAGGCACGTAAAGTTTTATCTAAACCATCTATATTCAGCAGGCCAGTTAAGACTATGCTTAATGGTAAACAGGTGCTTTAATAATAAATTCAGTGCTGATTTTCTACAATGCTAGAGCAACAAACTGGAATCTAATCCCCCGCATTTATGGCCAAGGAGACCTCTTTACACCAAATTGAAGAGAAAAATGTATAAGAAGGAAATCCAAAAAGCTCATGCTGCAGTTGGGAGCCAGGCAGAGGCAGGTGACAAAAGCCTGAGCACGGGGGAATCTCCCCATACCCATCCCCTTCAGGGGCACCGTCACCTCTGGATTACAGATGCAGGAGCCAGACCTTTGAATTTTCTTCATCTACTTTCAATAAAATTGAGCAGAGCTCTTGGTTTCTTTTACACACACGTAATTCAGAAAGTGTCTTTCCTGCCTGGGAGGTGAGACGTTTATTTGAATTACCTGCACACAAGGCAAGCATGGAACTCCAAACCTCTTTATCTATGAGATGAGCCGACCCCAAACTCTGCCAAAGTACCAATTTTGTTCATACTGACAATATCTTTGGAAAGCTGATTCCCTTTGTATTTTCATTTATCATAAGAGATTTCTAGTTTCAATTAACTTCTCTTGCCTTTTTATTTGGAGCAGAGGGAGGAAGGAAAAGAAACGGAAAGACTCTTAAATCTATCTTCTGAGTCATTATATGATATTGCGTTTTAATTACATTATGAGCTGATTTTGGCTGTCTCTTTAGATAAATCAATATCAAAGCAGTCTTTCAAAAGGCAAAGGCTTGTTTGAGTTTACTCTGCCATGGTATTACCAAGGCTTCATTAATTTTTATAGCTACTGAGTTTGCTTTATCCTCATTTTTATTTTTAATGTCTATTTTTCTTTGCTTCCACGCATGGAATTGACTTTAAAAGACTTTATAAAAATATGCCAAATATATGAGTAATCATTTCTTTTTCTGATATTCTACCACTTTCTTTAAAATTAATCATTTGAAGAAAAACACAACTTTTTTTTTTCAAAACACAAGAGTTCAGTGCTAAAAATCCCAATAAATTTTGATTTGCACATCCTGAAGCTGAGACTTAAAACCAATATCAGTGCTTATGGTTCCAGCTCATCGGAATAACAGGATTAAACAACTGATGTGATTTAATTCTAAGCTGAAAGATAATATGTTAGTAAAAAAGACCATTTTCTGAATGATTTCTGAGATACTGTAAAGCCTTTGAAATGTTCATTTAGAGATTACAAAAAGGTGACATAAATCCAATTCCGCTGAACGCTAACATAAACAGAACTTTTCTAGAGACCTTGCAAGTGAAGCGACAGACAAAATGAGATAAATATTAGAGTTTTAAGGATAAGAGTATTTTTTCACCAAGAAGTCTCATGCATGGCTTAACCTGCCTTTCAGCATCAAGCGCTGCAAAACTGTATCAGTTTTGGAGAGTTCACTTGAAGAAATGAGAGGAAATAAGTTTGAGTGCATATGGTCAACCCAAGGAATAAAGTCCAGTCCTACTTTGCTCTAACCCAAGACATCGCTGTTAGCAACGGCTCTTTCTCCCTCACCGATTTTTAAATTGTTTCTATATTGCCATTTAACTATCTAAATGTGGAAGTCACTAGATAAAGCAGGCTGGTTCTCCTGCCTTGAAAACTAACCAGCTAACACCAGTGGTGCCAAGGGTATTTTAAACGGAGTTTGGGTAAAAGAAAGATAAGAAAGATTGACTACAAAAAGTTAAAGGGGCAGGTTTTTATTGGTAGGCAGAGCCTATCAGCCATCCCAGACTCATGGAAGACTCCTTCCTATTTTGGAGAAAACCCTGCCTTCCTCTCCCTGTCAACCACTTTCCTGCTCCTCCTCCTCCCTCAGGCTGATGCCCTATTTAATTCTAGCACTGGTAACTCTTTTGCAATGTCCTACTTGTCACTAGAATAAGACTGCTTGTTTACCCACTTCCTTAAGTAATTCTATATATTCTGTAAAATGTAAACCGGAAAATACACAGACTATTCTAATCAAATACCCAAATATACTCTAGATCTGTGCCAGTTCATACTCACTCTACACTGACCACAATCCTCCAGTGAAAGTCTTCAAGAACAAGACAAGAACAATAAGAAAAAAGCTGCATTAATAAATTCACGTACAATAGCATCCTTTTCCAAAACCAGGCAGGTATAGTGAGCCACACTTTCCAGCACAATAGCCAGAGCGACTGGATGGACCAGCGGGGTCCTCTCTAAAAGAGTTTCAACCCTTCTTCAGCCATTTGATTGACAACTCTGATTTCCATCAGTTGACTTCCATCAGTTTTATTTAACAGCATGATGTGATTTTCCATTGCTATTCTTTCATACTCTATTAAATACCTTGGCAGTTTTTTGTTTGTTTGTGGGTTTTTTATTTTTTAATGAACTATAAGGTGGGTTTTTTCTGTGAATCTTTTAAACACCAACATTCTCACGCATGCCAGCCTCCAAAAAGGCACAGATAGCCTGGCTGGGGACACCCTGTTCAGGAAAAAAACCTCACATTATATCTATGATAAATGAACACAGCTGCTAGGACTGTCTTTATGTACCAGGCAGCCTTCTGATTCTGCCCAGTAATTGACTTTGTAATGGCATTTTCCTACATTCATACAGAAAAAGTATTTTTTGTGTATTTATTTTCCTTGCAAAAATATTAGCCACGTTTTGGAGGGAAGGGGAAAAGCAGAAGCCAGGGAAAAGAAAAGTGAGAGGGGGAGGCAGTATCTCTGATTCAAGTAGCCGCTTATTTATTACACTTGTTCGTACCTTTTAAAATCCCATGTTCTTCCCAATCTATAGAACAAACTTGAAAAAGCAATCAAGTACTAATCTGGGAGCCCCTGAAACATTGCACATTTCTATAGCTGTTATATTGGATCTATCCCTTATAAATGCAACCACAGCTGTTCCCAGCACCACTGTCTGCCTCAAGTTTGAATTTTACTATTTGCTGTTATTTTCAGGTTATTGCTACCAGCAGGAGATAATAAATTGGGTTCTAAAGTATCTTGTTTCCCTACATATTTTTACTGAGGTAGTGATTTGGAGGAAGAGTGGAAGAGGAAATCAGCTCTGATACGATTCTTTCCATAATGTAATTTTAAGCCAATAAATAAATTATCTGTGGATATAGTCATACGGACACACACTTGGAGGCATACATCCCAACGCTATGTTAAAAAGCATTCATGGCCAGAGAGAGAAATTTATAGGACAGCATCTTGGTTGCAGTGATTCCTTTCAAATTTAGTTTTTCATCTCCTCCGGAGGTAAATAACACTTTTTTTCCTTGAATTCATTTCCCTTTTACAATGAAAAAAACCAAATATTTATTATATTAACACCTAAATGAGACATTTCTAAATATCATTAACATATCTGGAATACAAGTAAAGAATATCAGGGCTTTCTTTTATATACTGGTGCAGCCATATTTTAGCTAATATTCAATTCCCAAGGCAAAAAATCCAGATGTTTACCATATCATATCTTTTGGCAAAACTAAGCCAAATTAATGATTGCCAGGGTACAAGAAAGGGATGGCCTATCTTTTAAAAAGTTCTTACTGCCTTTGCCAGGACTTACAAACCAAAGACACTTGGATCAATACGAAGGGAAATTACTTGAGAAAATCACAAAGGAATGAGTTGTGTTATAAAAACACCTACATGTGTATAACACAATAGGGATAAACCAGCACATTTGTAAGTAATTTCTCCAACCTGAAAGACTTGCTTTGATAGCAAAAACAAAAGATTAGACAAAGGAGAAGTGGTGAATGTAATTTAACTAGCCTGGTAACAGCGCCAACTCCAGTCCAGTGCATCCCCACACTAAAAAGCCTAATGCACCCCATGCCTGACGGATAGGCTGCCTTTATGCTTTTAAGAAGAATCAATTAGTTTTGAAGCCACAAGGCACAAAGTTGAAGTCCCATTTTCAATTAAAATCTACTTAATAGACAAGAAACAAAGTATGAATAGAAGGCTAATCACAGCATGAAAGACTGTTAATAGCGGATTGCCAAGAGCAACAACGGTTTTAATGTATTTCAGAACAATAAAGATCCTTGCAATTTTATTAAAGTGACACAGTCTATTAGCACTCCATGGAATAAAAAGTTTCCCTGTGTCCATATCCTCTGCTGTACAACAGGATCCTGATCCCAGCTGGGATATTGTGTTGCCTCACTACAGCAGAATTTGTAGGGATTATCAACAGAAACCGCAGATCTGGCAAAAAATCAGAGTGAACACGGGGCTTCCCACCAGCAGTCACACGACTGAGCACACCAGAGGTGACAAGTCATTAAGAGTGTCCAGGAAAAACAGTGGAGGCAATAGGGATGCTGGGATGCCAGTGACGGCAATGACAGGAAAGAAAAACGCATTCTCCAGGATGTTTGAGCCTTGTAGGCTGTTATCCGGAAAAGGCCACCAGACGCTGGAAATCACTGGGACATACAATCAGAGAGGGTGAGAGAAGCCACAAGGGAAACAGGGAAGAAAACCCAAAGGTGGGAATATACTTCACGAAAGTCTCATAAGAGTGTGAACTTTGCCCGTCGGTAGTTTTAGCATGCATTCAACAGGTAGCTTTAGCGTGCATTCAACAGGAAGGAGCACCAAGGAGCAGAAATCTGTTCTGTGAATTCAAATCACTCCAGGAGTCCTGGTACCACAAGAAAAGCACCACTATGGATGTATTTATCATACTGGGACATGGTACAGGTGGCCCAAAGCTAAGCTAGTGACACGCTAAACTAGCTCATGGCATGGCCATGCCAGCTCGGATCCTGAAAGCAACAGAGCCGCTCCACACAGAGCTGGCCTGAGTTCACAACATAAATCAATCTTGAATGCCTCCTGATCCAGAACCAGCCCAGCCACCGTTGGCTTCGTTATCTCTCCCCAGTGTCCCAGTTCATGGTATACCCTTCTATATACAAATCCTTTTATTTTTTCACTGACTCAACAGTACTGTTTGAACACAATGCAGCTCCCTGTCCTCACAAAAACAACAGGACAAAATTACTCGGAACAAACCATCACTGTTTTGAATAAAATTAATGCAGTTCCAGTGGTAGAAAATAATGACAAAAATACAAACGCAATTAAAATCTTAGCTTTCAGAGATAAAACCCTGAACTAAAACCCAGTATTTCATTTGAACTGACCGGGCAGCATATTATTTGCTACATACCAAAGCCAGCTATATAAATAAAAGTATTTATAAAGGGATAAATATGTCATGATCATATCAAATACCTTGTTAACAAAAAAGGGCATATTTTTATTAAGGCACCTTTTAGAAGGTGCACTTCTTTCACTGTCAGTCTTTTTATACATTATTCTCTTCATTTTACTTTAATTAGTTTCTAGACATAAAAGAATGGAAAATATTACATCTCTAAAAGACATTAGGGAAAATATTTTTCCCCTAATGGATTCAAACTAAAATTTTTGAAATACACATTTAAACACTACTGTCAAGCACCACAACAATCTGAATAAAATAATTTCCTCTCTTGCTTCTGAAGGGTTTCCCCCGAAGAAGCCAGCTGTTACATATTTATTTTTCCATTATGTGAGTTGTGTCTCATAAATTCTGCTCAGCATTTGGTGAGCTTACAGATCAATAACTCAGCATCCCAGCAATATAAATCTGATGCAGACTTGCCTGAATATATTTTACACTTCAGAGGTGTATTTCTCATCTTTTCAAGCCAGTTCGGTCATTCCAATGATAAATAACTAGCTTGGGATGAGCGGGATCCTTAGAGGGGGCATTCTTCCCCCTGAGAACATCGTTTCTGTGATTCAGGTCAACTAAGCTCCAGGCTGGAAGCTCCTGTTGCTGTACCACAAGCCAGCTGAACAAAGCTTCTTTCACACTACTGCTGACCATCAGTTCTCTCCCCACGGTGGTCCTAGTCAACTCTTCTCATTACTAATATATTCTAACCTATTCCTTTTCGATTTCATAAACCAGACAAGGACAACAGGATTTAAACATCAAAGTCCCTAAATTCAAATTTCCATAGAATAAATCAATCTTCTCATTCCTGCAGATCCACCAGCATAAACTGGGGGGGGGAGGGGGGGGGGAGAGGAGGAAAAAAAAAAAAAAAGAAGAAAAAAAACCCAGTGTGCATTTAATGTAGAGCTCGTACTCCACACAGGGTTCATATTCATTCCGACAGTGCATATCCCGCACTAACTCCTACGGACAGCTTATCTCCATCAACACAGTCTTCTCCCAATAAATATGCAGGGTGGTAACAGCCATAAATGATAACAACCTGCAGAACTAACTTACTGTTTCTAAAGAGTCAGACCTGGGGGCTCACAAGACAGCTAGCAGCCCTGGGGGTGGTGGCATGTTCAAATAGGACTCTTCATTGGTATTTTTCCTCTTCCTGAAACTACTTCCATAGTTTAATGAGCAGACACCACATGTACCAATTTGAAACACTAATCCCTCAGAAGACTCACATTGGAAGATCATGATTCAGAGCAGAACAAAGAACTTGCAGGGAAAAAATGTGGCACCCTCATTAGGAAACAGAACGTACAGAGCAAAGGTGGCAAACCCACATATTTTAGAGCTAAAAAAAGACAAAGGGGCAGAAAGAAAGGGATGAGAATTAAAGGGATGAGAATAAATGTAGAATAACACAAGATACAAATGAAAGGAGTCCTCAGATTCATCTCTATACAACTCCAAAGAGACACTAATTTCTGGAAAATAAAATACAGTGCCAAAACATCTCCCATATGGGAATTAAGAATTGTCTGAAAAGTTCACTCATCAGATAAGAAAGGATTAGACATTTTTGACTATCAGAACTAGGGAGAAAGCTTGATATTCTGTGGAAAACAAGTAAGGAGAAATGCCATAAAACTATTGTTTGGAGACTTGTATAAGCAGGACCTGGTGAATCCATATTGACTCCTTGCAATAGCCTGTTCCTTTACAAGCCTGGACATGACATCCATCACCTTTCCAGGGATGGAGATGAGGCTGAGGCTGACCTGATTATCCTCCCTCTCTTCTCTGCCTTAGTGAGACCACATCTGGAGTGCTGCATCCAGTTCTGGGCCCCCCCAGTTTAAGAAGGACAGGGAACTGCTTGAGCAAGTCCAGCAGAGAGCTGCCAAGATGCTCAGGGGACTGAAGCATCTCCCTTATGAGGAAAGTCTGAGAGACCTGGGTTTGTTCGGCCTGGAGAAGAGAAGACTGAGGGGGGATCTCATCAATGCTTATAAATATCTAAAGGGTGGGTGTCAAGAGGACGGGACTGGACTCTTTTCAGTGGTGCCCAATGACAGGACAAGGGGCAATGGGCACAAGTTGGAACACGGGAAGTTCCAGCTAAACATGAGGAAAAAACCCCTCCCTGGGCGGGTGCCAGAGCAGGGGCACAGGCTGCCCAGGGAGGCTGTGGGGTCCCTTCCCTGGAGACATTCACACCCCGCCTGGACGCGGCCCTGTGGCCCTGCTCTGGGTGTGCCTGCTCAAGCAGGGGGGTTGGACAAGATGATCTCCAGAGGTCCCTTCCAGCCCCTGCCAGTCTGTGGTTCTGTGGCTTAGATGAAAGTGCAGGGGAACACTTTCACTTTCAGACCAGCTGGGGATTCTGACAGTAAAGCGGCTTGTAAGACAAAAATACATAAGTAAATACACACAAGGATGGATCAGAAAGTAACATTGGACCTGAAAAGGTACTTGAGTATTTACTGAGTCTTGAATTGTACACAGACTAAAGGAGTTTTTGCTGCTACAGCTGGTGACATACAAGTTTATAAAAAAAGCTGACGTAAGATGAACCAGGTGGAATTGCATTCTAAAAATAAAGCAAAATGGGTATAGGCTGGTGAACTATAGTGGATTAAGTCAAGAAATTATGTCTGCTGACAGGTGAGGGTTGAATATCTCTCAAAGGAAAGAGGGGTATAAAAGTAATAGAGACTTCTGTAAGAAAAAGTTTTGCAGGGTAACACTAAAAGGCATCTAAGAATAACGAAGACACAACTACATCACATACCTGCTATTGAAATCCAAGATCAAATAAAAACAAATATATGGAGACAAATATGATGGAGGCACTCATTAAGCAAAAAAATTGTAAACAAAACTTTAGAACCTTGTAGAGGTATGAGAATTTGAGGTGGATTTTCAGATGGGAAAGAACAAAGGTTAAGAAGATAGGAAACTGCAATGATTTGCTGGTAAGATGGTAACAAGAGATACATTTTATTAGCCAAGTTTACTATGCTGGGTAAACAATAAAGAAGATTCAAGAAAGAACAGTATTTCACAAAGGTCTTTTCAGTCCTATAATTAAAACTTAAGCAGACAGGCTCCAAAAAACATTATAAGGAAATTCTGAAAATGAGAGGTAAATTGGATCTCATTCAAACAAGTAAAAAAGAAAAAATGTCAAGATATACAAGACACAAATTTTACAGAAGAATGACAGGGCAGGCAGATCCTAGTTAGAAAGCTACAAAAATTATGGAGAGAACAGCAATCGCAGTCACTAGGGAGAGTAGGTAACTAGTTCAGAGAAGAGAGGGGAAGCTTCTGGAGGAGTTTATAAAGCATGTCATCCCCCAGACTACTGATAAACAGTTATAGTCTCTGGATACATCCAAAAAGCAAAATTTAATTAGAAAACAAAAGGATACTCCCTGGCCTTCAGGAGACAAGTTAAAAAAATCCTGAGGAAGAATATTAAATGTAGGAACCTCATGAGTTTATTAACTGTTTGAACATAAATACAGACACCATTCCCAGACTCTAAGAGGAATTTTAATTCCCATATTATTGGACTTATTTATTGTGATTCAGAGGAGAGTTGTATTTCCAAGCAAGGAGAGAGATTTAATAAACTTATCATTGAATACTTTCTCCATACTGTTACTAAATGTCTTTTTTGTTGGTACATGGGATTGTTCGTTAGTGATGTTCACACAGAGTAATTAAAATTTATTGTGGGAAAACACATTTCAGATAACTTTGTATAAAAACAGTCAGAAAAATCTTAATTCAGAAAAGGCCACTTCTTTTCTGGAGGTATGAAGAAGAGTAACCTCCACCATGTCTCCAGTTTGTTCCAGGCACAGGGATCAGGGAGTATCCAGAGATGAAGGACAGAAAGGGCACATCGGAGCTGTACCGTAGGTAGCTCACTTGCATATTCTATGCTACTTTTTGTGCAAAATTTGTCTTCTCCTTAGAAGCAACATCATTTCAAACATGTAGATTTGCTGCTTCCATCTCTGGATATCAAAAGAATAATGATAAACTTGAAGTATTAGATGGCCACCTCTCTGAGAAAATTAAGCATTATAAATTTAAATGTGTTAAAATTCAGTAAGATACTTAAAGAAAAAAACACAAGGATCTGTTTAAAGCTAATTATGTTAAAGTTCAGTCTAAATTAACAAAAGCGTAACAACTGAATAGAGATGTGGATTCCTTGGACAGAATAGCTAACATTAAGAATAGCACAGTCTCTCAGCTTATGTGCCTGTACATTGGCTTACCTACGTACACAGAAATACAGATATCTGAATGATAAAACACTTAACACATTTACTAAGTGTTCCCTGCCAGCTTTGTCCAGACGTAAGAGTCTCAGAATGCAAGAATATTACAAAGGACTTCAAAGACTGGAAGACCTTCTGCCTCCAAATACTCATCACCCATGCTAAAAGTATGGACTTCCTCCTTAAGGCCTAAAAAATACGTAACTTCACTTGGATCAAGACAAGAATTTCTCAGTTAGGTCATCTATTGGGGAAGAAAGATATGAAATCTTACCAATGCATTTCTGAAAGTAATACTTGTGTGAAAGTTTTCCACTTCCAGTATCTTCAAGTTGGAATTTTATAGTGAAAATATAGAAAGATTTCAGCAGACTTAACCTTCTGAATAACTGATATGTAGGGACTCAAGAAGACAGGGGCTCCCTTTCTAACTATACACGTTTTAATAAAAGAAGAAATAGATGGGAAGACTAAACAAATGAAAAATGGGAGAGAGATCCTTGGGGGATAAAAGAGCTTTGAGTAATATGTATGAATACATAACAGATGGTACCTGTCTCCAACTAGGATTCAATATATTTTATCCAAGAATGGTGCTGGGGAGACCATGGGACAAAATCTTCTTTCACATATGTCATTGGGCCTAGGTCCAAATTCTTACTGGAAGTAACCAGAAGAATAACAACGGTGATGGATGGTAATATCCTATTAGACTCGCTTGTTTGATTCCTGAATGATCCCTTTAAGGACACTCAAGAGGCAAAGAAAGAAAAATTACTGTACTTTTGACAGTAGCAATTAGACTTTGTATTTGCTTATACCTAGAAGGATTAACTTCCTCATCTTCTCCCCATCACTGAAAAAATGGTACAATAAAACACGAGACGCCCCAGTGATGAATAAAAGTATTCTATCAGATCACCAGAACAGAGGCCAGAAAAGATGTCATTCCTTATTTATACAAAGAAAAAGCTGATCAGCTAGTAAATGAGACACACTGAATATTACTGGATAGGGAAGGATAACAGAGGCGGCTTTCCCTCTTTATATTTGCATGTGACTATGTTGACAGTAGATGGGGTTCTCACTTTCTAAGGACTACTACAAATCTGCACTACTGCTTTGGAACGGCAGTAGTAATTTATACCTTCTACAATTGCTCTGCATGTTTGGTTTTGTTAGTTGCCTATATGAAAATTTTTTTTATTTTAAAAATGAAAGGGTTAGAACTGTAAAAGCAAAGAAGAGGTATCCCAGTGTTGAGGGGAGAGCTTGCAATTTTTAAGTTGAACTGAACTTTGAACAAGGGGAAAACTTGCAGGTGATCACACACTGGATATACAGCACCAATGCTGCTACGAATTATGTTGGTGTAAGTGTTTCAGATGCACTCCTCTAATCTTGAGTAATTCACAATACTGAAAGAGAATAAAGCAGCATGCATGAAGTCAGCTAAAGCTCGCTGCTCATCAACTTGCCATACAGTGGCTGCACGGACCACAGAAGTGGTCAGAAGGACGAACACGGTCAAGAAATGTTACACACCTCTCATCAACAGCACTTTTCTTACTTTGAAAGTCATGTGCATCACATACTTGTGCAGAACAACAGAGAGGGGGTTGTGTTGGGAGAGCAAGGTAGTGCCAGATGTTTGGAAGAAGCAGCAACTGTGCATGGACTGAGCAGAGATTAAAATGGGTCTGGTTTTCTATAATTTCACAGTCTGTGAGGGATCCTAGGACACACTGGGCATCCAGAAAACATTTGCTTTGCCTTTGTAAGGAAATAAATCTAAGATATGATATTGTGATCTTATTATCTTACATCTCTGCTTAAGACCATATTCTGCAAGAGTACTGCACAGAGTAAATAAAACAGCCTAACATGAATTATACATCATGCGTCTGTAGCTACTCATTATTCTTCTAAAAGAAAATTAATTCACTTCCAGAGTCCAAAAACCATCTGTCTGCTCAGAAGTTGTGACAATATTATTTTTGCTTTCCCCTTCAAATCACAAGAAAGATTGTGTATCAATCTGAAGCAAAGGCTAAAGTCATATCTGGAATGGTGTGTGACATCTTTTTTTATACTTTAAACCAGAACTAAAACCACAGATAAATGGATTCAGCTACCAAGGGGCTGGGCTACTTAATATACAAGAGAGGAAGAAAACTCAACTCCAAGCAAAATTTAGCTCCTTCACCCTTTGAAGTCTCCCCATACAAGCACCCCCACAGAACTGGCATCAGCACAGCCCAGAAGGTCATGGCTCCTGGCAGTTCCTCAGGACCTTGAGGACCATGCCCTCCTGCTCCCCCCAGTGCCCAGTAACACCTCCCTATGTAAGCATGGATACAATGAGGGCATTAGCTAGCTGAAGTCTACTGATGACTGCATGTTATCTTTTTCTTTTCCTCTCTCATTTCTCTTACTCAGACCTCCTTGGGCCAGACAATTCAGAATGACCCTACACACATACCTTCCTTCAGTCGGTGCATCCCAAGCTCCATGGTGATTTGGACACAGTAGACCTCCCGGGTTTGTATGCCACCTCCACAAAGGCCTATGTGCTTGTGACGGCGAGGGTCCTGCTGGTCAAGGAGGAGAGACACTTGGCAAGCTGTCCATTCAGAAGTCCTCCAGGCAAACCTTGGGACATAAAAGAGACCAGCTAAAACAAGCTTTTGAGAAGACTATATGGGTGAGGGAGTGGTACTTTATTACATGACAAAATACAATTGGTTTAATCTTTATAACAGGACTTCCCAGTTCAAAACGGGGAATGTTCTGAAACATTTTGAATGTTAAATTTACAAAGGTTAAGTATTTGTTATTTGTCTGGAGTCCTTGCGTAAAATTTTTCACACAGCACTAATCTCCAAAGCATTCCAAAACACTAAATCATCCTGACAAACCCTTTGAGCAGGGTGTAAAGAAGGAATGGAGATTAAGAGGTTCGATTAAGTGAAAAAACTAGTTTTCAAACATGTGGATCAAACCACTAAACCACCTCTCTCTGCCAAAAACTGAACACCTCACTCTGAAATGCACTTAATAGTTAAACCCTACATACGTCAATGGAGCTCCAAGCACTGGACAGCTTTTCTACAGGTAACAGATTTATAAACGCCTAGGGCACTACCAATTTCTTCAAGGGATTGGCTGAAGTAACTCAGTTCTCTCATTTCAGTTTCCAGAAGTTGTGATACACAGCAAGCTCTAGATAAAAATATTTTCTTTCTATATTCACTTCACACCTACAGAGCATTAATGGTTTTCAGGGAATGATAACGTTCTTGTCACAGGTATGTGAATGCTGTACAGACAATCGTCACTGGTACGTACCAGCTTAAATGCCAGGAAGAAAACTAGAGGGAAAACAGTACTGTGTATCAGCAGAAAGCAAAAATTATTTCCCCATCATGTCTGAAAATGCAGAGCGTATTTCTAATACAACAGTTTTCAGAGGCATAATTCATTTTGATTCACAGGTCACAGTATCAGTGGAGTAAGAGCCTGAAGTCTCTCTTCAGCTTCCCAAACACAAATCTTAGGCAATATTGTTTTTATAACCAATCTGTTCACACTTCTGCTGCTTTATTCCTTTGCTCCTCTAAATTTCATAGTTTACTTTTTCCATACAGTCTTTGTTGGTTTTGTGTAATGTAAATGATGCAAAATAATTTCCTTCTTTTATCCTCAGGATAAATGCTCTCTTCTCTTACAGCAGATCCACGGTTGTTAAAACTACGTATGTTTGTTAAGCTGCTGACTGATCACTGTAAGCTCAAGCGCAATGGGGTGCCTCTGAGAAAAAGCCTTCCACACTGCAATTTTGTGTATTCTCCATAGCAAGTACCTGTTTCTGACTACAGTGATGGCAAGGAAACACACAGCTCAAAATTATGTGAAAAATAAACACATTAGCTTGCCTGAGCACACATCAATGTCCTCTTAACCTCTTATGTTGTAAATATGGGCATAAGAATGATTTCTAGCCACAAAGCACTTATGAATTTTGTAACATGATCATGGAAAACGTTTGTGAATACTGCCAATTATTTTTAATTTACAGGTACTTTTCAGATGAGCTGTCATGCTCTCTTAAATAATATGCAGTATCATGTGCAAATTTGGATACACTCATAGGTTTTATTACCAACAGAGAAAACAATAAAGAATACAGTTTTCACATGACAAGCGTGAAATACCTGAACTCCCACAACATATAAAGCACAGCCATGAATTTTTTTCTTCTAGTAGTTCCTTCAGGGAATTCCTAATCACATTTCTTGGGCCTGCAGTGTTAAATGCAACCTACCTCTTATAATAAAGGCAATGAAAAGTGCTCTTCATCAAACACCGGGTGAAGAGGATTCCTCCTCCACACCACTTCAGCACATCGTGCTCTTCAGGTCTACACTTTCAAAACTAAAAGCTTAAATATAGAACACACATCTTTCCACAGCCATGGAAATAGTTGTTTTAGGGAAGTATTTCTTAAAACAGTAATTGACTAAAGAAAAAAATGATTATCAATAACTGGCATAGGTAGTCAGCTGTGAACTCTAGATCCTAAAGACTCATTTCCAGAGGTGTGAGCACCTGCTTCTCCTATTCAGCAAGAGCTGTGGGAGTTAACAACTATCAAAATTAGGCCATCAGTGATTAAAATTATGCAAAATAACTAAATCTGAGCTCAGAGATAATTAAACTTCATCAGCTGCTGAATGTAAAAGAAAAAAACAACCTCCCTTTAGATATTTTCACAGAGTAACTGGATCCTGTGCTACACTGCAGAGCTGTCTTCAATGAACAGCTATCAGGTGCTCCAGCCAGTGCCTGCTCTCCTGTGAGCAGCTTAAAGCCTCAGCCCCATCAGCCCACCTTGCTTTTTCCCAGCTGGACATGACTTCAACTGTCCGGAGTTTTCCAGTAACAAATCCTGACCTCAAGCATTAGTTGCTTAAAAGGTATACACTTTCACGGCCGTTAACAAGCCCACTACACCAGAAACAAATCCAAGGGATTGATATGGTTGATAAACCAGGCAAGGAATTTGCCTGGTTGACGTGGGGCAGGCAGTGGACATTGTCTACCTGGACTTCTCCAAGGCCTTTCATACAGTCCCCCACGGCCTCCTCCTGGAGAAATTGATGCGTTATGGCCTAGACAAGTGGTCTGTGCAGCGGGTGGGGAACTGGCTGACAGGCCGCACCCAAAGGGTGGTGGTAAATGGCTCCTTTGCCAAGTGGCAACCTGTCACTAGTGGGGTCCCCCAGGGATCGATATTGGGCCCAATGTTATTCAACATCTTTATAAGTGATCTGCATAACGGCATCAAGTGTGGCCTGATGAAGTTTGTGGATGACACCAAATGGAGTGGGGAAGTAGACACTCCAGAAGGGAGAGCTGCTCTGCAGGGAGATCTGGATAGGCTGGAAGAGTGGGCCAGCAAGAACCTTATGAAGTTCAACAAGGACAAGTGTAAGATCATGCGCCTGGGAAAACATAATCCAGGAGTGCAGCACAGACTGGGATCCACCTGGCTGGAGAGCAGCTCTGTGCAAAGGGACCTGGGGGTCCTGGTGGGCAGGAAGCTCAACATGAGCAAACAGTGTGCTGCTGCGGCCAAGAAGGCCAATGGGGTGCTGGGTTGCATCAAAAAGGGCATCGCCAGCAGAGAGAAAGAAGTCATTATCCCGCTCTACTCAGCACTTGTCAGGCCACACTTGGAGTACTGTGTACAGGTCTGGTCCCCGCTGTACAAAAAGGATGTGGACAGGCTGGAAGGGGTCCAGAGAAGGGCCACCAAGATGATCAAAGGACTGGGAAGCTGCCATACGAGGATAGGCTGGGAGAACTGGGTTTGTTCAGCCTTGAGAAAAGGAGGCTCAGAGGGGATCTCATCACCATGTACAAGTACTTAAGGGGTAGCTACAAAGAAGATGGAGACTCCCTTTTCACATGGAGTCACATGGAGAGGACAAGGGGGAAGGGACACAAGTTGCTCTTAGGGAGATTCCGACTGAACACCAGAGGAAAATTTTTCACACTGAGGACAGTCACCATTGGAATAATCTCCCCAGGGGAGGGGTTGACTCGGCCACGTTGGACACCTTCAAGAGTCGTCTGGACAGGGTGCTGGGCCATCTTGCCTAGTCTGGGCTCCTCCTAGAAAGGTTGGACTAGATGAACCCTGAGGTCCCTTCCAACCTGTGATTCTGTGATATCCCACTGAGTGGGAAGCCTAATGCAAGACTTTTCCAGACAGATGCAGTGACCTCCGACAGCTTTGTGCCAGACTTTTTGCAGGGTTTTAAGCAGCATGGCTGATACTTGGTATTAGTTTGTCCATCTATAGATTACACTGAAGACAATGAGAGTTCATGTTACTCAGCAAAGAGAAACTGCATAATCTCTACTTAAATTTAATCAGAAACTTGTTAATAGTCATTAGTAAAGAACAGAGTCTACTGGCTGGCAAACACCTGAGGTGTTTTTGTAACTTTGGCAACCTCAGGCCAGTACTTGCAAATTAATAGCCATATCCACAGTGTTTTTACCACACAACTGTAATTTCTCCAATTGAACAAAGATGACCAAAGCCACCAATGCCACTTTGGACATTCTGTTATTAGAGCAGACCGTAGCAGAGATCCATTGTACCAGCATTAAGCTAAGGGATCCATACCACCCAGCCGCCTTGTGCTCCGTCCCCAGAGGGTGAAGAGTGTGATTACTCAGGAAGTGGAAGGGACATTATACATTTGGATCATCAAAGTTGGTCAGCTCCAGTGTACTTTTGTGTTCCCTATGCCAAAAACTGATGGTGTCGACAATGTCAAATGTCAATAGATTTAACATCTCGTTTTAACTCCTACTAATACCTAGGTAGATTGACACAAACTCAGTATAGTTACAGTCCTAGCAGGGACCCATATTTATCTACAGACCTCTTACTATAGCTAAAAAAAAAAAAATATCTCACCCTTTCCCGTCTTCCCAATAGGCTTTTTCCACTTTTTCACAATACTGTTTGAGTTAC
This sequence comes from Phalacrocorax carbo, assembly GCF_963921805.1. NCBI lineage: Eukaryota > Metazoa > Chordata > Aves > Suliformes > Phalacrocoracidae > Phalacrocorax > Phalacrocorax carbo. The sequence goes on from NC_087517.1 coordinate 7,468,708, forward strand.
GGGAGGTCTAGCTACTTCCAAAGATTGACAGACCCTATTGCCAATGGTGAGAGGGCTAGCTAGATAATGCCCCAGTGGGGACCTCCAGAATCCACAGACAGTTATATCAGTCTGCTTAAGAAAATGAGCAAGCAAAAATTGCTAGTTTAGAAACAACAATGTAAGTTCTTTGGGTATGTAGGAGGGAACTTGGCTGGTAAAGCTGAACAGCTTTCCACATCATAAGCAGTGCTCAGAATTTCCCTGCTAAACAGAGTCCATTGAGGAAGCACAAGAGCAGGTTCTGCAGGTTTCTGTTACTATCAAGGCAAAGCATGCTCTTGCACTGCAACACCCAACCACGGCCACAGAAGTGTCCAATGCAGAGCTGGAAAACCAAAGCTTCACCATGGATGCTTCCTGATCTGAGGGGAGGCAACTAGGCTGCCCAGGTGATTCAAGGCCTTTCTTGTGTGCCCAAGATCAGTGAAGGTCAAAGGGCTGAAGAGTAGTGTTGCTACCACTCCCAAAGTGTAATTCCAGCCACCTACCAGCATGGTTCATTGCATTTCCTTTCAAGTCTTTCCTACTTCACACTTATGCCTTATCTTTAATTGGGGCACATAATGGGCCTCATTTACAAAGTGATACCATCACACCGGTATCTCAGCAGTAACCTCAAGCCTTTTGAAAAAATCAGGTCTTAAAACTTTCCCATTTTCCATCATTTAACTTCTGAAAAGCTTTGAATTTCCAACAAAGCAAAGAGGTTTTTTTACTAAATCACTGTCTTGTAACATAGCAACCACAAGCAAAATGTAAGATTTAAAGACATAATCATAATTCTGGAAAATCTATCTATTCCCAGTGAACAGGAAAGCTACACATCAAGGATAAAAATGATATAATACATTGTTTTAAAACTGATGACTCAGTGACAGCTATGCAACAAACAAGTGCTTGATATCTTTCCAATTTATAGTAACCTCCTGGTCTCTTTAGTCTATAGGACTTATGCTCTTAGTGCTTACAGAAGTTTTATGCCTGTACATACCTACTCACTTTAATTGAACTAGCCCAAATTTATATCACAGTAAAAGAAAGTAGAATCATCTCCTACGTATTTAAGCTCTTTAAGTGCTTGATCTAATCCCTTCAGAACAAATAACCAAAAGTAAAACAAAGCACAAAGCCCTGGAGTCCTACATGCAGTTACAGTGTTTTATTTTCTTCCATTTAAACTATTGATTAAAGAAGTTATTGTAAACTTCAGCTATAAAATTAAAAGGCCTTTCCCATTTAACAGCAAATTTACACTAATTGCCATGTACCTGTGATGGGACCTTTAACTTGTAGGCTTGCCATGGACATAGAGGTAATACTTAACAGGGCAGTTTTGAAGCTGAAGGTATTTTTTTCCCCTCTGGATCCTTTTAGAAGGCTGGAATATAACTTCACCCATCTCCCCCTTCTGAGTACAACTCTGCAAGTGCTCCCTCTTGAGCTCCTGCTTTTCTGTGTTGATGGATGTAGTCCACAATACGTACCTTCATTCAATCATGGAATGCTCCCTGTCCCTGCACTAAAAACAGCCTCTAGAGATCCCCTTTATTTCTCCTGCTCAGTCTTGCTCTCTTTCTGGCCTATTTCTGGTCCTCACCCGTTTTCTTTCCTGTGCCTGGAACATGCTTTGGAAAATTCTTGCCCAAAGAATAAAGCTAAAGGAAAGGCTACTTATCTTAAAATCAGCCAAAAAATTGCAAAGAGCAGATTTCCAGGAACTGGGAAAGTAAATAGGTGTCTCATCTTAAAAGATTTTAAGACTAATCCGATTCAGCAAACACATGCCAGAAAGAAAGAAAGAACAGTTTGTGTTGAGACCTCACAAATGAAGGAGGGAGCCTTTTATTGCTGATACGGAATCTCCTGAAATTAATCATCATCTTGTAAGGGGAAGAAAGAAGAGAACTGTTTGGAAAGCCTCAGCAAAGCCACAGATGAAGTAGTATATATTTAAGGGGAAAAAAGTATAATCTTTCTAGGTACTACACTGCAAAGAGAATCTGCTGTAGTAAGGAGAACAGAGGCATCAAAGACTTATATTATTTCATAGAGAATAACACTACATCTGTCTGTGGCTGAAGGCTCCTGCTTTCCAGTCTGAAGTAATTCCAGTATCCTGGTCACCAATACCAAACACCATCACCAAACCACCAGGCTGTGAACTATAACATGGACTGATAACACTCTCTACCAGCTGCTGACACTTAAATAATATACTTTAAAATGTTTGACTTCTGTTCATTAATACAAAATTCTGGCCCCCACATCCTTACGTCCAGCAGACCCATAGCACATACTGCAACATTACAGCTTTTCATTCCTGCTCATTTCTGCAGTATTAAATGGCCAAATTAAAGTCTAATAACCATGTGCTACTGTAAAATTCTCCTCAGTACTGCACCGTGTAAGAAGGTCATAGCCTACCCCCTGCATTTTGGGATATTACATCCCTAGAAATAACAATTAACGAAATACCTGAGTTGGTGTTTTGTTTTCTGTTTGGTTTTTGGGGGTTGGGTTGGGTTTCTGCCCCCCTCTTCCCCCATCTTCCCCCCCCCCAAAATATTTTTAGTTAAGTGGCTCTATTAACCTGTAAGTCTAATGTCATTTTCCTGGGCTAGCTCATTAGGCAGCATATCCTAGCTCACGCACATACTTCACTGGAGATGTTGCATGAAGGACTGAAGTGTGCAGGTATGGCAGGATGGGGAAGGTTTATGAGTTCATAGGCTCATGAAAACTGGGGCAGAGCAGTGATACACCAAAAGAATGTGTTTCCTTCTATACCAAGAGTGGCACCACAAGACAATTATCAGTGTTATCCAGGTTCTCACCATTTGGGCGCTCCTGGATCTACACCAAGCAAGCTACAATCGTTTGCACTTTAATACCGTGCAATGCCAGAAAGTAGAACTGAGAAAATAGGGACAGACACGTCTCTGTTCACTCCCTGATTAACTACCAGCCGGTCTACCCCAATCAGGTGTCACCTGCACCCACGCTCCTATACAAAATCAGCCAGACAATGTGTTAATCTATTGTCTTTGAAATTGATGTGCCTTTGGGCAGGAGCAAAAATCACTCCGTAAGAGTCTTGTCGTAGGATGTAATCAAGGAACAGATTTTATTTTTTTTTTATACTTCCTCTCTTCTGCTAGCAGGGTGCATAAAAACAATCAGCATTTGATTTTGAATAAACCCAGCGATGCAGAGACTTTATACAGGTTACGCCTTCCTAAGGAATGTATCTTGCAAAGGCTTTATCAAAGGTTTTGGCAGTATCTGGCAAAGCCCCAGAAACTCATGACTTGATCACTGAATAGACCTGCTATTAAACCTACTCATTCACAGACAGGGAGATTTGTCTGCATGCATATAAAATTTTATCAATCCTGAAGCATTTTACAGTCAATCTCAGAACATGTCACATGAAAAATTAAGTAATATTTTATTTTCTTTGCAAAGCAAACTAGCGACCCCCTACGCCAGCCTGGCCAAGTGTAACAGCATGGATTTGGAGACCAGAAAGGCAAGATCCTCACCTTCTGCCAGAACAAAGATTGTCATAAGCCAAGCAAGCACTCAGGGACTGCAAAGTTTCCCATTTCAAGAAGTACCTGGAGGGAAGCTGAGTAAAGTCCAAGCTATTACATCTGATCAGTTCCCATTTTCCTCAAGGAAGCCTGGGATATTTTTTATGGGGAGATGAAGGTGAATCGTTAAATCTTATGTAAAAGTTACAATTTCAAAGCCAATAAAAGCACGGCCATGGAGACCTGCCCAGTCTCTCTGCAGCTGAGGAAATTCTCCGAAACAGCAATCAGCATGAAAGCCCTTTCAGAGAACAAGAGTATCTGCTCTCCAATTTTTAAAATATTTAAATTTAAACTGTAGTGGGTGTAATTTAAATTTATTTCTATATATAAGTGTAATTATTATAATAGCAACAACGATAATAGCAACAATTACAAGAACATTACTAACAATAAATAATACCACTAATCATAGTTAACAATGATTAAATCAATGATCTTTTAGACACAGAGAGAAAGCATGACATGCAACCCTCTCCATGCACAAACACTGAGCAAGAAAGGTTAGCTTTGTACAAGGCAGTCATCAAACAGAGGCTTCTTTACTTCCAAAAACTAGGCTAAAAGCACTCACTATACCTGGGGCAAGGCTGCAGCAGCTCTTTCCCTCCCACGCCGCACGCTTCCCTCTCTTCCAGCTCCGGGCATTGCTTCCCGGTGCCCAGCGCCACGGTCCGCACACCGCGGTGCCGGCTCCGAAAGCCCGGGGCAAGATGGCCCCAGCTGCAGGTCCGTGAGCAGGTGCTCCACGCGGACCACTCAGATGTTTCGCAGTCTTTAGCGATGACACAGGACTTGAAGGTCAAAGGGACAGGATCTTGCACACAGAGGCTGTGATAAAAACACAGTAGAACAACTGAGGAGGCCTTGCTTAATAAATTTCCTTTTTTTCTTTTTCAAGCCAAAGCCCCACAGAAGAAATCCATGGTCATTCGGGGTTCATCAGAAGACCTGCATCAACACCAATACAATGAAAGTAAGAAGAGCTGTAATGCAGTGCACATAAAGCATTTCCAGGGAGTTCTGGGTGCAATCTTGCATGCCGAGTTGCTTGCAAATAATATACCTCATTTATTTCAAGTTAAAACAGATGCAAAAGGCACTATATTTGCTCCTGTGTAGTTAGAATTTCACAGTTTATCCAGGAAGGAAAATAAAAGCCAAGCCCAAGAGAAATACTTCCACTGGTAACCATTGCCATCACCCTGCACACAGGACTAGCTGTCTGCTGTCCATCCCATCTGTCCAGGTGTCGGCACATCCTCCTGAGCAACTCTGCTTTTTTAAAAAATAATGAGTCACACACTAAAAAGAAAGGAGTTGGTTCTGTGAGGCTGTTATCAAATGCTGTCAAACAAGGTCAGAGGGTTTCCAAACCTGACAAACCACCAGAGGCCCAGGAATGCTGCAACTGTGGGTGCATTTTGGGACTCAGTTACTGCTGCTGACATTAGGACATGATCCTCATTCATTCTGTAACACATGAAGACACCACAAAGCCCAATACAATGGAAAACCAAATTTTAAGAGCTGCCAACTGTTTGGTATCAAAATATAAAGTCCCAGAATAAAATTTTTAAGCGTTCCAAATTTACAACAGCTTTTCACAATATAGAAAAGTATGGCAAATATAGCAAATATTTCTGGGAGAAGAGAAACCTCCAGACTAAGGCCACCATCCTTCCTTGCTTCTCCGCTCTACCTCAGCCAGCTGATGGCTCTCCTCCCCAGCACAGGCGGGGAGGGACCCTGCAGAGCCTGGCTGCTGCTGCTCTACCTCACCCCAGCCAGAGATCAACCAAAGCGTCACCACTGATCTCCCAAAACAGGAGAAAAACCTTTCTCATCTCACAAAAACCTTACATAGTCGAGGTAACAGAGTGGGAAAGAATATACTGAAAGAGGACTGAGGTGTGTATGAACAGAGACATCACTGAAGCACCACGAAGGATGGGATGGGGCAAAAAAAGGTGAAACCCAGAAAAAAAGGAGTTACTGGGAGAAAAGGAACGAAGATTTTCTGACTAGTATTATACGGATGATGCAAATTCGCCTCCAAAATTAAAACCATACATGAACTCAGTGTGAACTCTCTCTCTAAATTTGCCTTCTCCAGCCTCCAGTTGCTCACGGTCAGGATTTTGCCAACTGTGAGGAGCAAATACATGTACACTTAAAAGGTGTGAAAGCCAGAGCTGCTGCCAGGGAACCAGCCATTACCTGACTTGGTATTCCTTATAGCACAGTTTGACTAACGTAACTTTCTCTAAAGAAAATAGACTGGAGCAATCATTTCAGGATTGTAGGCAGTCTCATAGGGGGAGCAGAGAAGATAAAGGACATTCACTCGCTTCTCCTCCAGTCTAGAAATTGGTCCCATTTTCACAGAGGTCGATAGGAATATTCCCACTGATACCTGATCAAGTTTGACTAGACCCTCAACTGCCAGCAATACAGCATTTAGTGGCTTAAATTTATACTTCAAACTAAAAAAAAAAAAAAAAAAAATGAACACCAGTGTAACAACTTTTTGTCTCAGTTTCTTCATCCAGAATAAAATTCATTAATCTCACCAGTGCCATGAGGATGAATTTACTGAGGTTTATTTTAACAACTTCATAAAGCAGAAACAGCCTACAATATAGTTCCCTCAAAATAAAATTATTCTTGCTTACAACTCAAAAAGATGTCTCATTCCTCTATTACATGTCAAATGCAACTGATTGCAAAGCTGCCTCTGGTACAAAACGTCAATGTTATGGAACCAGAGACTGAAAAGCAATAATCATTACATCTGTACTTACTAACCCAGGGATTCTGAGTCTTGTCTGGAACATTAGGTTAGGTGGAGTCACATGAATGGTAACTTCATTTCCCTTTAAATGCTTTTACAGCAGTTATCAGGTGAGCCACGTGTGCCACAGCATTAACAAGAAACAAGAATTCCTGATTTTGAGTAGATAAAATAGTAGTACATACAAATCACAGTCCTAACTGACTGTACTAGAAAACTAGAGTTTATCTAAGATCACAGCCCGGAGGGTAAGTGATCTCACATTTTAAAGAGTGATCAAAACTTTGCATTCAGATACCAGTACCGCAAAGGAGATTTAAGTCTGGCCTGATCTTTACTGAAACACCTGAAATACCAAACAAAAACCTGTTTTGGGGTCTTCTTTAAAATTAATATTGCAAGCCCCACTTCTCAGCAAGACAATACCTACAATACCTCTCCTAATGGATTCGAACCTATAGTGACACTCTGGCCAGCAATCCTCCTTGCTATTTGCAAAAGCCTTTGAAGTATGCAAAGACTGAATAGATTTTTCCTGCCCTGAAAATCCCTCCGCTGCTCCTACTACAAAAGGCTAAATAGATAACTTTGCTGACCTTACGGTGAACAAGACGTAGAACTGGCAATTTCCATCCTTCTGCTCAAGGGAGAATTACATGCAACCGCCTAACAGAAAGTGAATCTACCTTGTACCTGCTCATTCAGAGCCTCGAAGTCAAATTAACTGTGACACCAAGCAACACAAAGCCAAATGTGAAACCATGCTTTTGCATGAAATTCAGACACAGTCTTTCATGTTGCACATGAATTTAGGACAGTCAAATACAGATACAGTCCAGACGTGCAAGACATTTGCTGATCTGAGGCTGCAAACCAGACATGTACTTGCACTGCTGCGGCTGCATCCGAACCAGCAGGGAGAGGAAGGAGGTCTGGGGGACAAGAGATACTACATAACCCTTGGTTTTAAACTAACTTCCAACGTATTAATTTATCAGGTTAGTTCTCCCTCTTGGGAGTCAATCTAGTAGCTGTGATATAGTAGGGGACTTATGTGATTGATGCTTTTTTCTATGTTACACGCTTGGATTGATAGTGTAAAACTACAGGAATTGTTTCACAACCTACCTTACATTGCCTGCAGCTAGTTAGCAGAGAACAGCAGCACGAAGCTTAACTCACTCAAGTGGCAGAGAGCCCTCTTACTCTCTTGTGTACTGGAGGGGAATAAACCACATATTAAAAAACCCACTAAACCAACGGAAACCTACTCATGCCTCTTTTACACTCACACAGTCCTGGAGCTACAAGCAGAAAAGGAGGAGGGAAACCTGCCCCACATACCACCCCTACTGTGCAGCTCCATGTCCCCCATGACTGTATAACTGCAGGCTGCTGCCAACAGAGGTGTGCTGCTCTCCTCCATCTCCAGCCACGCTCTCCCCGACAGGGTACAGTAATTGTGCGGCCCTAGGCTGAACCACACCACCCTTCTGTTCTGGACAAAAAGTCGCTCACCAAAAATCAGTAAATATTCCAACAGCTCAGTGCACCTGCGCTACATGCCTTACAGTCACACAGTCATCACATCCACTGCAAGGAAATGAGTGGAAACATGTCTATCAGCAGGAAAAAGGAGCAAAACCATCCAGGACTGTTGCCTCAAATGTGTATATTCTTCTTGGATGAAATGGAATAGCGCAGGAATTATTACAAGTTAAGGAAGGATCACAGTTCAAGGTAGTAAATAATGGTTAGGCCAGATCGGAGGGTATTAGCAATGAGTGCCTCATTGACAAGAACCTCCTAAAAGAATACAAATCAGTAGAACTCCACAGACTGACAACAGAAACATCCTGCTACAAAGAAGGGTGAGAAGATAAGGGAAGGCCACAGATGTGAAGTCACCAGTGATAAAAGGGAACATCTTGCCCCGAAAGGCACTGAAGCAGGGTAACTGGCGTGTAAGGGACTAGAAACTTGTCTCAACATTGTTGGCAGGACAGTTTTAGCCACCACAGCAACTGAGCAGGACAGTTTAACTGCCACGGCAACCCAGCAGGACAGCAACAGAGCAGGACAGTTTAACCCCCAAAGCCTCATCACCACGACAACCAGGACAGTTTGACGGGAGAGGAACACATATGTTGCCTCAGAGCACAAAGCCCTAGTCCTCTGCGCATGTGCCTGGGCCCAGGGTCAACTGACCACATATGGCGGGCTTGGACCCTCTAGACCCTCTAGTGACAGTACTGGGCATGCGTCCCTACCGCCGAATGGGAGGCATGGGTGTGCAAAGAAGTTCTGAGAACAACGCTATAAAAGGTGAAACCAGCAGAGACCCTCAGAGGGGAAGGGAAGAAAGGAGAACATTCTCCCACCATCTCTGAAGATACGTCGGACTGATGGGATGCTACAGATCCGTGGTGGTAGCTGTCACAACTCTCTCTCTCTCCCTTTCTCACTCTTTTCTCTCTTTCTCTCCTTTTCTCTTGCATACTTTTTGTTGGCCAAAGTGACTTGGCACTTGACTCCGTTTTGAGTCTTAATTCTGTTTCTGAGAATGTAAAAGAAACCTAGTCATGATAAAACATTTGAGTTAATCAGAAGTTAAGCCCAGGCACCCACAATCACCCAGCGCTACCTGAGGTCAGTTGGAAAGCAAGAGGGTTTAACCTCTGCCAAATTGTTCAACCCAACAGTGGATCGTGACATGAGGGAAAGGTAATTCCGGCAGTGGGAGATTGCGACCACAGACTCAACTGAGGGACAAAACAACTACCCTCCCACACCCTTTTTAAGCACACACAGTGAATTAAAATCACTGTAGCTTTAAAACTAAGCGGAAAAAGATACAGACCAATGGAAGATGAGGATGCTCAGTCGGGTCAATGATTATGTGTTAGATAGGCATGGTGTGTTAACCATCATGTATAAATGTCAAAATGAACTCCAATAGGTGTGCTTGATTTGTGGAAATATTCCACCTGGCACCCTGCGCAGAATAAAACAGTGTCTCCTCTCTAAATACACCTCGTGTGTTTTGGGAGTTATTTTAAATTCCAGGTAAAAGAACCAGCGCATCATTAAATCAAGCTGGGCACAGCACAGACGTCATCCCCAGTTCCTTTTCCCAACCTTATCAATGCATTCAGAATGAAAGGTGAATGCATTTCCTTACATTAGAGGATTAGGCAGGTGGTTACCATTGAACCTTTTATGCTGAAAGGACCATCTCCAACATTATTAGCCACATTAAGAAGCTATCACCATGCCCATGCTGCTGGTATGGAAGGCAGCACCAGGAGGAGACAGGGTACCGCTTCAGCAGCCAGGCTCTTCTCTGGCAACTCAGGAAGGCTCCTGAGAAGTGTCAAGCCTGACCAGGGAACACAAGCTCAAATCCACAAGCTGCAGAGCAAGAAAATCCTGAAGTGAGCTAAGCTACGCTGATAACACATTTTCATTTTTTCCCTTTTTCTAACATCTCCCATTCTGTAATCAATGACCCTATCCTCACAGGCTGCTGGAATAAACACTACCTGCTCTTTGCACTTGGCTAATCATATTAGGGTCTAATAATGGATACAGTCCTGCCCTGTTTATAACAGCATCCAAGCACTTTACTCCCCTAAGGAAACTGGCAATCAGTGTTAACAGGCATGCTTCCAAGGACTCATACTGTATTTTAGGGTCCTCACGGGCTGCCAGTCTATTTTGGATACTGGTGATACCTTATATTCAAACCGTGCAGCAGAAGCTTCTTTGGCAGAAGAAACACCAGCCCCCTCTGCAGCAGGGCGGTAAGGAAGACAGGGCATACCTGCCTGCCCTACAACAGACCAAAGGGAAAGGGAGGTGGGAAGCCTATAATCCAAACACACACAGGGCTTTGGTGTCTAAGATGTCTAAGTTTTGGTGCCTCCTAAACGTAATGCCCTAGATCCTCTGTTTCAATTCAAAATAAATGCTGACTTCCATTTGCGCTACCTAGGCAGACATTGAAATGTTAGGGCTACAGAGGCAGCTGGCTTTCAGCGCAATTCGAAAACAGAAGAATAAAGCTCAATTATTATTGGGCACTATTTCTAAAATGTTATTGAATGGAAAAAAGGCAGTCACTGTTCCTTTGTTTCATCTGCTTTTAATAAAAGCAAAGGAAATGAGAGACAAAACTTTTAAAGAACACTAGAAAATAAAATCTCCTCCTTCTCCAATAGCTCAGGGATTTGCTTTCAAGCCGTAGCACCGAGGCTTGATTCCTACATCTGCTGGGAGGAATGTGAACACACATCTCCTCTCCCAGATCAGAATCATAACCATCAAATAGCATTTCCACCTCCGGACTGCAAAATTCTGTATTCATCCAGAGAAGCGAAGAATGTCAACACTAGAAACTGCAAATAATTTTTTCCTAAAAACATTCAACAGCACAGTGGTTAAGCACAAGCCACTAGGAAATGGATAATGGAAATTCAAATTACAGAAGCAAACAAAAGAGCTGAATGTTGCTCTACCTCACCCTTGATGGATGGGTTATCCCTTGACTGAGTTTGACCTGAATTTTCACTTACAAAGGCAAAGTAAACAGAAACCCAAATCCAACTCTATTATATCATTGTTGTTATCTTACACGTAGAATGAAGAGCTTAAGAAATATGTGCCTAAAAAGACTCCTAATCCAAATAATAATAATAAAAAACCCCTAAAACTGTTTGCTTCTGGCTTTAATTTCTAAGTATGCTTAGTGAGCACACCCATCAGCTTAGAAAATCAGGTTAAATTTATTTAGGATTTCAGTGTCTAGCTATGCACACTCATTTCACTAAATTACAATTTAGTGTTTAGTGTTCAACGTAAATAACTTGAAAAAAAATAAAAACCAAAGCAAAAGGAGAACAAATGCCTTTGCCTCACTATTCAGTAGATTTTTACAACTGTGACAAGACAGAAAACCAAAAAGAACAGACATTCCAGCACATTAATCTCTTGCAACTTTTTCAGAGATTTTTTTTTTTAATACATGGAAGTGCTTATGTATGAATTTGGTGCTGGATATGAGATTTAACACAAAACTATAACTTTTTTCTTAAAAAAAGGAAATCTGAGTTCTATCTGAAATAGTAATGAAAAGAAATTACCAGCTTTTTAAAATAAAGACAGCCTTTAAAAGCTTCAAATCAGATCCATAAAATAATTCTAATTTGATGTTATTCATTTTCACAAATATAAAGTTTCTACATCAAAATTGTTTCTGAGCAGAAACATACCTGTCTCAAGGGCTATTCATGTTCTGCTCTTCAATTGTCTTCAAGTGTTTTCAAAAAGGTCTGTCCCTCCCTTTCCTCTTCCCTTCTCCCTTCCCCTTCCATTCTGACAAACGTAGAACCTCCAAACTGAAACAGTATTTCAACAAAAGCATTCCCCAGCTCTTTTTCCCTGATACAGCAAATCCAATCTTCCATGCGCTTGTGCTCCTCTCCAAATAATTCCCATTTACAGTTTTTACCTTTAAAATCGCTAGGATTTTTGCTTGCACCTTTAAGGCTGGTACAGACACAAAAATCTTTGTGGGACCAATTAAATGAAAAAAATATTTTCCTTATAATGCAAAGGATTCTTTGCCTCCTTTTTGCGGGGTTCAATGGCGTAACTTAAGCATTAGTGAAATACTGAAAACAAATACCAGGCACATTTCCCACCGTTGCTCTCTATTTCACAAGAGAAAGGACAACCCACCTGCCATTCCCAGCAGTCACAAACTTGTTAGCCAACAGGCCAGTAATCCGGAGTCTGTCAGAAGTGAATGTGTTCAGTTTTCTAGTCTTTAAAAACCAGCTTGCACCCAAGCCCACCAAAATCCAACTTTTGGCCAAAGGCTGTTCTTTCACGCAAGAAGCGTACCCCGGTACCCTCTCCCATCAGTGAGCACAGCGGCTCCTGCTCCTCATCGGCCTCGCTGGCTCCACAGGCCTGAGATTAGACAACACTAAATTAAACAACCTTGATAATAAATTAGGCATCTTTGCCATTGCGTGATAAATGAGGAGGTAAGATGAGCATATGGTTCCTCTCCTCACATGGCCTTCAACCACTCGAGGTGGTTAGCTGATCGCTCCCATCACCTGCCACTTTCCTGCATGAATCAGGCAGCGGCGGGAAGCAGGGTGGCTGCAAAGCCCTGGCACACCAGCTGCTCAGAGCCCGCCACTAAAGCACACCTTGGGATATTCCTCTCTCTTGCCTCAGTTTTCCAGAAATTTAATTTGCATCTCTCATTGAGACTTACTCAATGGTGTTAGTCGAAATAGGGAACCTCAGCCAGGAAAATGAAAAAAGCACAAATAAGGCACTTCCTTCCAGTTTTACAGCAGACACATGGCTGCCTGCCAAACCCCGCTACAGGGTTATGCAAATGCATTTACTCTTCTTTATCAGTAGCCAAAATATCATTGCTCTTGTAAAGCGACATCTGCAAGGTCAGGTCCATTCTTCAGAAGAATGGCAGCAAATATGCTGCACAACAAAACGAGGAGGATGTTACTGGAGGATGCTTGAAGGCAGTCATTGGCAGTGGTATTTGGTATCAGTGACACTCTAGCCCTGGAATTAAACACGGACTGGATTTTAGGCTGGCTTTTTAGGTTTGGATTTTAGGTCCAAGAGGAGAAAGGAAAAAGTATGTGACTGTCTGGACACTATTATGACACGACCTTTTGTCCTCTATTCAATCAACGGGCTTTCCTCCTGTATTTGGAGTAAGAGTAAGGGATGGGTCAGACTCAGCTCTCTGCAGTAAATCTGAGGCATGGACTCAGCACAAAAAGTCTGGTAGGAGGTGGCTAATGGAGTTGTAGATTCCCCCCCAAAAAAAAAACCAAAAGCCAGAAAGGAGCAAGGAACAAGATAGCTCGATCAGGGGTAGAGTCACTAAAACTACAGCTCCCAGAACCGTCTGCACTGTCACCCAGAAATTCAATGTATAACTCACACAGTAGCACAAGAAAGAGAAAATATTTATAGAAACAGTGCCTTCCATTCCCCATTCTTACAGCAATTATAGCAGTGAGCATGTAAGGCCAGAACGAGTGAAAATCCAACGAAGTCAGGATCCCCTTCCCAGACCTTCTGATAAGGAATGAGTTGCAAGAGGCAGAAGAAGCGCTAACAAGCATTAGCAGACATAAACCTGCTGCTGGTCGCACAGCAGCATAAATCACAAGTGACTCCATTAAAGTCAAGCAGCTACATGAGCATAAAATCTGTATATTTAGAATCAGCATATATTTAGAGAGAAGTAATAAAGTCAAGATGTTAGAAAACTGCTGGAACAGTTCACAAAGCTCAACTTCTTTTAACCAATTAAAAAAAAAAACATCCGTACTTTGCTGCAGGTGTAATAGAAGGGGTAAGAAAAAGCCTAGAATGTATATTTTCACCTCAGTATGTGTGCAAAACCACTGCAGACATTAACAGGGGTAGAGAATTGGACATAAAATAACCCCTTCTCACTGCAATTTGAGTTTGCGCAGGTGCCAGGAGCTGTAGATTACTGAGAAACAGATTGATTTCCACAAAATACAGGAGCAGGATTTTTCAAGAGCTTTTAATACCCCTGAAAAACAGAACATAAGTTCTCCAGAAGTCTTTACTTTCTCAGAACTCAATCAATTTCTCAGTCATCCGTAGCTTCTGGCACCTGCCCAAATCCAACCTGAAGTCAAATGGCAGAGCTTAGATAGCTTAAATTTAAAAGCCAGAAATTGAGAGAATAAATCTTTCCATTATTTGCTGCACGTTACTGTAACCTTCACATCTGAATTACAGCAAAACAACCTACATAGACTAAGGAAATTGTTAGATAAAACACATGAGGACAAGAAAGAAAAGCAAGTCATGTATCTAGTATCAGCATCCAAGAGTTACACCCAGATGGGAAGTTTCCTCAGTAAGCAGGAAGGCAATCACAGTTTGTTCACTAATACATCCTTCTAAGAAATACCTTCTAGTAAATTCACAAGGCCAAACTTTCCAGATTTATTTTATCCACTACTGGTTTGTAAGAATGAAGCAGTTTAAGCCGGTGCAATTTTAGCCTCTTCTGCCAAATATATGCAGGCAATGACCGAGAATGAAACCTCCCTCTCCCACAGCCAGGGCCCAGCAACGGTGCAAACTGATATATAATCCCATTTCCTCGATGTCTCCTCAAAACAACAACAACAAAAAAAAAAAAAACAGAAGAGAATTATTAAAAACATAAAATGAATTCAACAGTCACAAATCGTGGAAGCATGCAAAATATTCAGCATATGTTAGCTATACCAGAAGGGAATTAAATCAAAAAAAGACCATAAAGAAAACACATAAAAATTTGCATTTAAAACTCAAGAAGGCGAGCACATTTGCTGTGGTGCTGCCATGCCAAGCAGGCGCTCTGTCAAACAAATCCACTGGGGATGAAATATAAGACAAAGCACCCTTACCTCAGCATGGCATTTTTTCCATCGCTCCTTACACACCTGACCTGCCTGGTTTGGTAACCGATCTCCACCTCCCGGGGACGGAGGTGGGGTTTATAGCCTTGAAGTCTGGACATGCTTCGCTCTCCAGAGTCCGAACCAAAATCCAGCATAGTCCTCCCTGCAAGGTCGACGTCTTTAGGATGGGGCAGCCGGCATTCCCCCCAAGACCCCACTCGGAGGCTGTAGGTGTGCTCCTCCTCCCCGAGAGGACAGGCGAGAGCACCACAGGCTCTGGACTCGGTCAGATTTGGGCACGGAGCACCCCCATAGAGAGGAGGAGCGATGACTGCCCGTGTCCGGTGCTGCAAGCTCTTGGTGCAGCCCGTGCCGCACTCGGACCAGCTGGAGAACTCGGACACGACGCAGTCCCGCGGGCATGGCACCAGGCAGGCTTGCTCAGCAGGTGGCTGTGGTGTGAAATATTCACATATTTCGTTGGCGACAATGGTTCTGTTCAGCTTCTGGAGGCAGCGGACGCTCCGGTGCTGCAGCCCATGCTGCGCGGTGATGCAAACCTCACTGCCAGCAAAGGGGGCAAGCCCACACTGGTCCCATCCTGAAACCTCCCACTCAAACAGCTCCAGGTGCCAGTCACAGACTTTAAAGCACCTCCTCTGGCTTTCGGGTTTGTTCTTCTGGTCGCAGTTCGCGTGATACGTTGTCCAGCCCTCCACGTGGGTGCACCAGATGGCCCGACTCCGAATGCCCCCCGAGCCACAGTCACCTACGCACCGGCCCCAGTGACCTGCAAAAGAGGGAGCGTTGAGAAATGCCATGCAATAGTCCTGCCACAGATCTGTCCTCATACGCAGGAGCATCCAAACCATAAGTTGCCATGTATTAAAAAATAACAGCCAGCCGGTCCCTAAAATTGTATAAAAGCTTCCTGAAGGCTGCAAGTCATTTGTCCTCCCAGTATACTCCCATCACTACGCCACTCAGCGAGACTTGCAGGAAAAAAAATAATGCCCCACAACATCTCAGGTTAAAGGCACAGCAGGCACGTTTCTGTAGGAGTAAAATGCATCCCAAAGCCCGAGGAAATAGGAATCTTTAATTTCACTTGTACAAATGAATATAAAAATGATCATAAAGGAACAACAATCTAATAGGAAAAGAAAGTCAAGTTAGATAAGAGGAAAACAGTCTTAATAGAGCAATTAGTCAATGGAACAAACTGCACTGGGAAGCAGCCAAATCATCATCCATAGCGATAAAATGGTGAGGATAAATACTATGAAAACAAGAACATACTCTTAATAGGAGTTTGAAACGGAGAAACTGACTTGATATGCTAGTGTATGTACTGCAGGACAGGTCCCGCAGGGTGCTGCTCTGAGAGCAGAGCCCCGGTAGCAGCGAGGGCACCTCACGTGCATCAACTTCAGTATTACCCTGGGATGTGCATCGAGCAAGTAGTTTCCATTTGCAGCACTTGGCACTATAGACGCGGTAAAGCTAGTTATTTGGGAAGAGAAATGAAACCAAAATTAAACCCAGCAATGTCACTTTTAGTTCTCAAGCACATATATATGTAATCGTATGAATCTTATCTGAGGATTTGCAAGTGAACTTAATCAGACAAGGCTAAACAGAAAGATTTTTCTGTGACAATATTATTCAACAAAAATCCACCAAGACAAAAAAACAATCTGAGGGTTATAAAGTACAAAATTGCTTGCAAACTGAAGAGAAAAGGTAGGGAAAAAGCACTCAGGTCATATATGAACATATTAAAGGGATTCAGATGATCATGTCTCAAGAAGGTCTTATCTCATTTCTAAGTTTAAAAACTTTCCAGTGCCTCATAACAGAGCCATTTCACTCAGAACATTGCACATGTAATTCTCACTTGAAAATACCCCGCAACTACCCTACCTTTTGTATTTTTCCAAGGCATAAAATGCACTTACAATAAATAGGTCGATTTATATTAAGAAATGCTGCTCCAGCCAAGTTTTTAAAAATAGATTCTAACAGTACTGGAATCAGTTACATGCTTACACTACAAAACCAAACATACACATAAAAACCAAAAACAGCCCCATAATGGCTGCAATTATAATACCAGGTATTTCATTCAGCTGATGGCCGTTTTGTTGGTAATCCTGTTGTTCTTTCTTCATGAATAGAGGAGTTAGTCCTCCAGAGGTAGGGGCTTGACATTGTGTAATAAAAAATAAAAATAAATAAATAAATATTCCTGTTCTTTTTTCATTGTTAATAAAGAAGGAAAAGTAATTAGGAATTAGATATAGCCGAGCTTTTCCTCCAGCACATCCCGCGCTCCTGCCATGTCCCTTCTGCAGGCTCTCGTCTGCCTCCAGGCCAGGACCGCAACTCTGCCCTCGGTCTGGCACCTTCTCCGGTGGTGGGCAGGCAGCGGGCAAGAGGGGTTTGCAGATTCGTCAGGGTTTAGACAACTCCAGCTTCTGTTGAATCCTTCAAGCTATGTGAAAAATCTTTGTCCCTTTTATGCCTCTATTTCACACCAAAAGATACCAGTGCAAGGTAAGGACTCAGCTGTGACACGTATCTTCAATGGGAAAAGGCAGCATCAAACTATGCTGTGCCCTACAAGCTGTACTACACTAACGACAGGCTTTCAACAGAATTCAATGTGCTTAAAATCTGAATATTCAAAAAAATGAATCTTTAAATGTGCTTTTGAAGTTCAGTTCCATGAAGAGGTCCACTGACAATTTAAATGTTCATCCTCGATACTTGACCTTGATTTAAAAGAATATTCTTACACCAATGCCAACAAGATTCAAAACCAGACACTGGATTACGTATTTATACTGTCATCTCACTAAAACTAACAGTCAAAATTCAGACCTCAAGTATTAGGTGGCTTTTCATTAATGGAGGAAAGTAACCAGCACAAAGACTAAGCACAGCAATGCAATTGTATCATGAGCTTATTTCAGCATCTATTTCTCTGAAGCAGTTCAGCAAAGGCAGTTTCATTTTTTGAGATGTGGAAGTTTCAGTACAGGTAAAGTTTGTTTTCACCAGTTTGTTTTTAAAGCAAAAATTCAAGAGTAAAATTGTTTCACTTCAGCATAGTGCATAACAGTATTTTACTCATCAGTGGGAGTTTGAAACACATTACAGCAATTAAGGATTTACTACTTATTTCTTAGGACAGCAAATAGCATTAAAAATAGCATTAACACCCCCACACACACCCGTCCCCCAAAAGAGTAATACAAAGGAGCTGCAGCAGAGGACTGGCCAAATTACAGTCATCAAACCCACCACTGCTCTTTCACTACTGCACAGAACTTGCCGCGTTAGTACTTTTTATACATTTCTGGCTGTTGCTCATTAACTACTCTATGCAACAGCTGCAGATTTACCAACCCCTACATTAACAGGATAGAGAGAGATGCAGCAGAAGCCTTAGCAAGAAGGGGCCATTATTTAATATCAGATGTGAATTTAGAATAAAAAATTACCCAAAAAAATAAAGTAAGCAAAGATTTATAAGTAATTACACTATCGTTAGACACATCACAATTTGCAATTATTCTCTGGCAAACATGCTAAAAATGTAGCCTGCTCTTGGCATACCAAAAAAAAAGAAGCATGAAAAATAAGGTCAAAAATTAGATGCAAAACCCATTACTATAGATTTTTTTCACTTCCTGATGATCTCTTCAGGATGCAGCAGTAAACTTATCTACAGTGTTTCATTGCTTAGTTAAATATCCTGTTCAGTAGCTTAAATGAGAAGGATGTAAATACTTCCTAGTCAATAGTCTGCTTTGTAATTAGAATTTAATCATTTTTAGAAGAGTCATGTAAAATTTATGCTTTCCTTGAAATAAATCTGAGTCCATTAAAAGAAACATCTCAGCACAATGGAATAATAGTATTAACTACATTTTATTAAAAACCGACTGCAATTTAGGCATCAAAAGCCAGAACTTCAGAAAGATGCTTTACAACTCCCAGTCTGCAATGGGAGGTCACTGGTAATTAAAGCAGAAAAGTAAACAAAATGAAATATATTTCACAGAGATCTGTCTACAGGAAGTACAAAAAGACGAAGATAAAGTACAGATATCGTCTGTCTCTTAACCACTGTAACCTGAACAGATACTGGATGGATGTTTGACCTCATCACAGCAGGAGACCGGTGGGAGAATGAGAGACTGTGGATGTATGTTGAAACAGGGGAGCTCCCAGCTGGATATAAGGAAAAAACTCATCACTATGAGGATAATCCTTGGAACAGGCTGCCCCGAGGCACAGCAGAACCTCATCCTTGGAGGTTTGACTGAACCTCCTAATTGCTGACTGAGCAAAGGCTTGAGCCACCTGGTATGAATTCAATGTAGACTCAGCTCTGAGCAGGAAGTTCAATCAGATGACCTCCCGTGGTCCTTTCCAACCTGGATTACTCTAGGAAGGAGCATCTAACTGAAAGTAAGGCTTTGTCCACTAGGACTTACTACCGTTCCAAAAAAAGGTTTTTGCCCCCAGAAAATACCACTGAGATCTACAAAGTACCCAGGAACCTGCAGTAGCACAAATAAATTTATTAGTCAACAAAACCAAAGAGAAATTAAATCAAAACACTACTTCCAAAGATAAGAAGTTAAGCAAAATTTGCCTGACTTGTACTAAAATCATAAGACAGTGGAATGTCTTTGTTTATGGAAAACTGTAAACAAAGACATCCTACTGTCTCTTGCAAGGCATCTATAACACTACAAGTAACAACGACATGAAAGGGATTAACAAATCAAGTCAATCTAATAAAGAAAAACTATGCATTGTTCTGTTTACCATCTTTTATCAAACAGAAAGAGTACCATACAGCTTCCCTAATCCTGTTAAAAGCACACAAATAACACTGCGAGTATAGTTTATTTGATGTAGCATGCACTGATTTGCTGTTCCTGCCTGCAAGACCTACCTAAAATTATGCAATAATTATGTCTGAACGGATAAAGTGACATCTGCTCTTTGACACACAGGTCACACAAACATAAGCCAAGCAGGCTATTCAGACAATAATTACATATTACAGACAAAATGAAACACCACTAAACATCAAATCTAAAATAGGAATCCCAATAAAAGCCGCTTAATAAGTACATTATTGCTTAATAAGGATTGCTACAATAATTACGCTCTGTTTAATGTGACATTTACCTTAATTGCAACCATTTCACCAGCTTAGAATTCATTCAACAATAAGCATCTTCCACAATTATTCTGGCCCTGTAGCTATTTACTAATTTGCAAACTTAGGACAAGATCAGCAATCAGTTAAACAGAGTATTGTGTTAGTAATTTATTTCAAACAGGTAGTAGATATTCTCCAAGTCATATCTGATGTATAAAAAAGTAAAGGAACACTGAAAAAATTAATGGATAATCACTGGAATAGTCCTATTTTCTATACTTTTTTAATTCATCTTTCAGTTTAAGAATCAAATTTAGAAGCAATTGTTCCAGACCTTAGCAATTTGTTTTTAAACAGAATGTACTAATTCTTAGACAAAGATCCCCAAATATCATAACAAGGACATATGACTTCATTAGCGCCTGGTTGAAGAATAACCACCAGACATGATCGTAACTCCAGATCACTGCGGTGTTCACTTCAATTGAATACTCCTGCCTGAAATGACATATAACCGCTTTGGACGTCATTCTAGCATCCTTCCACCAGAGCGTGTTTATATGAAATGGAACACTCCAACTCATTCTGTGATTTCTGAGAAGAGATAACAACTGACTCAGAGAACACGTGCGCTTTGTTCCTAACAGCTTTACAACCAATTAATCTTAACTGTTAGTAACAGCAGCAAAAAAATAAGTTCCACTGAATTGATTTCTTCAGAATTGGTTATGAGACTTTTTATGAGATTTATGTAATTTTTATGTAATTTTATGAGAATTATGTATCTTTATGAGACTTGAATGTATATTTATTTATTATGAGCCAAACTGTTAAAGATCATATGAACTACCATATACTCCCCCACCAGTATTTTTTTTTTTCAGCACAATGCAAAGACATTCAATATTATGCCAAGAAAGATATTTCTTATGATCCGGACAAAGATCTTACTACCCTGCGAAAGTCCTATCATTTGCATATCATGCTCTCTCCAGTGTACTCAGTCCAGTCACATCTTTTCTTGCAGACTAAACAGACTAAAATCTTTGGGACCAGCTCCGTACAGACTTTAGGATACCAGACCTGATACACTGAGGTATTTTATATTAAAAAGTAATATCAGTGTAGCTGTTGTAGCATAACTGCCCACTCCCCTGCTTTCTGGAAGAGCCCTCCTTCATACCTCCCCTGCACCTACTGCCGCATCTCAGCCAAAATACAGCTTTTCTTTCTTGCCTGTACTTAACGGTCTCAATTATTTTGCTATTTATTATTAACAGCAATTCAGTAAAACACTTTCTACTATAATTTGTGTGAAAGATACTATACAAAATAAAGCACTTGTACAATTTGCAAGATGTCACACAGCATATAAAATTACTCTGATTCCTGGGATTAATTTTAAACACCTGCAGCACTTTTTTTAAACTTGCATGGCCTCCACAAACGAGTAATTCAGCAGCTCAGTTATTAATCTTATTTTAGATCTGAATAAAAGTGAAGTTTAGTGACTTATAGCCATGCAGCAGTTTGTTCCAATTCTACATTTCATGTTTTTGCCTTATTACCCACATGCGGTAACACTCAAGACATGCTCCAGCAAGACAGACATTCTGCAGCAAAACGTAATGAACACCGTTGTTTATGAAGATTCGGTGATTTACTAACCCCTTGGCACTTGAAGGCAGGATTTCTCAATATTAAGCACTAATGTAAACTGCATTAGCCAAGCTACTCAATCATGTGCCCACACCCCGGAGACAGCCCAGGGGAAAAATATTGTTTTCTTTCAACTCAGTTGAAAAAAAACCAACACCAAAAACAACCCACACATTCCAAAACATTTCTGTAATACTCATCTGACACATCTTGAGGGTTTGTGAGAACCAATTTCTTGCCTTGATAGCAACTGACATTAGGAGATGAGGCCATGATGTATATAAATTTATGTATACTATAAAAAACAAAAAGTATAAATAGATGTTATTGGCAGATTACAACTATGAGTAGTATACTGCATGTGAGATTAAAAACATCTCCGTACTGGATTACAGATAGTTATAATCAAACTTTGACCTTTTCAAAATTCTAAACTTCTGTGAAAACCAATTCATTTTAAAACATAACAGCCTTTATAAAGTGTTTGCAAATGTACCCTTAATAGAAAGTGCAGCTGAAAAACGCTTCTTCAGTCACTCCACCTTGACTTTGGGGCTTATCTTCCCCAACAGGAACCGTTATTTCCTTACAAAAAAAACACCCAGAATCAACATAGCGTCAGTTACGCACCATCTCCTGCAACCCAAACTGCCCGCCTTACCAGTGGGGAAGCAGGGGAAATAGGCGGCATTGCCAGAGACCCTTCTCCACAGCCCCTTCTACTGTCCCCAGCTGCCCCTTTGGTTCTGTTTAAATCTTCTCTCCAACTCACAGGAAAGCTCAGATCCCCTCAAGCACAACCAAGTAAGAGGTTGAAGAGATCTGTTCTGATATTTGCAGGGAAGCAGAAGGGAGCTTGATATATTTATGAATGGGATTATTTCATCCTATTCATTTCGTTTCAGGCATCCGTATTTCGCCTGTAGGAACTGGGTGATTCAGAAGGCCCACTCCAGTTTTATACAGGTCCTTACATTGCTGGTTTAACACCAGCAAGCTTTGCACAAGGCTTCTTCTGTTTTTCCATATGTTGGCTTCCCCTCGCCACCCTTCACATAGGCAGTCACTCCGAGTCATTTTTCCAGCATGCAAAGCCCAGGTTTCATTCCAGGTCCACCTTCCTGCTAAGAGCCCAGCAACGGGTAGGATCGCTGCAGAGGTGATACACGCAGCTCTGGAAGCGACTGCCTCATCCACACCTCCGCAACGAACCTTACCAACCAAGGTCAGGATCAGCACTAATGGACTCCTAAAGGAACCACATCAGGAAACTTGGTGCCAAAGGTTCACTGCTCTGAGGCGGGGCCCGGGTGGGACAGCGCCGGGGGAAGCGCTGGAAGCAGTTCAACACCTGCTCGGTATTCGAGCTCCAAGACACAAAGAGAATTCTTATGCTAGTTCTGCAATAATTCATTACCTGGCAAACATACAAATACTGCCGTCCCTTCTTCTGAATCGTGACAACAGTAGTTTCTAATTTTCTTACTCTTTCATGAAGCTTAAATTATATTTGTTCACTGAAATAACAGCCGCGTTCTGGTTTTCAAAACTTTAAAAATTGAAATAGTTTTTTTCCACAAAAAAATTGTTTCACAGAAAAGGTTGTGAAATCATAGAGCAATCTGCACACCTGCAAAACCTTTCTGAAGTATCTGAATTTACTTCACATGCACATAATCACAAATATGTGTGCATCCGTCTCCAGACATAGTTTTAAGGGAGAACTACATTTTTTCTGCACAGCCTCATGCTATTCCCAACTTACATATTTTATAGCCCACTACAGCCCAGAAGCCAGCATACTTCTTCAGTTACTACAGCAATCAATACACCATGGTAAAGGAATCAAAATCCAGAATTGCACACCAAGGTGCTACCAAGTCTGGCTGGGGTTAAATGATGGAATTGCATCACCTCTCCCTCAGCCCCTGCAGAGCCCATGTGTACACAGGTATGATGTGTTACCGGGGGATGTTCTCCAGGTGGGACCTCCGATGAGCCCCAGCTGGGGCACCCCTCTGCCCCGGGGGTACTCACCTTGCTCCACAGCACAAGTGGGGCTGCCAGAACCTCTTGGAACAGAAAAGGTAGAATATAGACATCATGTGCTTATACAGAAATACCTTCTCAACCGTATGGGCCAGACAGTCATTATTCCTAATAAGCACTATAGAAGAGCTATACAATGGGCAGGATTTCCCACAGTGCCCAAACTGCTATTAATTAGTATTTCTGCCTACTAGATGGAGAACACCAATGATGATAATTCCCTGGCAACAGCATAATTAATTCATGTGAAAACTAGTATTTTTAAATATGTGCACAATCAATTTTACAAAAACTAGACAGAGGTTATTGTAGGACTACACAAACTGCTTTTACTGGGCATTTTTTTTAATTTATTTACAGTTCATAGTCAATTATCCACTTTCAATTACTTATAATTAAATTTCCATTTACTCTAGACACTCTTCTTAAATGTTCCAAATTCTAGAGGAAAAGTATTTTGGAAAAGCACAATTCTCTGCAATACGTGGAAATGGCTGTGGAGGAATAAACAATATAAGCAGCTATGCCAAAGTTTGGAATGATAAGTGTTCTCCAGCAGTAAATCAATCTGCTCGTCTCGCAGACACTGCGAGCAGGCTGCTGACAGTAGGAATGGCTGAGAGTTGAGCAGCATCTAATCAATCTAAGAGGGCCAAAGATCTTAAGTTTCCAGACAGTGTAAATCAGGATGAAGGGTTTTAAGATGCAAGTGGCTTTCGCTTCAGGGAAGAATGACAGGCATACACCAAATATTTGGGGGTGGGGGGGGAACGACACCCAAAAAAAACACCTCACAACCTGAACAAAACAAACTGCAGCACCAACCCCCAAAGCAACTACATCCAATTCACAAAAATTCCATTTGGAGAGGGGGAAAAAATAATGTAAAAGGAAGGCAATGACTAAGACATGATGGAAATAATCTCCCATCACCTCATAAATTCAGCTTCTTGATTGCAAAGTCCAGAGGAACAGAATTACCAAAATACTGGAGTTTGCACTCAGAGAACATGATCACATTACCTCGTTCAGACTTCCAGGTGCTAAGATTAGAAAAATCTTGGGAATCTTGTGACAAGAATTACAAAATATAAGTAAGCCTATCTAGATAGGTATGTAAGGAAAGAAAAATCTCCATCCCATCTGGAGGCAGCTTTTGCCAGGCATCATTCCAAATGACTACACATGCAGGTGTAGAAAGCAAAATATTGTGAGATTAAGATCTGTGCGTCAGGCCAGACTGAGATCCACTGATCTTATGAAGAGGCTCTATTATCCCCTGATGCTTTTGAATTAGTTGTTTGATTTTTTTTAAAACTAGCACATTATACATATCTAGTTGCTGGAGAGCGGGCCATGGCAATCAACTCCACCCCACCCAGAGAAACAGCCCCTCTGCTGCAGTGCTCCTCTGCAAACCTACCTCTCAAATGAGAGCAACAAAACCTACAATAGGGGCAATAAAGCATTACAATATAAAGAGCAATTTTCTACCTGTTTTATTTTTTAATTTTGCTTTTTTAATTTTTCCGGTCAAGTTCGATTCCCTGGGACAAAAGCCAGTAACGCTCTGAGGATAAACAGAGAAGAGAGTACCGTAGTCTTGGCCATAAATCTGTGTCAGTCCATTAAGACGAGCCCAAGCGTTGCAAGTCCTGCAGCAGGCAGAGCACTAACCCACGGTCCCAGGGTGGGAACAAGCACATTTAGGTGAAGGGGCAGGTTGGGGTTTTTTATCTTTTCAATATCTACACTGCTGAAATAAGGAAAACTTAAAACAGAACGTCAGTTCCAACAATTTAAAGTGTTCAAACATCAAACCATGCCCTAAAATTCTTTCAGAGGTAAGCCTTACAATACTGGTAGGTCTTCACTACTTTTTTGACAGATGTTTTGCTCACATTATTCTGAATTTATAGTGGCTACATATTCCTGAATAGTCTTCAGTTATCACTGAAATCCTAACAGACATGCACCTTTACATACATTTTCACAAGCTTCAGCACAAGGGATAAAACCATGTCATTTGAGATGTTTGAACGGCTGAGAATATATATCCTGAGGATGACTTTGCTAGCATAGATCTATGTTGCTTTTGAAAACCACTAAGAGATGTGGCAGGGTGCGAGGAGCATCCAGGTATTCTGCTGGGGCTGTTTGCTGAGCAGAGGCGAACAATTTTGAACTTGGAAATCTGGTCACTGTTGTCACAAAAGATACCACGCTTTGAGTGGTAACATGGAAAAATATCAGTTACAGATGCACATATGCTGTACGCATATTGTACATCCAAACGTAAGCATCTGCTTTTACAATATTAGCCCACACTTTGCAACTGAAGATTTTTAGAAACAAACGTTCTTATACATAAGTAATCATTTAACAAGGCCCAGAAAATGCAGCCCTTAATGGATTTAATTAACAGGTTAATGATGTGCATAGCATGCATGCTCTCAAAAGCAAAGATTTTCACATTAAGCTTGCTTCTGTTTCACAGAAGCAGCTTTCTGTAGAATATCTGTGCTAATGTAATTACACATCTGGTACTTCTGCTGCTTTCAATTGCAGAGATATTTATAAACAGTGCTACTAATTTACACAGGAGTACCTAGCTGTTCTAATGTTTTACACTACAAATAAAGATATTTGCATGAAAATTCAACTGGAAAGAATTCTCTTTTGTAGCCCTGAGTGGTTCTAGAGAATATATAAAATGATCGTTTAGCCTGCAAAATAAATCTAACACACTACTGTCATGACTGCCTGGGAAACCTGCATAAACTCAAGTTCACCTTGATATAAAGGGGTCAAGTACAAATTTTTAGATGGTTTTAAATTAAACATCAGCACTGGAAATCATCTTTGTTCCACTGTGCCACCAAAATGGCAAAACTAATGTTTTAAAATATCATTTCTTGGCACTGTTCATTCATCATCCTCACTGTAACTGGGAAATGATCGAAATCCAGGCCAGAATAATGGAAATCCCACATTATCTTTACCAGTATTGTCAAGAAAACGCAGTGGTTATTAATTTAAATATGCTGCAAAGAATGATCACAACTTCAAACATGATTCAAGAAGATAAAAAGCCATTCCTGCCTCAAGCTGCTTTCCATTTAATTTAGGTCACATTTACGGTCATCATGATAGCACCTGAAATCTCACAACTTACTAAATATTGACAGAAGATGCTCTTGCCCTAAGTTTTTCATCAAAGGAGAGGATGACTCCCAAGTCCTGAGGGGGCATCATTGAATGAGACACTATCAAAGTAACCTTTCAACACCTGCATGCTCAAGCTCAGGAATGCCTGCATGGGAGAAAAGATAAGTCAAGACAAATATCCTTTTTTCCTTTATATTTTAAGGCACATCCAATTAAGAAAAATCATACATCAGTCAATAAAAGGAAAACAATATATGTGTACATGTGCATAACTTTGCTGTCAAATATATATATACACACACATATATATACATGCTATGAGATATTTATATCTCAGTTACCCCATTTCGCTCACATTTTTTAATTAATCAGTGTTTTTTCGCTCAGTCTGTACCCGATGCACCAGAAGCCTGTGTAAAATGTCATGATGATCATGGGTTTCGAAACAGTGGAGTCAGCTCCTAATCCTTCACTGAGGTGACACTTCCAGTGTCCTGGAGGTCACAATGGAGGCCACAGATACTTTTTAAGATGGCACGATGACAGTCAACAGACAAAACACTGAAATCTGCTCATCTAATTACTCCAAACTCCTTGGCAGTAATCCAGACAGGCAGAACGAGGACTGGTTTGGGGGACAAGGGAATAAAAACAGTTAGCTAACACTCCTGAACCACAGATTCCGAAGGGCTTTTAGTCTTGCCGCTTTTATATGAGTAAGCTGTTTCCACATGAACCAGCTCATTAGCATGTCCCAGCTGGTTCATTACCCAGTACATGGGAGATTCAATATCACCATAAGGAAACAATAAACTGCTACAGAAAGAGCTTTCATGAGAAATGGAGTGGGCTACCTGGCCTCTTCCAGAAGGAAATCCAGCTCTTAGTCTTCTCCCCAGGCAGGTTTAAAGAATTACAAAGTTCACAGCAAAGTTGGCATATCCATCCACTAACTGCAACACTAATAAATCTGTCTATACCCTCAACTGATAGACAACACTCAGCTGCAGATAAATCAGACTGGTAGCTCTGTGAAATAAGAAAACTCAGTTCTTCCACTAGGGATACTGAAATAAATAACTGCTTTTAATTGAGTTTTCATTCCAGCGGGCATTCTTTAATTCAATCAAGCCACTTGGAAGTAGTCTTCTATTAGAAATTTCTATTACTTTCTTATGATTCCCATAATAAACATTACTCAGAATATTCTGAAGTAAATAAAGCCAATTTGATATGAGAGCCTTTTAACAGTAAGCCATATATTTTATATATACAAAGAAAAATTACTGGTTGAACAGCAAAAATCAATGAAGAAAAGGCAGCTAAGAAAACATAATCCATATTAATTAAACATTAAAAACATTTACAGTCTGTCCTATTTGAAGTTTAGAAATTCAAGATATTGCTCATCTTTGAAAATTGACCTTAAATTACCTGAGTTCTTTCTCACATGATGAAGAAAGATTTTTAGTTTGCATCAAATCCTGATTGTACTGCAGACACAGAAAGTGGGTTCCAAAAAGTATAAACAGAATGCACGACATGGCTAATAATGTGCACAATCTTCAGGTGTTTTTGAAACAACCAAACAAATTAGATTTCTTTGAAGAATATGTACTATTCTCAGGACGTGTTTTTTAAAAATTCACGTTAAGTTCCTTCTTACATAAAAACTGGTATGCTAAATTTAAACTGTTGCTACTTTACTCCCTTAAGGATAGAGGAAAATATCTCTTGGACCTCTGAGCTCAGTCACTGAGAATGCAATGTCGGCAGGTTTGTCATAGATTCTTCTACTTAAAGGTCTCAAACAGCTCCATCAATTACACTAGTTAGGTTTATTGTCCCATCACTCTTCCCAAACTATTTCACTGCACCATCTTCCCATTCTCACAAGTATTCCAACTTAAACCAATAAAATAATCTTGACAGGCAAACTAAGCAACTAAATACTTTCCTACATTAATTTTTACACATGCAAATACATATTATTAATGATGACTCAGCCAACATTTCCATTCATCTACATTTGTCTGGTTACAATAGTTGCTGCCCAAAGAATTTTCCCCTGATAATGACAGATGTGCGATCACACGCCATACCCAAGTGATAACCTTATTTACTTCCACATGCAATCAGTTTCCACCAGACTAAGAAAGCAGAAGCTTCCCACCATGTGTCCAGACAGCCTCACATCAAACTCTGCAATAAAGCGAGAGACCCTAATAGTGTATGTACTCCTAAACTAAGTTTCTCCAGCAGCATGGTTGGGGGGACTTTTTTCTGGATCACATTTTCCTGCATCATCTTTGCCAATCAGGACATCTTCCCACAGGATCCAAATCCCCTGAACAAGCTAAAAGTCCATGCTCCGGAGATCAAGGAAGGACCTTTAATCCACTATCTGCCTTCCTCAGGATCTTAATTTCCACCATCTCCTGGTCACTGTGACCAAGGCCATTGATGACCTCATTACTGGTCAGTTTCTAAGCACCTGTGAATAGCCCATCTAGTAGGTCACCACCTCGGTTGGCCTGTCCAGCACCCACGTACAAATGATGTAGCACAGAGAAGTAGAGACAGGGAAGGACACGTGATGGGGTGCAGGCTGGCACTGGAGTCCCCACCAATACTGCTAACTCACTGGTAGTCAGTTAGAGAAATGCACACCTGGAGCTGGACAACATCAGTGGGGGGGAGTATTTAAAAAAAAAAAAACTAACATACAAAAAAGGCAAAAAGGCACCATATGCAGCAAATAGGGGTAATGGTAATAGGTAACACGGACCAACGAAGAAAGTTCTAAAACTGTGTTAGGAAATTAATGACCCTATGTGAGGAACTTATTCCTCACTGTAAGAAAAAGGAACCATTATCATGCACTTCATACCCCTCCTAGGAAAAGAATCCAGATGCTGAGAACCCACCACGACCAGGATGAAACCATCACACTTAGGACACTGAGCAGCAGGGCAAGTATAACACCAGGACAGATGTAGAAGCTGGAAATTGTGTAACAACTTTAACTGCATTAATCTTCTTTCTTTTTCTGTTACAGTTAGATCTGGACTAATGATAATTAGACCCTGAGGATTTCAGTTATACTAACAATAATTAATTGGCTATGCTTATATCTCAGGTGTGCTTCCTCCTTGCCCAAGAACAAGGCAAGAAGAACTTACCTTAAGACAGACACACTTCGACTTCTATGGGAGATGGATTCTCTTTTCTCAGTCCGTAAAGATCCATGGATTTTCATTCCTGCAACTGCAGTCCCAAACCCCACCACTACTGCAATTAAACAAGACAGAGAATCAAGTTCTCCCAAACCTGACTGAGCAGAGCACTCTGCCAGAATGCCGGTAAAAACACAAGTGCCTGCTCTAATATAACATATTCAAAGAGCTTAGTCTCAGGGAAAAATCAGCTTCAGATATTTGTGTAAGTACAACTACAAATGCCTTCCATCAGCCGTCTTAGAAAGATTCTTTCAATTTATTAGATGCTGCAATGCCTTAGAAAAACAAGTTCACTACGGCTCTCCAACTGCAGAGTTCAGAATATCAAGTAATGTAACAGACCTTAATCTTTTCAAATAATTAATTTCATTTCACATGTAACAACTGAATGACAAAGACACATATGATAACAGCTGCTTTTAATTTTTTTTTAAATACCAACTAATCAGAGCATTTTGTAAACCTTTCCTTAGATTAAGGCTGTACTAAAGCCCTTCTCAACTTTCATATGTTCGTAACAAGTCTGTAGGGTTTTTCTCATTCATAATTTATGGGCAAACAGATTTTCACCATCGAAACTTCAGTGAAGCTCAGAAATACCTTTTTATGGCCACCTTAAACTCCTAAATCATGCAATTATAATGAAACTGGTTATACAAGCCACACTAAAATATTAATTTAGCATCAAGTATATACATAAATGGTGCACCACAGTAACAGCAGCATATGTCATCTGACCCACAAGGATTACATCATTCAACAGCTGGACTGTTAGAATAAGTCACTGGGTGCCAATCACACTGATAAAAGGTAGGGGGTTTTACTGATCATGATGTACATTCTTTGCCCCAGGGAGGAAGAAGAACAGCTGCTATTTCCTGTAAAATCCTTCATATGTTCTCTCTTCAGGGAATTCAAGCCCCAGACAAATGATTTGGTTGGGCAGGCAGGAGAATTCATTAATTTCTTCCAGTCTACTTTTATGTACGCATTAGCCAGCTCAAGGAGAAAAATGTTTTTACAGGACCACCAAACATCTTCCCCTACTACATCCATGTTCTCCGTTCAGGGGGTTATGACTTTCAGGACCTGTAGTCACTTGACAGAAACACCTATGGCTTCATTTTCCAAAGGAGAAGGCAGTGGGCCAAATGCAGGTCTCTGTTATACCAGCATCAATTCAAGGTGAGCACACTTGAGTCCACAGGCCTACTCTGTTCCTCATTTATCCCTGCCCTGCATTTCGGATGTCCAACCAGTCGCTAAGTTTCATTGATGAACCTCAGTTTTAAGCAATGTCTTTGAATTTCCAAATGGATGTCAGACTGTTAGATAAGTTCTTTTAAGATGTCACAGAAAGGAAGCCAGTATCGACTCAGGCTCGCTGCCAACTGATGTTTAATCCATATTACAATAATAATGTAAATTATCGCTAAGGAGTGGTTAGCTGTTGTGGCCAGATCACACGCCAAGCAGGCAAGCTCAACCAATAAGTAAACTGTGAGGGAGAATGGTAAATGTTGATTATGTAAATGTAACTGTTTGAAGTCAAAGATGCGGACCTATATTTCACTGATAAAATGCGTAAAATAGAAAGAGACACTGCGTAAGCAATTAAATTTAACTTTTTAATCAATAGAAAGGAAACTGGGACATAAATCCACTTCATAGGATTTAGGAATCAAAGTCTTCCTGCAACTCAAAGGCAGCTGTGATGCCCATTTAACTAGAAGGGAACTTACTGTAAGACAAAAACATCACATTCTATCTTGATACCGCACACAAGAGAGTCATCTATCATTAGATCAAGATAATTGGTGGTAACGATGCTCCTGATCTTTAGTTCTAGTTGGCATTCTTTGTAAATAAAGCTGTGCTTGCAACAGTTTTGATGGCAGCATCTCACAGGAGTGTGACGGATGGGCCCACCTCTCCCTATTACCACTTGCATTTCCTTTTTGCAGGTCCACTATTTCTCCAAGGATTCCAGAAATAGGAAGCATATTGTGCCTTCAAACTTGCACTTAATTGCAAAAACCCACGGTTGGCAGAACGTGGGTTGGTACCAAGCTGTTCGCTGCTGCAAAGCATCGATTCTTCCACCTTGTCCTATGAGGAGGCAACCCAAGCTATCAAACACACCAGCCCAACGCTGAGTCGGAGAGTCGTTTTGATTTCACTGCTGGCTGCCAAATACAGAGCCCACTTAATTTTTCTTTCTCTCCTCATTGATTCATTTCCCTATGTTGCCACACAAACATGGCACAATCTGCCACCAACATCAACTCCTCCCCTTCACAACACTCCGAAAACCCAGCAGTTTCTACAGACGCTGCTTATGCCAAACTTCTTCCACTGCCCTTACACACAGCTGTATGTGAACTGCTGTTCTGTATTTTACCTTTCAGGGACTGCAGCCATATCCATTTATCTGTTTTGTAAAGTAAAGTACTGTACAGTGTTACACTCCTATTAAAACAAACAAATACCCTTACTGATTATATTTATACATATGAAAAGCAACTAAGAATATATAGGATATGTATATAAATACACGTTCAGAGGTATTTACCAATGCAAGAATAACTGAAAAATAAACTTAAGACCAATAGTCAAGGCTGCGATGGTCAGGCTTCATTCTAAAAAGCACAAAAAGACAACCATCTGCAACGCCTTTGATAGTTCACTAATTAATGATCAAGAATGCATTTGCTTCAGCATAATTTTATGCTTTTGTATGGATATCTTATTTGATTATAATTATCACAGACTGTAGAGGTTTATTAGAGCCAATCATTTCTTAATACAATTAAAATCCCAAGGGAACAATATGAAGTAATTTTTATTGGTGAAAATTATAAGAGCTTACAACCAAAAGGGAGCCTACTAGTCTACCACAATTATCCCAAAATATAGAATTAAAATAAACAGCATTAATATTTCAATACATTTTTGTGAATATCTGAGTTAAAACAATCAGCAGGTGTTAGAAGTTGCAGAATGAGCTGATCTTCAGGCCCCTCCTAGCTCCTCTAGTATTTACCTCTTTGGGGAAAGGATTATGCAGCCTTTTTCTCCTCCTGGATGAAATCACCCACTCTTAAAATAGCTCTCTGGGCTATTGCCTCTGCTTCCCAACCCTATTAACACAACACCTCTAATTCTTTCTCTTTCACAACACTGTGACATCTCCTATTAAAATGAGTCTAAAAACCATTTCTTCACAACACAAATAATTATTTGTTCTTTCACCCAAAGGTATTAACATGAAGGTTGGAGGGTAAAAACAATAAGAAGTCTCTATGAGTAGATTCTATACACATACATCTTATCCTGCTCTTTTATACATTTTTAGAATACCTCTACCTTGGAGCTGGTAAAACAAATTATTCTCTTTCCCATTCTGTCATTCTCTCACTATTGCCATCCTAAAGGTGTTCCTTCTCTTTCTCTGCCCAGACAAGAGCCTTTCAGGTTTTAGTATGCTTTTTACCCCACGACCTGCTTAAGAAAAGTAATACATAGCACGCTGATGGGTGCCAGAATGTGATTTATTTCCCATTTCACAGTTCCCCCACAGTTTCCCCTGAGAACCCAAGTAATCACTGCAAGAACATCTCATCACCGCTACTGTGCCTTTTGATTTAACATCTTGCATTTAACCAAGATAATATTATAGTGTTTTTAAAAATGTTGAATTTTGAGAAATAAATATTTAGTGAGTCAATCTACATTGGATGGCTGTTTACACAGCTGTTTCTAAACAATATAGACAAAGTTCCGCTATTCCTTACACCATTTTCTCATATATTTAAGCATTTTGTCGTTCCATTGAATGAGACCCAGTATCTGATATGCCATACAAAACCTGAAGAGCAACTAACTCAAAAAAACCCCTAGTTCTAAAGAAGATATCTTACATTTTCTTAAAC
Source organism: Phalacrocorax carbo (assembly GCF_963921805.1). Taxonomy (NCBI): domain Eukaryota; kingdom Metazoa; phylum Chordata; class Aves; order Suliformes; family Phalacrocoracidae; genus Phalacrocorax; species Phalacrocorax carbo. Next base: position 7,502,849 of record NC_087517.1, read on the forward strand.
ACAGACCTAAGAAAATTGTCTGTAGAGGAAGAAAAAGCAGATCAGGAAAACACCAGCCAGCATTATCTGGAGTAGCCTCTTTCTCCAGGCATCTACACCAAGCATAGAAAGCAGCACTCTTCTGCTAGGATATTTACACCAGGGAAGACTTGGCACCAGGGGTTCAGGGCAGCAGGTACAGGCAGCGGGCACTCGGAGCCAGGACACCTGCACTGCCGTCAGCTGCCAAATGGGAACCAAGGAGGAGAATCACCAGAGAGGCACAGCGGAGAAGGGCTGACTTCAATATACATTGGCTCTGACTGAATTACGTAAGAGAAATATCATAACAGTAAACTGTGACTGGCAGTGAGCTATCTTCCTAAGTATGCTTAATAGCACAGAATATTCGCATTTCTTCTTGTGTCAATATTCCACTGCAACAGCTTTTCTCCTGAGGCTTAGAGAAATCCTTCCTCCTCTAATCCTGTTTTCCAGTGACAACTTAAGAACTGAAATGGCAACAATTTCCCATTGCCAGTGCTAATTCACAAATTGCCATTTTTTTTCCCCCTGCTGTTCTACTCGTTCAGCATTGCTCAGTCTTCTCCCCGAATACAAGTTTGAACTGTTCAGCCTGGTGGCTCCTCGAGGGGTAGCAGAGATGGGTAGAGAAGGATGGGAAAACAATTCTTTTTAAGTTACGCCTTTGCTGATTTTTATTTCTCTTCTTTGAAAAGAATATTAAAGTCATCTTAGATCAAGGCCACTTAGCTCAAGGCAGTGGTGCTCTCTCCAGCTCTGCTGGACACCCAAGACCAGGCACCTTAGTTTTAGAGAATAGCAGCTTACTGTAGCTTGCACTATACAGAATACCCATTGATTTCAAATACTTCTGCTTGTCTGAAAAAAAAAAATTAAGCAAAGACTTCCACTAATAAATAAGCATTACCTGTGTTTGTCAATTTATTTGCAACAGCGAGTAAGCCCAATGAGCCCGTGCATTGGCGACAGCATCTGGAACAAGTATTGTTGTGTTGTTAGTTACAACACTTGCCAATTATGAACTGCAACAAATTAGGATGCTATTTAATGATTAAATGTTTCAGCACAAATAAAGTAGCAATACATATATATGAAGACATCTAGGAACAGGATACATACTTGCTTCAGACTTCATGCATCAGGTGATTCTGTACGGCAGACATTTTACCGGCAGGTAAGGTACTTACTTTTTTTTTCTTTTTTAAATGACTGGTGCCTGTTCCAAACCAGAATACTATTTCATCCCAAAATGGAATGTGTACAGCCTGAGTCAATGCCTGTGAAAGTCACTGGAACACTTAGCTATATTTGTTCTGTAATTTTAGAATAAAAAATGAAAAGAAAATTCTACGCCAGCAGTATGAGTCAATGCCAATTAAACATTAACACCTCAGGCATTTTCCTTCTGGTTTGATACTCAATTCCACAAATGTAGTTCAAAGGGAAAAGTGTTTTCAAGCCCACATTTGGGCATAAACTGTGTTCCCTATGAAATGGAAATCACTTTATCACCTTGTATTATCGGCTAGTGTAGAAATCGAAATGAACTAGTGTTTTCAAAAGGCAAAATATTATGTTTAAATGTCCCACACAGATATTCAGGAATTTACATCCTACTATTGCCCTGCAATTTCACAGTACTTATTTTACACATTTTCTGTGAACTGGCTTATGTGAGAGTGCAGATATATATGGAGAAGGAATGACACATAATTAATTTTTATTGGCTAGGTGTCAGGGCCTAAGGACAAATCTATAATAGATACTTGTGGTATTTCTGTAAGAGCAAAACACTGCTGCTAAGAGGATGGCGAGAGTACTCACGTGCATTGACTGGCCACAAAGGGCCCTAAAGGGACAAGCCCTCTCCTGTTAATGAAGAGCAATAGGTTTCTCCAGCAGCAAACTGGAAGCACCCACGTCATGCCCACACATGGACATTCTCCCCAGAGAAGCTCCTTTCACCGATATGGACATAGGTGAGGTTACAGCTAGTCTTTCTGAATACCCCTAAATTTTCCAGCTGTTTCAGTAGGAATCTGTACCTTTAAGTCACTCCTAATTTAGGGCAGAATTTAAAAAAAATCTTTTGTAGGCACTGAGCATATAAATCCTTGCTTTTAAGGAGGCATATCCCATCAATTACCTGAAATGTTTTAAGCCTCTAGCTATCCCTGAGAACTAGATGCTGAAATAGTCTATTGAGCCACAGAATGCCAAAAACCAGGAAGGTTCATGGGGATAGACAGGAAAAGACTTCATTCAGTACAAGAGGATAAATCAGGTTAAAAAGGAAAAGCATGCACATGCCTTCCGCTGTGAATACTTTTCTCAGCAGAAACCCAACTATCAGATCACCTTGAAACTGAGTTTCAAATGCAATTTCTCCACTATCCATCCACATCAAATATTAAGCTTCTAATTAAATAGCACAGATTTCATCCACAGTCCTACCCTGGCAGTGCTATTCTCAGTCTCTCTTTGCCCCACAAAAAAAAAGTACACTAATATTCAAGTGTTTCTAAATATTACTGTCCCAAACTTGCAAGCAATGCTATGACAAGAGAAATCAAATGGGTCGACCAGAATAGCAAAACCCTTGACTCACAGGCTTAAATTGATTCTTTTCTCCTTCATATGTATAATCTCTTAAGCCCTATGTAAAATATTTTTTCACACCCTATAATGTGTTCACCATAAGGCACACACAGCAACTCCTAAGTCATTCCCCGCTCTTTGCCATGAAGTACGCTTCAGTGCAGAGCTAACAAATGTCTCATTTTAACCAAAGACCCAGGGAAAAGGGTCCTGCATGGCCATGGCTGCAGCTGACTGCCTGGAACTGAAGACCTCCCTGCCTGCCTCAACAGAAACGTCAGCCCTCCACATCTTTCATTTTTTCTGTGCCCACTCTCCTTAGCTACCTCTCAGGCTTTCCAGCCTGAATATGTTTCCCCTCTCCTGCTACCAACACTGTGCATACTCCTGTTTCCTCCAAGTAAGTGATTGCTATACACAGGTCCTGGCTGCAGCTGGGATAGAGTTAATTTTCTTCCTAATAGCTGGTATAGTGCTGTGGTTTGGATTTAGGATGAGAATCATGTTGAGGTGGTAGAGTCGCCACCCCTGGAGGTATTTAAAAGACGTGTAGACGTGGCAGTTCAGGGCAAGGTTTAGGGAGACAGGGTAGTGTTGGGTTGATGGTTGGACTTGATGATCCTAGAGGTCTTTTCCAACCTCAATGATTCTATGATTAACACACTGATGTTTGAGTTGTCACTAAGTAGTGCTTACACTAAATGAAGGAATTTTCAGTTCCTCATGCTCAACAACTGAGAAAGCTGGAGATGCACAAGAAGCTGGGAGGGGGCACAGCTAGGACAGCTGACCCCAACTGGCCAAAGGGGTATTCCATACCATATGGCATCGTGTTCAGTATGTAAACTGGAAGGAGTTGGCTAAGGAGCAGCAATCGCTGCTCGGGGACGCTGGGCTTGGTGGGTGGTGAGTGGTTGCATCACTGTTTTTCCTGGGTTTTGTTCCTTTCTCATGTTATGTTGTTTTCCTTTTCATTACAATTTAGTAGTTTTGTTGTTGTGATTATCATTTTACTATACTGTGTAACATCGACTTATGATACAATAATATTACTAGTCAAAAAACTCATTTGGTATTTGTATTTGGTATTACTGTCATCTCCGTACCTCAGAGCATAACACACTGACATTTCTCACTGGCTTTGGTGGGAGTCAGCATAAGCAAAGGTCCTCCCCTCTCCCACTCAGGTGAAGAACAGAGGTAGGAGGGGTTGTCCTTTCCCTACCAAGGGAATAAATTCCTAAGAGGAAAAAAATTTGCTTTTGGCTTTGAGGGATGCAATTCCTAAATGAATAAACTCAGCCTGAGTTTACAACACACACCAGCCATCTAACTTGAGAAAGAAATTCCTTGAAAATATTTATGGCAAAGTAATAGCTGTGTTCTTCAGCTAAATTTATAGTTATAATAAAATCAAGAGATCAGAAAATATTTAGTGACTACCTTATTTTGATTGCTGTTTAAACTTTTCTGAATGCTAGAAACGACCACCAAACCCCCATTAAACAAAAAAAGGAGTAATAAAACTAACACCATGCAGCAGGAAATAACTCCATCCCCAGAAAGGGCTGATAAGCTTTTTTATGTTCGTTTTCCTCCTGTTTCTCTTGCAATGACAGGTGTCGCAAGAGGAAATAGGAACTTTTCTTTTTCTAATTGGTCCTCTCATCCTAGAAGCAATTTTCAAAGCGTGGAGAGTTTTGTCAGACAGCATTTTTATGTATTATACTTTCATCATTTAAGGAGGTCTTGAATGTTGTGAGGATCATTATTACATGACGAAGAGCGTTAGGCAAAGCTTTTTATCTTGGTTGCTATTAAATGTCCTTTTATTGCTATATCAATCAACTAAATTACTTCCAAAGTCGGGTGTAAAATAGCATGTTGGTAGAGTGGGCAAAACTGACAGTGGGTAAAACTGTAATCTGTTTACATCTTTGAACTTGATGGCTTATCTTGCTGGTGAGGCATTTTCTAAAGCTCTCATTATCGTAGTGACTGGAAGACAAAATGAAAATGAGTAAGAGATCATCTGGTGTGCATATGACTCCTTGCATATTTTGAAAACCAAACTGCTACAGTGCAAAAAGGGGGCCCATAAAAACCAGTGCTAAAGAACTTTTAGATATTTTAACCGTAGATATGAAGAAGGGAGATAGACCAGAACAACCGGGAACTATACAGAGCAAAACGATGATGCTGATGGGAGGAAACCAAAGAGAAGACGGAAGGAGGATAGAAGAGTAAGATTCTCCATCTGGTTTTAGTAAATTAGGTAAGAAAACCTGGATTTTGAGTTAAAGACTTCAGATTTCAAATTCAACATAGATGATTATGGCTTTTTCATGCTAATACCATGGCCCAACGTTGCTTCCCTTTAAGCAGTTAGGTATTTCTATTATTGACTCCAAGCTGAAGCAGTTTCTTCTATGAGACATCGTTGCTTTCTTTCCCAAAACCTGAATGTTCAGCAGAAAGGAAGCAAATGCCATTTATTAACACACTCCATGAAACATTACAGTGCTAAGAAAAAAAAGGAAAAGTCAGGTGCGTTTCTTTAACAAACTGCATTATGCAAAACACTGAATTTATAAATGCGCAAGCAAAGCAGCAATTTGAAACAGATGGGTCACTGTTTATAAAAGTTTGCCACAGATGGAAAATTATTACAAAGACTTTGCCACATCACGCTTTGACCAAAACTTTGCATAAAATACCGATAATTTTCTCTCACTATATTGCTCCGTTCTTTAAAAAGGCATTTTTGCAATTATTTTTCAATATCAGAGAACTTTAATTCTCTAAAGAAATACCCTGCATATACTAAAAATACACAGCTCTGCTCAAAGCCTCCCTTTCCATGAAGGGAAGAACCTCCAAGGATCTTCCATACTTCCCGTTGTGTCTAGGTATATAAGCTCACATATCTGCCACCATTCCTGGATGAGAACAAACTCTCCCATAAAGCAAGAGTTTATGGTAGCTTAAACCAGCTGCTATATCACAAATAATAACAATTGCCTGCTGTTGCTGGACAGCCCTGGTCTTACAACTAGTACTTCCCAGGCAGCTACTCACTCTACAGCAGCGGCATGGAGACCTGGTGATGTCTGCGAAGGGTGCACCATCAGTCCTGTAGCTGGAACAAGGTCTTCACTGTTGGATAAGCGCACCTCAGAATAGGGGACTGGCCTCAGGACAACTATGTTTTAGCTGGATCTCTCCAAAAACTATTCCCTTGGTCTAAAGCTCTGAGTAAGGTAATTGGGAACCCTGAAGCGTGCAAAGCCCAGTTGTTCTTCACAATGCAGAAAAAGCTGTCTTTAGACTATTTTACAAGCTATTATTTTTTTATCTCTTTCCCTCATATATATCACAGACTACATGTTGTTTTTTATCAAGCGCTTTTTATTAAGCTTACCACCACTTTTACTAGTAAATTTTACTGTATATAAAAGTTTCCTGTACTTCACTGTACAGTTATTTTGTATTTGATTTTATCTTTGACTAGACAGGTTGTCAAGAAAATTTCAGCTCAGGCACCTGCTTTCTAAATTAATTAAGAAATAACAATAGCTTTGAAAGATCATAGGTTAAACCATAAAATATGAGACTCGGAGGTCCACAGTTATTTTACTGCTTCTAAAGGCAACTCATACTCTTCAGGCATATAGACTAGTGGTTCAACCGACTGTTCATATATCTCTGAAGTATGGAAGACTAAATGTCTGCTTTTATCTCCTGGGTTTAAATGTCATGGGAACAGAGACAGAGATGATAGTGTGTGCTTTCATTACAAAATTCTTGCAAAATTTCCGAACTGCAGGTTATATCAAAAGAAACTGCGCTCCAGCAGGCAACATCCTGCTGTAGCCATTTCCATCACTTTCTCACACTCATGATAAAACAATTTTACGAGAGCTTGTAACACAATAATATTTGTATTAAAACACCTCACTGCTATACAGAAGCACATATCACTCCCCCAAAAGTAAAAAACTCAAGGCCAAATTTTACTACCCATTAACTGCAAATTATTCCACCAACTGAAAGAGCGCAGCATGAGTAGATTCAGATTTACTCAGAGATTCAGTAGAAGTATTAAAGATGTGAAAAAAAGTGAGCAATATTTCCGCATCAGTATCACTTAGGAGGTACCAGTCAAGTTTCACAGACTGCTTCACGGGGCAAGTATGACAATACAGTGAGACAGGATGATTTTATTGAGTTCCTCCATGAACAGAGGCTCCTCTCCTACAGCATGTGTAAAGGCACATGAGAGATGGACCTCTCCACCCAGCCCCTCTACCACAAGGCCCTGAGAAGAGAGATGTGTCCTGGTAACAGAGGTGGGTAGATACATGGAGAGCCTCTCTCCCTAACTTCCTGCAACTTAAAAATAAATTAAAGGAAAAAAAAAAAAACCCCACCACCCAACAAAAGGCAAAAAAACACCTCCCAGATGCTGGGAATAACATTAACCTCCCAAAGGACGTACCACAACAGCAGGGACAGACAGACTTCAAAACACCCTGGCACCACCCACCCCCAGCGAGGCAGGAGAGGTGACACGCTCCCACGCTAAGAAAGGCTTACAAAATATGCATAAGAAAACTATTTTTTCACTGTAATATATGAACATATAACACTAACAGCAGTGAATCACCAAACGTTATTTAAATTGACAAGCTCTAACAACCTTCATCCCCTAAAAATGTACTTCCAAGCCATGTTTACACAAATTAACAAGGGCAAGGGTATGATGATGCATTGGTGAACCTGCACTGGGATGAGTAAACATGGTAAGAGAGTCTAAATTTGACAATACTTTCCGTAACGCTGTTTGAATTACAGGGTAATTAGGATTGTGGGTGGTTTTTAATACATCTTGTCAAACCTTTGGCTCAGGTTAACATACAGCTGTGGCCTCGGTAAAAATAATACATTTACCATAGACTTTATTTTTGAATGAGGAGGAGTCTGTAAAGTTTCAGCCTAATAATTGACTGCAGTTTTTGTAAACTGCATATACATGTATTAGACTTTCAACTATTGGGAAACGGGAAACATGATTAATTTGAAGTTACAAAAAGAACGATGCAAGGGAGACTATGGCTGGCACCTAAGACCTACCCTTAGAAACCATTTCATTTGTAGATGGGGCTATCGAGACCCATTAGAGTGAAATGCTTATAGACTGGATTTTGCAGCCTGCCTTCTACTCACGTTACTGCATGAAACAACTGGTGAGCCTCTTTTAAAAATATATTTGTGAGGCTGGGTTACTACAAAAACTAGGATTTTAATAAAATATTCTCAAAGTCGCAGTACCTTAAGCATAAATTTTGTTTGTTTTATGGAATAAATGTAGCACAAATATTCTGAAATACATAACTGCAAAGCTTTCAATTCCTAGGTAGTGAAATGCTTTGGGTCATAAAAGCCATGTTTGGAAAACGCTAGTGAAGGCTTCCCCAAGACAACAGTTTTAGCACACACTGGGCATCTTGCTCTGCCTGACCAGGGAAGCTTGGAGTATAAAACTGCTAACAGATGGCAATGTTTTACTTTATAAGATTGATTCCAGTTATAAACAATGTAAATTTTGCCTCTTCATTTCTGCTGATACACATCCATTAGAAACCCCAATATAAAAAAGAAGCACACTTCCTGTAACAATTTAAGTGTGATTGCTCAAAATTTGACACAGAGATAGCAAGTGTTATCTCGGCTTCATCTAACCTCACCCAGATTTGCTCAAAGAATTAGCAATACTTAACTCACATTGCTACTCTCGTTTAAATAAAAATGTAAGAGATTCAGGAAAAAAAGTTTATATTACACCACTATATATTATTCTCCATGAAGAATACATGAACTGCTCTAAGGGTTTAAAATGTATAGTTAACCAGAACATACGTGTGTGAGCATAGTATCACATTTTTAAAATATGTGCTTTAAATGGTAACTTTATATTTATGTGTCTATTCTATGACATAAGATTTACAGAGATTTTCTTTATTACAATAGTGCTACACATCAGTCAAAATTTATTAACTAGTATTTTCTGACAATTCAGTCAGTCAGTTTCAATTATTTATTATTCAGCATAAAACAGATGCTTTTCACTTTTTTTCTGAGATCATATTTTTCCTGTCTTGTCAATAGGAAGTCATATTTGCTATTCAATTTACATAACGTGTAGGCTCTCCTGAATCATCAAAATAAGCTGAAGTAGTAGGGAAGGGACTTACATGAATATCAACGACTCCTATTTTTCACTCTGGGTGACATCCTCACGAAAGCCAAGGCACGCCCAAAGAGTTGAAAAATAATACCAAAAAGAACAGGGAAAGAAAGGCAAAAGGGCAGACAGTGCGACAGGAGAAACACCTGGCAGTCAGCAAAAAAGGGCAAGAAAACAGTGGCTAACACAAGGGGGGATTTTCGCTGGAGCACACACACGGGTACGAGCTCACCAGGACCACGTCCAGCCAGAGGGTTTCCTAAAGAGAATTTGATTCAGACCACAGCGCACCTCTGCTCATCAGTTAAGGAACAATATCCCAGGTCTAAACAGGTCTAGTTTAAAAAGCAGCATGCCAGAGCATTGGGTGTGCAGTAGCTGAAACAGGTGACTCAGCCCAAACAGGTGTCCCTGCAATTGTTACTAACACCCTGCTAAAACTATGCCACTGATCACAACAGCCAAGGAGGTGGGAGTGACTTTTTCCACCAATTCTCTGAATTATACGCAGAACCTCACAACTCTTGCCCAAAATTTTTGTTATAAGAAATATATTTGGGCACAGAAAAAGGCAAGTTAAATCTTTCTGGGAGGAAAAAAAAAAAGATTTCTGTTTCTTCAAATTTATCAGAAAATAATTTCTTTACGTAATGATAGAAAAAAAGCACATTTATCCATGCTGAAGTATAAAACAATAGCAGACATAAACACATCTTCACCAGCAATGACAGCATGTTCCACTTTTCTGCACAACTCATTACTGACAATACCCAGAGAAAATCTTTATAATGTCCTGTTTCTCATTTCATGAATTTTTACAGCTAATATGTTCTCAGTCGAGAATAATGTAGTGATTAGGACAGAGCTCAGTAAGAATAACTGGCAATGTAAGACCTATAGAATTTAATGAATTTCTCTCTGACTAGAAGAAAATTATTGATCACCAATTTTTTTTTCAAGCTTTAGATCAATTTTTACATCATTTAGCATAAAGTTTCTAGAATTAATTCATGAGAAGGAACAGATAACAAGCTTTGAAGGTAACAAGATATTGATTTGTGCAACTTTCTATTCTAATTTCAGGATTTGATCACAGCTAATTTAATTTGACTAGTGCTTTTTTACTTTTAGATACCTACAAAATAACTTGAAGATTCCCTTTGACAATAACTTCAGAAGACTGCATCAGAAAATAAAACTGGGAAAACTTGTGGTATTTGGTACTCACTTATGCACACTTATCCATGAATACACAGACCAGCTTGTTTAGTGACAAAAATATTGCGTGGAATAATTGGACATGAAAGGAAGCAAGAAAGATCTCAGTGTGTACCCACCTTTCAATTAAGAGTCTCCCCTTAAAGTATAATTTGAGAAAGCTCAACAGTAAAAGATGCAATTTTACTTTGGTAGTCTTTTAACATTATCTCACATTGATTTGTTTTGTGCATTAAACATTTGATGCCAAATTAATGCAATTTCCACATTTAAATAGGGCGAGCCACGATATTGCACAGTTGAGCTTTTACATGCCTTGGCATTACTGCTGCATTTCCTGGGACACTGCATTACTGGATGAGACTCTCGGACAGGGATTTGTTAAAAACACAATTCCTGATCTAGGGTAATAAGTGTTTGGCAGCCAAATTAAATAAAATCTAGAAACCATCTGTTTTAGAAACTTAAATGATTAATTTTAGGAAGATGTTCTAAAAATGAGGTTATTTTTGGCATAGCATTTATTTATAAGACATATCACTAGCAATCCAGCATTTTTCATACCAGGCTTATAACTACATTTTCCAGTTATCCATCTGGGCCCTTTTCAATTCAGTGGTTTAATTAAAACTCAATGGTATTATCAATCTGTTGCATTTTTCATTTTGATGGTTATTACATTTACAGTACAGCAGGAGTACAAATTAAAGTAAGAAGATAAATCTCATCTGAAAATTTCATTTCTGTATCTTTAGTAACTTTCATTGTCATAATATTTTCTAGCTCATTCACATTTATAAAACAGTTTTAATGATCTATTTTTTATTATTCCAATAAAGGGAAACAGGAAAAAAATTATTTTTCAATAGCTTTACACATCTCAGAGGGTATCTCTCATCATTCACTCCATCAGTCTGGTCAACAAATGGGCACTATGCAGCAAGGCTGGGAAAAGTTCCATAGTGGAGTTAATATTAAGAGTTTTCTTTTCACCTGTTAAATGTGTCATTTAGCAGTAAGTAGCCAAGTACATCTCTAAGAGAGGAGACAGAGGAAGAAAGTAACAGATTCCCCCATGAAGAGAACTGTGGAAAGAAAACTGCAATTTTGCAAGTTACAAGTAGTTCCAGTTAATATTAAGGAAGAACACAGCTGTGCCTTCAAACTACCTGAACAGTCCTGGAGGACCCTAGCTTTGAATTGCAGTATCCAAACGAGTCTTAAATTTCAGGTCACCATTTTGGCTTAGGTTTTTACTAGTGGAGATTATTGCAGAGATTTTTTTTTTTTTTGTGGCACTTTGCAACAAAACCAGTACATACTCAATTTGCTTTACAATTAGAAAGTTAATTAGAGCAAGCTTACAGCTGCCTTAGTTACTCTTTCAACTCTCCTTATCATTGCTACAGAAACAGAGACACGTATAATTGACCTGGACTACACTGCTGCCCATGGATGCTACTACCAAGGTCTTCAAAGCTTTACCTGGCTTACAGGACTTCAAGAAACACAAAAGCCAGTTTAACACTGGTGTGGTCTGTCTAGCAGTTTATTCATTCCATAGCAGTAAACTCCCTAAAAGTCTATTTATAATCAAGAGAAGACGTCCCTGTAGATGTCAGAAATTAAAAAGACACATCAAGTCCCCTGAGCTGTGACCAAGACATCAACGAGTCTATTTATTATCACCTTTCCCTGGTCTTTGTGCAGCATTCCCAGCATGCTCACCGTTTCCCCAGGGAAGCGATTCCCCTCGTCATTTCCCAGCTCCAAGTCTTGCAGCAGAGCTTCTGCCATGCCAGAGCTGCTTGCCTGGCTCTGAAAACGGCACAGCATTTGGAGGAACACCATTAAAGTCTTATTAAACCAAGTTTTAGAGCTGGTTTTGCTGCTTTTGTTTGCAACCCCAGCTAAACAAAAGGAAAAAAAAACCCAAACAAAACAAAACACACCTCTCTGGGTCATACATTCAGTGCCACTGAATGCTTCAGGTTTTCAGGAAGAAACATTTCAAATACTCCCAATAGAAATGGCAAAACAAGGTTAACTCCAGCAGACATTAAAAAAAGTACAGGAAAAACCTTAGTTATTTTTATTAAACAGGAAACAGAACTGTTTGCAAACAGTGTTACTCTTTCAAAATCAGGAAAAAAACTATATTTAACAGCAGTGGGCATAGCGGAAGTGAATGGAGGTGCAATGGCAGCTCCCTGTGAAAGGCTTGTTAGGGTGGACTGCAGGGGAATAAAGTGCACTGCAGTCCAAAAGCAGACACACGCCTATCTGCTCCTCTCCCTTTTCTTTCTTTCTCCTTGTCTTTTGGTTTGAGGAAACAAGGTTTGAGGAAATCCATTACCTAACTGATGTACAACCTTCCACTCTCATCTTTAGCTCATTACAAAGCCAGGAGAACCATAACAATCAAATATTTAAACTAGTAGAAGCTATATTTAAAAAAAAAAAAAAAAAATCAATGGACTAGATACACATAACTATAATGGGGAAGAATCAACACAGGTTTTACACCAAAAAGAAAAAGCCATACTTCAAAAACAGTCTTTTGGAGAAATAAAACAGCCTACAAATAAAAATGTAGCTATTGACTACATGAAGCAGGACATCACCAAATTCCCTGGCTCAGGTTTGTACCCAGCAGCAGTCCAGTTATTTTAACTACACAAGACACAACCTTAACTGGACGCAAGTAGTAACATGCTCCCAAAATAGCTATTACCATTTCAGAAAGAGATGTTGGAGGTCATTTGAAGAGTGGTAAGAAACCACAGAACAGTCAGTCCTGATGAAAGAGGCACCAGAACATCGGGAAATACTGGAGCGCAAAACATCCCTGGGCAGGGGATGGCACACAGGATAGTGCGCTCCCATCTGGGAGACTGCACATAGTCTTATTCCCTATTTCAGAAGAGGATAGTAAAATTAAAGTCCAGAGAAGGGCAACAAGGATTATTAAGGCTTTCTTTCAAAAGGGGGATTACACAGACTAAAACTGGGGGGGGTGTGGGGGGTGTGTGTGTGTGTGTTTAAAAATTAACATGCATATGCAAAACGTATGCAATATGAAAATCAGTAAGAAGAAAAGAAAAAAGGAGAACAATCCTCACCACTCCTTATACCATCAGCTAATAGGCAGCAATCTTAAAACTTTATAAAAATATAAGGCATAATTCAGTTAGAAAGCAAGAACTGTAAGGAAAAGGAATATAATTTATTAGACCAAAGGGGATTGTTAGCAAAAACAAACACTTTCAGCATACACCATAGGAGGTTTATGAAAAATTAGATTTCGGACCTTGTTGCTCTAGGACGCTTGGATGCCAGAAGTACAAACTGTTTCAAAAAGTAATTTAGACATTCATGGCAAAAAAATCCATCAGGGCTATTAAGGTCATTATCCCTAAGGTACTGGCACCACCTCCAGCTCAGGACTTCTAAAACTTCAGGCTGCCAGAAGTGGAAGGGGATGAAAGAAAATCTCTATAGTTGCCCTTTCCTTACTCAATTTCCCCAAGCAGCCAGCACGACCAGTGCTGGGGATGAAGACAGACTCAGCAGGACTGTGGGGCTGCTCACTACAGCTCCTCTCCTGGTCTTATTTGAAGAAAGGGGAAATCAAGGTTTGCAGAAGGTCAGTAAGAAACATGTATTTATTCTCACACACATCATCTCCTGGCCTTACATCAAAGAAGAAACTACTAAGAAGCATTTATCTGGTTGTTTTCCAGCAATCAACCTGTCCATTGGGACATCATTCATTAGAAGTTGTGTCTGGATTTGCGGTGTTCATCATTTTTTTTCCGCAGACCTCACACAAAGTCAGTGGAAATTCCTGCTGACTCAAATGTTGGATCAGAGCCAGCATTCCCACAAAAAGAAGTGGTTATACAATTTATAGAGAGGAAAAGTTATTTAACTGCTTGGTCAAATGAGATTCCAGTTTAGGTGTTGATCTTGATTACTAAAGGAGAACACAGAACACCACAGTACACCCTGATAGGCATCAGGATGAAAATCATGAAGTAAAAAAATAAATAGTCTGTGGCATAACAAGCAATGTCATCTCTAATAGTTTTATGACTAAGGCTTGATGTCTAGCTTTTCTTTTTACTGTCAGCAGAGAGTTCCTTTGGCTAAATAATTATAACACTTTTTTTAAAGAAAAAAGTTTAGATAACACTCTCTTCGAAAAAAACCCACATGCAAATACTAACTTTGCAGCTGATCAGTTTTGACACACCTGGCTCTCAGAACGTTTAGCCTTCTGTGAAAAGACTGTAGTTAGGTGAGAGGAGCCTACCTAGAGTATCTCTTCAAGCTGACATTCCCGATAATGATTTTTAAAGTACCTAAGCAGTACTTACTGTACCCATCACACCCAGGGAACGCCCACCAGGGACACATCTCAGTCCACACACATAAAAGTGTCACTCACTCCAGCCAACTCACGTACACTTAACTTTGAAAAAAAGCTAGGAAAAGCAAAATAGAAATTAATATTAAATGTATACATAAACTGTTATTGGGTCTTATAGAGGGAGCACTAACTAGTTAAGTTTCGAACAAGATATTTGGAGGCACAAAAAGGGCTTGGCACTCAACTTGCATTAACTTTTGCTATGAGTCAGACACCCAATTATCCTTTGCGCTGTTGAAAAAAATCTACCCTTGTCTCTAATTCTTATATTTCCATAAGAGTTGACATCTATTAAAGCATCATTAGGTATGCAGTCAAAACAACATAACACTTCAAAAAATTAATAGTAGTCATAGTTAATTGTCTGTAAAATATTTCTTTAAAAACTCAGTAATTGGAGTCAATATTTCAAGTATCTCTTCCATATATTTTGGGGTTGAATATTTACTGGAAGAGCATCAGCTGCTGGTATTTATATCGGAAAGAATAAAAGAAAAGTACAACACAGTAGTAGGCTATGCTTTACGAGCAGTTCTGACTTAATTGACAAATTATAATTAAAAGGACTGAAGTACCTACCAATTCAAAATATATTTACATTCTTCTTTAAAAGGGTGATATCTATATCTTGTAACAACCCAAATCAAAGTTTTTTACAAGTGTAAATGATCACTGCAAAGTACTTAAAGAAAACGCTAGAAAGAAGCACAAGCTTGTTAAAAAAGATCACAGAAATCAAAAAATGCAAAATATAAAATTATTAAAAATTGAATACAGATTAGCCTCTAGAATTTATTATGAAATGTAAAGAAATAGATATGAAGGATGGGTAGCATTAATGCTAAGGATAATATAAGGTTTCAAGAATATTAGGAGCTAAAGAATCATGCCAACAATATGATTAACTGCCACACAAGTCCTACTAAAGCCTTCATAAGACAACCTCATCCCATCCCCTCTTGGGCACCGAGGGATACATTCCTTAACCTGAATTGAACGCTTTAGTTTTACCGAGTAGCTGAAGGACACCCCTGCAGCCAGCACAGAAATAAAGCACTTCTCACAAGTAGCAGGTTTGCTGCCCATGCTCCGCACACACACACCCATGCTTCTTGCTGGGAAACCCCAGACAGCCCTACACCAAATTATTTTTTAATATATTTTTCTCTACCCTCATTTCTGATCCGGTCATGTTACACACAGTCTTGTCAACGCACAATGTGTGGCACTGTTAAAATACTCTTGAGAATTTAGGTACCATGCTTCCTCCCCCATCAGCAACAACTCCAAACACAGAAGCGTGCTGCGTCGGCGGGGGAGTAGACTGGCTTGGCTTAATAGTGAGCTTTGGCTGGAACTCAAGGGAAAAAGGAGAGCTTACCACCTTTGGAAGAAGGGGCAGGTGACTCAGGAGGACTACAACGATGTTGTGAGGTTATGCAGGGAAAAGATTAGGAAGGCGAAGGCCCAGCTGGAACTTAAACTGGCCGCCAACGTTAAAGATAAGAAAAAATGTTTTTATAAATACATCAGTGACAAAAGGAGGGCCAGGGAGAATCTCCCTCTATTGTTGGATGTGGAAGGTAACCTTGCCACGAAAGATGAGAAGGCTGAGGTACTTAATGCTTTCTTTGCCTCAGTCTTTAATAGTCAGACTGGTCATCCTCGGGGTTGTCAAGCCCCTGTGCTGGGAGATGGAGATAGCATGCAGAATGAAGTCCCAGTTGTTGAAGAGGTGGCAGTCACCGACCTGCTCCTCCACCTGGATGTTCACAAGGGGCCAGATGGGATCCACCAGAGGATACCGAGGGAGCTGGCAGAGGAGCTCGCCAAGCCACTCTCCATCATTTATCAGCCGTCCTGGTCAACCGGGGAGGTCCCAGATGACTGGAAACTAGCAAATGTGACGCCCCTCTACATAAAGGGTCAGAAGGAGGATCCAGGGAACTACAGGCCTGTCAGCCTGACCTTGGTGCCGGGAAAGGTCATGGAGCAGATCATCTGGAATGCCATTACATGGCACATGCGGGACACCCAGGGGATCGGGCTCAGCCAGCATGGGTTTATGAAAGGGAGGTCCTGCCTCACTAACCTGGTCTCCTTCTATAATAAGGTGACCTGCTTAGTGAATGAGGGGAAGGCTGTGGACATCATCTACTTGGACTTTAGTAAGGCCTTTGACACTGTCTCCCACGACATTCTCCTGGAGAAGCTGGCTGCTCACGGCTTGGACAAGTGCAATCTGCGCTGGGTTAAAAACTGGCTGGACGGCCGAGCCCAGAGAGTGGTGGTGAATGGAGTCAAATCCAGTTGGTGGCTGGTCACGAGTGGTGTTCCCCAGGGCTCAGTGTTGGGGCCGGTCCTGCTCAATATCTTCGCTGATGATCTGGATGAGGGGATTGAGTGCACCCTCAGTAAGTTTGCAGATGACACCAAGCTGGGTGGAAGTGTCGATCTGCCGGAGGGCAGGAAGGCTCTGCAGAGGGACCTGGACAGGCTGGATCGTTGGGCTGGAGCCAATTGTATGAGATTCAACAAGGCCAAGTGCCAGGTCCTGCATTTGGGTCACAACCACCCCAGACAATGCTACAGGCTTAGAGAAGAGTGTCTGGAAAGCTGCCTGGCGGAGAAGGCCCTAGGGGGGCTGGCTGACAGCCAGCTGGGCATGAGCCAGCAGTGCCCAGGTGGCCAAGGAGGCCACCAGCACCCGGGCTTGTGTCAGCACTGGTGTGGCCAGCAGGAGCAGGGCAGGGATGGGGCCCCTGTGCTCAGCCCTGGTGAGGCCACACCTCGAATGCTGGGCTCAGATTTGGGCCCCTCAGGACAAGCACACTGAGGCGCTGGAGCGTGTCCAGAGAAGGGCAGTGGAGCTGGTGAAGGGTCTAGAGAACAAGTGTTATGAGGAGCAGCTGAGGGAGCTGGGGGTGTTTAGCCTGGAGAAGAGGAGGCTGAGGGGAGACCTTATTGCTCTCTACAACTACCTGACAGGAGGCTGTAGTGAGGCGGGGGTCGCTCTCTTCTCCCTAGTAACAAGCGATAGGGCAAGAGGAAATGGCCTCAAGCTGCACCAGGGGAAGTTTAGGTTGGATATTAGGAAAAACTTCTTCACCGAAAGGGTTGTCAGGCATTGGAAGAGGCTGCCCAGGGAGGTGGCTGAGTCACCGTCCCTGGAGGTATTTAAAAGACGTGTAGACGTGGTGCTTGAGGATATGGTTTAGTGGTGGACTTGGCAGTGATAGGTTAGCAGTTGGACTCGATCTTAAGGGTCTTTTCCAACCTTAACGATTCTATGATCCTATCTTGAACGTGGAGAATAAAGGAAAAAAATGGTAAATAGGCAACAGATCCATAACCCGCAAAGAAAATGTCTGCTTCTTTAACATGCCAGAAATATTAACCGATATCCAGAATAATGTTTTGGCTTGAAAACGAATGAGATATGGCCTGTCAGATTATGCCAACTGAACTGAACTAAATACCAAGAATTTATCTGTGTGATCCATCACTCTGAAATAACTGCAGACAAACTGCCTACTTACCCAGAGGAAACCGCCTATGGACATGAATTAATATTTCTTCTTTGTTAAAATGATAATGGTATAACCTCTCTTAAGGCAAGGTATAATAAAACAAAAACTGCAAGTGTTTTCTCATCTATTCCCATATCCCCTTTCAAATGGAAAGGCCACTTAGTAAATAACAGAAATGGATGCAGCTGCAAAGTGGATGGAGGTAAGTGGGGAAACGTGCAGCCATAGCTGCATCATGCTGCTTGATACATTAAGTTATGAGTAAGGAAGTCTGTTACCCCAAGGCAATCCCAGTTCCAAGAACTACTCCTAGATGTAGTTTATCAGAGTTTTGTGGCAGTGGGTGCACCCACAACTGCCCGAAATGGTGCCTGCCAGAAACTGGTCCATGACTATGTGCCATCAGCCAGATTAAACAGCAACCAGGGAACTACACAGAGACTTTTGAAACGAAGAAAGAAATCAGCTTGAAAAGTATATAAAAAAAAAAAAAGCTTGATTTTTCTCTTATAGAAGAGGGGAGAGAGCAGCAGGAAGAGAGCGACGGTGCGGGTCTCACCCCGGGGAGGCAGATCTCACAGGGCAGGTGGGTGTACACAGACTTAGCATCCAGATCTCCCATGGGAGGGGACCCTGCACAAGGGGGGGGCAGGGGGTACAACTTCATGTACAAGTGGCAGGAGTGCTTTTGGGGAGGGGGATGATGACTAGAAACTTTTGGAGATTAGATCTAGAAAGTTGTTTATAAATTTATACTAAGCACCTTGTACTGTAGCTCATCTGGCACATTGCTGATATTGGTCTTGAATGTACAGTTCACTGATTGCTGGTTAATTATGTCCAATTAATAAATCAATGAAGCACTTTGATCCTGGTTTGATTTATACTAGATTATTTGAGCAGCTTCTCACTGCAGCAAGCGGGTGTCATAGCTTTCCCCGCCTATCTCTCTGAAAAATTGAGAGACTTAATATGGTCCACAAAATTTTACTCTCAAACATCACTTGAAGGCAATTACTGATGGGTTCAAGAAATGACATGGGAGAAAAGGATCTCCCATGATTTTACAGGGAGTAAAACACTTTTGCTTGAGAAAAATAATGCCATGTTGACTTTAAGCAAGCCTGACCACTCCAGAAATGTATAAAAGGCCACTAAGGTTTAGGTTTTGGACAGCTAATGAGTCTTAATAAAAAGTGTATTACTTCTTCAGTTAAAAACTTATGTTAGAATAAACAGTGGCCTGACAAAACTATTAAACCACAGATATTCTCTAGTGTCTCAGTCTGTTCATTCAATTATTTTTCCCCCAAAGTAGACAAGCACTCACAACAGCACAGAAGACAACCGGGAGGCCACAGAGCAGGCAACAGCACGAGCAGTTAGCATCTCACAATTTGTTATATTGGATTTTATTGTTACTTTTCTGCTGCAAATTTTGTTTTTCTGCAACTCCACTAAGCTTAGGTAATCTACAAACCATTCACCAAAATTTAACTGGCCGCTGATTGCTCCCCATAAACAGCATTTCTTGCCAAAGCTATGAATTCAGAGAAATGGGGAAAAAAACAATCTAAGGAAAGTACTGTAAAAGAAGAGTGACAATTACCTTCCTTTTTATTGATGACCCTGTGTGTGGTAATGTGCTGACAAACATCCTTCTTCCCACGCTATCACAGCCCTCGGCACAGTATGTCCTACACATCCACTAACCTTCATTCGGCAGTTTTTCCTCTATTCCTGACTGATGCAAAGCTTCACATGGATGGGGGGGGAGATCCAGGCAACAGCAGGTAGGAAACAGGGGCAAAAGAGAGAAAAGAGATTGCAGCTCTTAGAAGCCCCTGTTCTTTCACTAAAAGTATCACAAGATGAGGTGGTTTCTTTAAAATTAGGAAAAATTAGGATGGCCACCTGCGCTCACCCATCAGCAGTACCCTTTGAAGGAGCCACTAAAGCCAATTGGGAGCAGTCTCTTTCTAGAAGCAAGATTTGCAGAGGAGTTTGTATGCTTGAGATGGTGGAGCCCGATCAGAACGGAGAGAAGTTGACTGGCAAAAGGTATTCCCTGGAAGGTAAACGTATTTATTCATTCTATGGGCTTTCTGCCTTATGTTAAATTTATGAGCTTTTATGTTCTATTTTCGGCGTTCAGCTCGGAAAACCACCGTCGCGGCACAGAACAAAAAAATCCCATAAAGTCAAAAAGCATAAAAATGAGATTTAACCGTCTCCTCTTAATTTCTTTTTTCTCTCTGGGATAAATCTTTGATTCGGGCTGAACGGTTCAGCTACTCTTCTCTGGGGCAGGGGAAATACATCCCTCCTAAAAATGCTGTCACCATAGCCCAAACCAAACACATCCCAAGCCCATGGCTCAGAGACAGGGATGGTGCCTACTCCCTGCACACCCCACCAGCAACTGCAGGCAACAGAGAAATAGGATTCCTCTGGAGCCTCTACACTGCCTGTGCTGCCCACATGAATTCGCTACCAAAACCACATCACCTCTGCCCGATCCACCTTTGATAGCTGCAAAGTGCTGAGCCCTAACATACAGCAGTGTGGTGGTCAAAATTATTTCATTTTCAAGCTATCACACACACACAAAAAAAGAAGTTTTTGATGAGGCCAGGCAGATCTGCCAAACATGATCTCTTTCGAAAAAGTCTTCTCAGATTACAGAAAAAACACCCTACTTTATTTAGCTTTAGTTTTTCTCTTTCCCTCCAAAAGCTGTGAGCTATAAATCTCTCCAGAACAGAGCACATTAACACAGTCTCTAACAACCTGTAACACCGCAGCGCCAGCCGTCACCACCACACCTATTCAGGCTTTATATATTGTTCTTGGAAAAAAGCAGGAACACAGTACCTGGGTTTTGTTTTTCTATCAGAAGAATGCAAGGCTAGAACATAATTATTATGTTTAGAAAAATGATACAAGAGCTACACAGTAGATATTTTGTCTGTCATCCTGCCTGGTTTCTAGCTGAAGGGACATCACCAAGCCTTATGAAAAAGACTCCAAGATGGGTTACAATAAACCGACAGGAGAAAAGGAAGCTGT
The DNA here is from genome assembly GCF_963921805.1 of Phalacrocorax carbo. Taxonomy (NCBI): domain Eukaryota; kingdom Metazoa; phylum Chordata; class Aves; order Suliformes; family Phalacrocoracidae; genus Phalacrocorax; species Phalacrocorax carbo. Next base: position 7,523,967 of record NC_087517.1, read on the forward strand.
GAAAATTAAGCTTCAGAAGTTGGTAAACTTCACCTATGAGACTGAACTTCACCCATCCTTACTCTCACAATTTTATTCTAAGCAGCTGCGATATTTGGAGCAACTGCTTAAACCTACACCTGAAGCCATGCAGCTTTTAAGAAAACGCATTTCTCCGTTTCATTTACATATGTAGAATATAGTATATAGAGTATATGTGTTTTACTTGGGTTTGAGGCGAAATCAGAAGACAGTGTTAATATTTAATTTTAATGTCACAAAGCAAAATTCTCTTTCACAGAGCTTTTCAGGAATTTTACTCCTGCTTTTCAAGAGGAGGTTGGCAGCATCAAAACTTGGAAAAATAGTTTTAAGTTCCAAAACTCCATTCTAATCCTCTTCATCACCTGCACATGGAATGATTTCATTTGGGTTTGTTATACAAAAAATGGTCCTGCCCTCATTTCTGAATAGAATCACTGAAACTGTAACATTAGCTGTAACATTTTAAATTGAAAACATGATTTAAACAAGACAAGATTTAAGCAAGGCAGAGTATGTACAACAGAAACTCGACTGTATTGGGTTTTCTTCCTATTTAGGGTCTTTGTCTTCTCCTATTGCACAAGAACCTCTCAGGTCATGTATGTTTTCTTCCGGTGCTATAGCCAGTGCAGTCCAGCTTTTCTTAGAGGATGCTAAACCCGGTGCTGAAGGTGCACTTGGCAGCACAGACTGACTGTGAATGAAGTTGGGCCAAGAGCATCCCAGGCATACGGTGCTAATGCGGTGAGGTCTTCACTGCTGTGAAGCAAATGCGAAGCAACAGTTTGGGGCACATTTGAATGTTCCTGACTCTCATGATGTCATCCAGCAACACAGACGATGCCGTGAAATGCACAGTCCTCGAGGTTGGCAGAACAGATGGAGCCTTAACCTTTACTGGAGACTCCAGTTACACAGCTTCTGCCTCTTAAATAATTTATACCATCTGATCATATGGGAGCTTCAGCTGTGGAAACAGATGATGCTGAAACAAGATCTGATCCAATCTGTTCACTCTCCACTGTTCAAAAACTGGGAAAGGTGAACAGGTCATCTGGCAGCCCAGGGCCCTTAGAGGCACGGGACTTTTCAGCCCCAAATGCTTGTCTGTTACTGTTTATTGCATTTAACACAACTCAGCGTAGGTTTGTGGTGTGCCCCATTTGCTTCAACTAACGAACTTCAACCCAATTTTTCTCTAAAACCAAGCAAAAGATTTCCCCAAATCATAGTTCAGGTGCTCTGCAGATGAAGATGCAAGTTAGGCAACCACTGCATGCATTATCAAACAAATATCTAAGTAACAAATAGGAGCTTGCTCTAAAGATAAAATATTTTAAAAATGGGTAACAGCGCTTTTGCAGGACTGGAGTGGTAAAAAGGACACCAATTTTACATACTCTGAGAAAAAACTTTGGGCTGAGAGCAGCACTCGTGCTAACTCTCAGGACGGGTGATGCTGCGCAGGGAGGTGCGGCACAGGGACAGTCAGGGCTGCGGACGCTGTCAGCCCCAGCGCGGAGCAGAGCAGCCCCGCAGCGGGGCATGCCTGCACGCCCAGGGCAGCGGGGTAAGGAGGTGCAAGCGAGGAAGCAGCACGAGTACGTTACCTAAGTCAGCCTCAGGACTACAAATAACACCACATTTTTAGCATGCCTTTTTAAACAGCTGGGGGAGTCTGAAAGCTCCCCCAAAACCATTTTGGAGAAGCATATTAAAGCAAAACAGCCCCAGTTCAGCTTACTTTAATATTCCAGACTAAAAACTGTTTTATAAAAGCTGATTCATGAACAGACCAAATATTGCTGTTCTGGCATGCACAAGAAAGACTGGGGCAGATGGTCAGGGGTGGCAGCAGCTTCGCTCATCTGATTTTAATCACCACCACTCTGCCAGAGCCCTCAGTCACGTGCATTTCACTTACTCACTCGTTCGGTTCATTCAAGGCATCCAAAAAAAAGCCCGCTGAACAAGATGTACAGCTCATATCTACTATTCAAGCCTGCCAGCATTCCTGGTTTTTTAAACAAGCTTGGAGAAATAAATTTGCTCTTGGCTGAATCTCTGCCAGGTTTTCCATCCTAAGTGCATTTTAATCGGATCGCCGCTAAACTTTTCAAAAAACTGTATTTAATGAAAACAAACAGATGCATAACTGCCGAATGTCACTGTAAGATTGTTAACATGTGTCATCACTGAGTTTTAATAGCAAAACTAAAAAAAAAAAGATTGAGACTTATGACAGGGAAATACGGTTGCTATAGAAGTCCCTCTTCCACAAACAGAGTCCTCCCAGCAGAGAGGAGCTCCTACGCACAGACCCAGCGGGCGCCCGTGTCAGCATCTGCGTGCACGCTCACCCACACAGCTCCAGGCGTGGGCTGGTCTCATCCCCCTCCCCCCACCCACCCCACAGCACCCTCCTGCCCTCCCATTGCTCATCCCCACCACACCTGCTGCAGGGCAGATCACTTCTCAGACAGCAGATTCAACAGAAAACCCTTTAAAATGTATAAGAAAAAACATAGTTTCCATCACATCGGCGATCTGCATCTACTCATCCAGCACGGTCGCCCAACCTGACCCGCTGAGGAGTGGAGCTATGGGTGGAAACCTCTACCCAGGGGAGGACACAGCGCCCTTTGGCAGCAGTTCTGCAAGTCCACTCTAACCTCCTGCATAAATACACCTGCTTAAACAAGGTCCACGTTATCAAGCGAGGCAGCTTCCCTGGAGGATAACTCCACTTAGAGCAGGTGCTGCTCATACAAATGAAAAGGAAGAGCCAGAGCAGGAGAATTTGGAAGGATGCACTGGGGATACAGTCAAAGAGATCACAGACACCAGGTTCTTTCACCCAGCCACATTCATACTTCAAAATACCTGCATCAGCATTATGACTCCTATTTCTAAGAATAAAGCTGAATAGAATGATCAATGGTTTCTCCCTCTTCTTTCCATAGGAAAGCAAAGCAAAGAGCCTGTCTAAACTTTCTTTCCTTCCTTAATGAAACTCTTATTGATTTTTCATCCTTGTGAATCATTGCCTTGGAGCAATTTCTTTTAGCCTCCGGTTCTCACATTTAATTTGTATGTATGCTTAAGGGAAAGTTTATCAATAGAGTCTCCAGACAGATACTAGGAGACTTTTATGAGAAAGTTATGAAATATTACATATGGCATTTACCAACCTAGTTAAAAAAGAAGCAAGCCTAGAATAATGCATGACATTAACAATCAGCAGTTGCACGTAGCATCCTATGCCACCTCCATGCAGCTGTCACTGCATGAAGACAACAGAAGTCAGGCTGGATAGATTTATGTTGATAAAAAGTAAAAATAAAAAACACCACAACAGAAATTCATTCAGATTTATGGATCTTCCACACGTTAACAGCTACCTGAAGACAAGCTGCCTGGAACGTGTGTGCCCATGGGATAGCAGCACAGTTATATACAATTTAGTGCCCATTCAGGCCAGGCATGACAAAACTGTTAGGATAAAAAAAATTTAAAAAAAAAAAAAATCCATCAGCAATACATTAACAGACAGCTTTGCCAATACCATCAAAGACATAAAAAACCCAAATCTCTGATAATTTATTCTTAAGCTAAAATTTTCCAGCTGCTTCGGTTGCTATTTACCTGGGAAAAAAGAATAAAATCCTATGGACCTTTTAGTTCTCATTCATGCTAAATATGCTAATTTTACTAGTCAACTGAGGAAGTAAATTTATGGGCCAAGAGGCACCATCCAGGGTACGGTAATTCAACTACCTGTTAGTCAGGTTGCTCATGACAATTAGGTCTTCTACTCTAAAAATGTTTAAGAACTGTAAAAATTTATATTGGGATGAGAAAAGGTTAGGGAAAATTTTAAACTCTCACAAAATAGCCAATATGAAAATAAGGAGATTAAAAGAAAGAGCATTTATAAAACCCTACATGCAGCAAACATGAAAAGGTTGCCCAGCTGCAAGATTACTGAGTAATGTAACCTTTCAAAGCAACAACAAAAAGAGATTAGACCATCCCTCGGATTGAAAATGATTGATTATTACTGCTAATATTGGAATTGGAGTTGACTGTAATGCTTTTTACGTAATTGCTTTATTGAATGCTGCATAGCTTTATTCGGTAATATATTCAGAACATCACGAGTTTACCGTTTCTTTAGCTCCTGACACACTAAGATACACAGACATATAGTTACAATCTATTTATCCCAACGACATCGTATTAAACTGCATATACTAAGGTTAGCTCCTGACCTTTCAGTTAAGGTCTATGGAGAATCTTCTGCCTGCAGAATCATCTAGTAGATTTGAGTAACTTTCCATCTTCAGCATCTGTTCACCAGTTGTATTCCATAAACTATATCAAAATACCTTAAATCTGATTTGGGCCCCTGTGTGCTGTAATAATTAAATCATTTTGAGGACTTTGAAAGCTGGCTCATCTATTTAAAAAATATCAATCAAGGACAAGTAAATCACAGTGAAGAATAATAAGTAAAACTTTTTCATATATATCAGAGTACATTAAAATTTTAAAATATTCATAGGCAAAGCAGGGATTTTTTTGGTTTGTTTTTCACCTTTGTTTTCATTCCAAAAAGCAGCCTTCAATATTTAAATGTATCTGCACAGAATTACATTTTAGAATTACACCTGGTTTTCAATTCATTTAATTTGTTATCCCCTGGTGTCACTCCCTGCTTTTTTGCAGAGAGCCCTAGCAAAGGTCAGTAGTCACTCAGCCATCAGTAAATACCTAGCATGAGAGTGAAAATTTTGGGCTGCCTGAGCTCCCATTACTAAACCAGGCAACATGTTTGAAAGCTCGTAACAAAAAGCATCAAGTACTTTAGAGTGTTCCAAACGTAAATATAATGTTACCTTTAGAGCAGTAAGTATGAAAAATATCAAAGAAGGTGTGTAATACCAAGCTTTATCATCTATTGCACACGTATATGGACTTAACTGAGACACGCTCACTTATCTACAAAGCAAAAATTGGGTTTTAAGTACCGTACTTTGCAAGACCCTTAGGGCACAATAACATTACTGACATCATTTACTCTGACTTCCCTGTCTCTCATTTGATCCTTCTCCAGTTTTCAAAACATTGCAGTTACGTTTCTATTTCTGCCACTCGCCAGTGTCCTTGGCTAGATGGCAGCACAATTATACACGGTTGACATACAAATACATGCAAAAAATAATGCATAAACACCCACACAGACACTAACACGTAAGAGACTTATTTAACACTCAGACACACAGTATAACTTTTTTGTCTCGGTGCTACGCATGCAAGGATATACCTGGCTTTTTTTTCTCCTTGCCAATTTTAAAAGTAAGGTTTTTCTTAGCACTTTGCAGATGAGCGCAGAAGATAGAGGATTGATATTTCCTTAAAAGAAAAGTATGATCAATGATAGTTGAAGTTTGGATGAACCCTCATTATTGGATTTCTACAACTTCAGAACAAATACATTTCGGCTGCCTGTTAAGCAGAGACACAACTTCACCCTTTATGAGCTCACTGCTAACAGTGAATAAAGCTACATTCGGGAATACACATCTGCAGAATCACAAATTTTCACATTAACAATGGTTTAAATCAAGATACAACTATACTTGGGTTATGAAATATTTAATGCCAGTTGAAAAACAGATGTACTGAATTAGTTTAACCGAAAACATTGAAAGCTCAGATAAGTTACTTATTCTAGTCCTACAGTGTACACATTTAACACAGAGCTGCAAACAATTTATTGAAATTCATTTTTACTTCCATTTGAATTCAGCATTACTTTATTAACACAACCAAGAATATTAAAGGAGTGACAACAAAAACTTTACGCAAGCACTACGTTATGTGCACCATATTTAACAAAAGAACTTCTGAAAAGTTCCTGGTATTTTATCATTACAACCTTTTAATCCTTGTCTGTAAAGACTCCAACTCTGTACTCTATCCAGGCAGCTCCTTCAAAACTATGCAGCTAATACACATCAGAATTTAATAAATGTACAGAAATAACTTTTCCACATTGAGTGTCTCCACTGTGAAGATTTTCAAAAGCTAGACAAAAAGTGCTTATTTTGCTTAAGAGCAACTGGGTGATATAAATCAATTTAACTAATGGGTCAAAAGATCTTAAAGATGTCACAAGTACTGAATTTATTTTTGTCTTCAGCAGCTTCAAACTTGTGAAATTTATGGTTATAAATGTCATACTGTAGAGAAGTAAAACATGCCTTCACACATAGGTGGATATTTTTAAACTATTGGTATTTGAAGGTCTTTGGATCTCAGGGGTGGCAGAGTAAACCCCAGAGGACACCAATCAGTGAAAAAGTGCAGGTGATAACACAATAAACACCAGATATCCCCTCGCCCTGTATTTAATCATGTGGCTGGCACTACCAGCCGTGTTTCATACTTCTGTTGACCTATTCAATAGGTCAATAAAGTCCTAATAAAGCCTTATTAAAGTACCTACCTTACACATTTAATTTTTTAAGTATATTGAAAATACCATAATTTAAATGTCAGGATTTTTCAGGAAGTCATATGGTGAGAACTATTATTGCAAATAAAGTGTAGGAATATTTTTTAAGTTGCCATTGACTATGCTGAGGAATATGAATCCTTTCATTACCATTCTGTACAGGCTATAAACATAACTCTGAACTTGTTTGCAGTTACTTGGGCTGCGCTGGTGGCATCAGCACCTTCTCAAAGTGTTCTGCTGAAAGTTTGACAGCATGGAGAGACACAAAAAGCTTTTAAAGCCAGATACTATGGAATACAGCGGGGGTGGGGGTGGAATACATCAATGAGTGGGCAAAACCAAGCAGCAAATATATTGGCTTAAGATAAATAACGTGGGTTTACTGGTACTTTCCCCAGGAACGGTTGGGTGCCAAGTCGTGCAAGCAGCGGCACGGTAGCGACGTGGGCTCGGTATTCGAGGCATTAGGCTGGCTCTTCTTTGAACATATGCCCTTTCAAGTGAAATTAATCACTCTCTTTATCACTCCTGCAGCATCTGGAGCCATAATCATTACCCAACTGCTGAGAAAGAAATGAAACTACTAATCGCACAGGGAGTAGGGCTTAGTGTTCAGAGCAGGAAAGTTTTTATTAAGTTCTCATTTGAAAAGTGATTTTTCATGGGTAGCCTTCCAGGACATGCCACACAAAAGCTGCATATGCTTCGGCCACTGTCTACAACTCATCCCCCACCATGTAGAAGCAATATATTTGGAACCACTATAATGAGGTTTTAACACACTTTTCCAAATTTAGCTCTATAATCCTAAATAGCTGCTATACGCAAGTATGACACAGAGATACACTGAACCATAAACTTTCAGAAGTCTCTAGAAGAAGGAATTGCAGAAGTCTACAAAGTGGTAGGCACCAGGCAACAGTAAGGACCAGATGCTGCCTCTGGATTCACACGACGCTCCTATTGATCTCAGCAGGAATTCTTTAAACAAACTGAAACTCATACACTTGAAAGTACTAGAAGGAAATACCCATTTAATATATCAACTAGCTGAGGGCGATTAAAACAAACCATATGAACACTATGTCAATAATCTGGATTACCATGGAATATCCCCCTTCCCTTCTAAATTCTCCATTTCACATTCCTGACTTTTACCATTCGATTTTATTATTTTTTTTAAAGAGAAAAATGAAAAAATTATTAAGCAAATTACAGCAGGACTACTCCCATACATACCAGGGGGAAAAAAAAAATCTAGGGAAATAAAGGTATCAGTGGGCAGACTAACTAAAACTCATGTCCCTAGAAAGAATCAGTTTACTACCTACATATTGAGAACAATAATATGCATCTTAGGGATTTTTAATACAATTTTGGATATTTTCATCCACAACAACTCTGCTATACACAAGAGCTGAATGAGGAAGCAATTACCCCAATATACTGAAATTGTTCAATTAAGTGGCTAAGTGAAACTCTTATTCTAACTAATTTAAGATAGAATTAAAAAAAAAAAAAAACCTGCAGGGTTCTGAACAAGGGCAGCAGAATAATTAAATCTAGTACTCCACCGAAACAGGCTGAAAATGTGATCATCCATTTTTAATGCTCCGCCTATACGTAACAACAGAAATCTTTCCAACAGCTGCATTCAATTAAAAAAATATTAACCCCAAGGAAAAAGTACAAAAACATCCCCATCTGTTTTTCTTGCCACTCACTGTGCTTCTTTTGTGAGTGAAATATGTACAACAATACAATCCAGCAAAGTTGAAAGAAAAGTACCACAATTCCAATAATAAGCTATCTTTTTTTTTTTTAAATGAACAATTTAAAAGAAACCACTTTTGCAGATTTTCCCCATGACCTGCAGCTCTGTTCCCATAGTAACTATTGAGGAAAGAAAAGGATAAGACGCCTAACTTATACTTTTCCCAATACCAACAAAAACCAGAAAAAAGCACCTTATTCTCAAAAACTATTATTCTCAGGAAGGGAAGAGGGACATTAAAAGATTAGTGTGAATCTCCTGCGTAATCTAGTTTAAACCACCACCTACTGAACATTTTATGTTGGTTAGACAAAGATATTTGTTAAAGCATGTAGTCTTTGTGTAAAAGAACTATTGAAATAGTTTTGCAAGACCAACAACAACAAAATTACCAGGCACACGCTGTAAAAGCCTACACGTGAACTCAGTAAGCATCACCGTCAGTCTACAGCCCTGCTGCTGCCCAGTACTCACCTCTGCTGATGAGCTATTAACCTGCCAATTATCTTCAAGCATATAAAGTGTTAATTTTAACATATATTTAGCATCATTTCAATTCCTCCTTTGTTTGCCTTTTTAGTTTGATATTGTATACTCCCCGTATTGCTCGCTGTAGTGCGTTTTTCTAGGAAAAAATACAGAATCCAGCGATTCTTCCTTTAAGCAGTGCCACCAAGGATGTTTCACGGGTGTCCTCAAGTCCCTACAGGAAACCAGAGCCAACAAGAACATACCAGGTTTTACACACACGGAAAAAGGGCATCAGTTTAAGCATTTCTACATCCCCGAGCATTCTGAAACTGTAACTCCTCCTGGAACAATTCTGATGTCTCTGACACTGGATGTCACTCTCTGGGCTAACAGGGCGGGTTCTTCAGCCGTGTCCCATACATTGAGCTTTTTAGCCCTGTGGATTAAGGATAAAGCCAGAAGCTATGGTGGACAGGACCCAGGTGGGTACGCAATGTGCTGCTGTGGCACATTTATGCAACACAGCAATAGACCTCAAACACCTGGAGGACAGGCCAGTCTGGAAGATGAACTTCCGGCATAGGAAAGGCTCTTCAGGAAAGAGATGGAGCTCTTCTCACGTACATTCGTCTTGTTCTCTGACAAACTCACCAGCATTTATTGCCTGAGGACATAAGGTCTCCACCAACATTGAAATGTCTCACCCACCTAAATATTATTTGTACCACCGCTGCTAAGGGTTATAAAGTAAGGCAACAGATGCATCTCCACAACTCCAAGACAAGTTTGGATTCAACTGCCGAGGAAACAATACCAGATGAGGATACTATATCAGAACTGGAACGATAAGTAGCAGAACCATATGTAATAAAATTTAGAGGTGTGTGGAACAGAACAGTGAAAATGCGGACAGGAAAGGTAAGGAATAATGAAAAGAGAAAACCAAATATTTAGCAATCTAAAACAACTGCACTCCTGTCTAAGAAAATACGAGATTAGCTTGGAGGCCACCCTTAAATTCTCAAATATCAGTGACTGATATCAGAGAGCGTATTAAATTCTGCTGTTAATTTGCAAAACAACTTTCTTTACAAAATTTCAAGTATTATTGAGTTTTTTAAAAGTTTTGCAGAGATAAAAGTATAATTTATATTATCCCATAAAATATTTTTGTACAGAATTTAGACCAATTTAGAACTAATTTTGAAGCACCACTTTTTATATTTAAAATCACTTTTTTTAATGGCTACTTAATGAAACTATACCAACGGACTAAAAACAACTAAACTATTTCAAATTAAACTGTTTATTACAAAATATTCAAAAAGAGCACCACCTTATGTGATTCTGAGATATTTTAAGCCAAGCATTTCTAATTAAAGTTGTAAAATATCAGTGGGTGAAATCTTATCTGAGATTTCATAGAATTCTGAGGAGCGATGTTTAGAAAAGATTAGCTTGACAAATCAGTTCAAAGAGGATATGTTTACTAACAGGGGTCCAGAATAGCTTGGTGTCCTTAATTCACAAATATATTAGAAGCAGCTACCAGGCGAGTTACTCAAAGAATAGCCTGGCTCAAGTACAAAGGTATAAGCTGATCATGAATAAAGTTAAAGGCGAAAATAAGAAGGCTTATCATTCTAGAACAACTTTTCAGTCATCAAGTTTATGACAACAATCTAACTAGTTTTAGAATGGAACATAATAGGATTTTTAAAAATTAGTTGTTAATTGTTGCTGCTGTCAATATGACAAGATTGCAATCAATAACCCAACAGAACCACTGTAGTCCCAAATTTTCAGTATAGCAAAGAACCTTAGAATCATTCAAAATTTGATTAAATCAAGGCTAAGTTCCACCTTAGATTTTAAATATTTAAAATTCCATCTACCAAGATAGTGTAAGAATAACCTACAAGTAAAATATTTGCTGTAAAATATTTGCCATAAAATAAGAAGTTTAGAAGCATCAGTCTGAGAAATATCATCAAACTTCCAGATACCACACAAAGACGACTAGAAAGACATCTGCACTTCATTCATGAATTGTTGTCCTATCAAATAAAACACACTTAATCTAGGATAGATTATCATTCTTCATAATCAAGATCTTGCAGAATTTTTGGGAAAATATCACTTGTTGCAGAGCTGTCTTTGAATCTCTTTTAAGTAGGTTTGAGCTCTACTGTCCTTTGAAGATCTGCACTCCTTTTAACACTTGGTGTATATAGGTAAAAATTTGTCTTTTAAGGCCTAAGGTCAAAGGCACATCCAAACCAGCGCCTGGTCTTCCTGAAATTAAGATCTTGAGAAAGGGCATTTTATGGCAGCACTATCTGAGAGCAGAGAACAAAAGATCTTCTTCATCTTAGCCATAACTGGCTCACCCACATTCACAAGTATTTCAAAGGTTCCTCCACGTTAGAAGTTGTTCTCTGAAAAGTTCATTTCGTACCCTTTCCATTATGGATTGTTTCTGAAGAAAGACTAATGATCAAAACCCATTTGCTAACCCTATTTTAAGAAGGTCTTTCAAATATGGGTAATAGCTCTGAACTAAAGGGGTTTTTGTGTTCACCTGGGGCAAGAGAACTTACAGCTCACCACGCCTACCTCCCAGAAGCCCACAAACACCAGAAGATTAATGGTTTCTTCCTCAGGTAAAAATCTCTCTACTGTGATCAGCTGTATTACAAATCCATTTCCCAGTCTGAGATCTCATTTTCAGTGCTCTTCCATTCGTAACAGGGAGCATGTCCCTGCTGGGCTAAATCGCCATCCCGATTCATTTTTTGGAGAGAATTACAGATGGAGAACTCACTGGGACACCACATCTGGGTTTCTAATAGTCCCCTTCCCCCCTTCCGTAGTAGACAGAGTATTATTTCCATGTTAAATAGCATTTTACCACAATTAGAGAACTGATTTCCTAAGAATCAGAACATTTTCATCATACAAAAACATTTTTACAATATTCCCCTTTCTAAAAGAAAAAATTAAAAAGGCCACGTGACTGCTTTAACTCTGAGAGCCACCTTTATGGTGGCTCTTAGCCTCTTATCCCTTTCATTCTGTTAGTATTTTGGGGGAAATAGAACATACATGGTTACCGAGATGTAGTTTATGGAGAAGCTGAAGACACCAGCAGTGATGGTGAGACTGCAACCTGCCCATGCAGCAACTGCAGGTGTCTCTGGGAAGGGCTAATTTTCAGCATTTTGTAATCCTAATTATCAGCCCCTCTCCTGTAAAGCACCCAAAATACTTCCCATATTGCACATATTTTAGACCTAATTTAGACTTTAGAACTAAATCTTAGAGTTTCACCAAAAAAATAAACCAACTAGAATCATGCTGTGGATTCATGTGTGTATCAATATTCTACACTTAGTTTTAAAAACTTCAATGGCCGTCACTAAAACATAGACACACTTGGCACTACAGAAATTCCAGGCACTTTTAGGACTATTCAAGAGTTGAAGAAAATCAGCACGGTGAAATATGCAAATTGCTAATTGGCTGTCGTATTAAACAATATTAATTTACAAGGATTTAGATCCAATTAAATTTTCTCAAGATTTTATCATTAAAACTGCTTTGTTAGTTAGCAAGTGTCGGAAAATTATTCAGCTATTTGAGGATGCTGGGTAATTTGATATAATTATTGCTTTCATGTTTAGGCTGGTGGTCACAAAATAAGCATCTGACAAGAAATGTCTTGAAACCAAAAGATACAGTGTACAGATATTTAGACATTAATATATCATCTCTCAAAACCAAAAGCTAAAATTAAATGGTTTTAAAACAGGCCACAAATAAGCAAAATGCAAGTGATAGCCCTTTGAAGAGCTGAGGAAAGGCTATGTATAATCTACCTCATACTGCCAAATTCTTACATTTTAGAAATATAGAGCCTGAGTTTTTTGTAGGTGCAGTGTTTTCAATACAATTGCTTTCACATATACCAAGACCACCAAGCCCAGCATGAAATGTATGAGTCTTTGTTACATAAAGCCAAGGATTAGCTGAAAAAAAGCCTGCTTTATAAACTTCAGTGCTGATACGATGCTTCACACCCCCCCCCCCCAACCATATTAAGGATGCATCTTTGGACTTTTATGTGCTAGGAAAACTTACTTTAGTACATATAAATTCATTTTCTTAAAGTCAGAGCTTTCAGTAGCATAATCTTATTTAATTATAAAGCATGACATTTCAATAAGAAGTTGAATTTCTCTACAGTAGGTAGTAACTTGCCACGCTTGCAACAGACAATTCAAGATTTTAAATCAAAATAGATCACCTCCGTTCCCATTGCTCATTTCTCATTAGATTGTTTCATCACAAAAAAAAGACAACAGCTGCAGATTTTCTTTCTATCAGAATGGATCTGGTCAGTTCTGACATTAAAAGCTACTTCATTTTAGGTTCATTGTGCTGCGCTTGTATTTAATTTTTATTATTTTTTTGTATTGGGCACAGAAGTCCTCAAAAGATGGGATGATTTTTTTTTTTAATTATATAAACCACAGATGTCATTAGGTCAAGATCTCCGTGATCTACATCCCAAAGATATTTTGTTATTAATATCCTGCTGCAACATGTTACATTAACCCTTTTACATCTCCAGGTCCACCTGTTCCATCCAAGTTACCATCCCTCTCGTCCCAACACATTTCACTGTAATCTTGTGAAAAAGATACACCTTCCTGATTAACAATACCTTAAAAATCATTTCAAGCAAATTAAAAAACGCATACAAAAGCAAGCCATACATGCCACCCTGACGGCAGACACTCTTTTTTAACTAATTTCAAGGTCACTGCAATTTTACTTTGATATACATGCTTCCAAATGCCTCAGAAATTGAATCTGCAACACGTGCAGCAGAACTATCGAAAAAAAGCCATTAGTTTATTACATATGCCCGGACACTGCAAAATACACCTAGTTCCTTTCAACCCAGATTATTCCCACAGTACCATTCTGCCTACTGAGACAAATCTCAGGCCGTTGTGTTATTTATTAAGATGACTGCAAAAAAACAAGATTCAGGATTTAGAAGTGCTGCTGCTTCACTACTACTGCAAAGAAAGTACAGGCTTCACAAATAATACTCTGTTTCTTAGCAAAACAAAGCGGTTTGGGTGAACATACCATTCAATGTAGAACTAAACATTTTGGGTTTAGATACAACTTTTATCTACTTTTCAACAAAATACTCCAATGAAAAAAAAAGAAAATTTTGTTTACAGATATAAAAATATTTAACTAGAGGAAAAAAATTTTTTGCCAAACAGGACAATGAATTTGGCTCAAGCTCACAAGTAATTTTCATTTGGAAAACATTTCACTCAAAGTTGTTTTCTACCTCTTGTCACTACATAAGCAGAGAAAGTGAACTGAAAGAAAATACTGTTAGGATTTAAGGTTTTTAAAATTACTCTTGAGAGCTCAGATATTTTTAATTCACTGTGGGAACCACAAGAACTGACAATTTTCTTCTGCATCAGGAAGACAGACCTTTACAATGAGCTCATCACGGGGCTTTCAGAGCATGGTACCACGCGTCCACGCAAACCTGTGCACCACCTTTTCTTAGTTCTAAATACATCTGCCTCAGATGCCTTTGAAGCACTGATAACTCTTTATTGTCAGCTGGAATCGTGAAGTCAAATTAAGTTTTTGTGACTTCCAGTGCACACACCCCTAAAGACCGACAGTACGGTACACTTCAGAACTGAAGAGAAGACAGACAGCATTGAAGGGTCTAATTTGTCTTAAGAAAACAACTCTACCTTTCAAAGCTTGTTCAGAAAGCACATAAGTAACAGTGAATTGGAGAAAGGCAGTTTATGTTGTTGTTTATTTCCTCTTCATTTCACACGCAAGGCACTGTAAAAAAAGTCTTTAGAAATACCGTACCAGACTGTACTTAAGCAGCACTTCACCAGCACTCAGCCTCCCATCCCAGTGACCAGGGTGAGAAGCTTGCATTGATCCTGCCAGAAGGACAGAAGCCTTCCCAGAATAGTTGTTTCATTATTCAGCTAGTTCAATCTCTTACCTTCTATAGAATTACAACTATAAAACAAGTAACCAAAACAGCAAAGAACCTCTTAAAAAAAAGGGGAGAAAATTATTTTTCCATCAAATTTAATCGATCTGTTGCTCAGTCACAGAAGGCCAAACCTCAAAGGGATCGTGGGCAACAAAACCCATGATTCAGCTGCATATTTTTGATGAAGTACTTTCAGTAAACATTTCACGAATTTGCCAATCTTTCCACTTCATTAATCAGTCTTTGTTGTTGTGTTGTGCTACAAAATAAGCACCCAATGCACCATGCCTAGTTTTATGCATCTGTATCATACCATTTCTTATTTACCTCCTCCCTCTCACTAAGAATAGCAGTGTTATCAATGTGCCTTCACAAAAGTTTCCGAACATTGTGCATGTCCGATTTTGAATGTTCAAACACTGAGTGTATCCAGTCTGACTGATGGACAGAAATAATTCACTGAAGGTACCAATGAAATTATAAATAGATCAACCAAGAGTAGGAATGAGCCAGTATGGAACTGGCTCAGTTCATCCTGAAAGACAGTGGTGTGCCTTTTTCATTCAAACATGAAAAGAAAGTTATTAAATATTTCAAAGGAAGCACAGTTCAGATGAAGATATCAGATTCCAGTAAAAATTTTACTCTTGGATTAAAAGCATCAAGGAGTCCAGAATTATGCACCGGAGTGACTCGAGAGTATAACTAAAACACACACGAAGATTACTGATTTAAAATAGAGATTCAACCTCCATATTTTTCAGTTACAAAAAAAATATTACAATAGAAGATATTATTTTAAATTTATTATTGAGCTAAAACAGAATGGAGAAAGGGCGAGCACTCCATCCTCAAATGCAGGAATTATCTAGTAGATAAGCTAATACATCTTTTTCCTACCTGTTTTCCAGACAAACTGATGACCTCTCCTGGCTTCCAGATCAGCTGTTTGCAACATTAAGAAAACAAACAAAAGGAAGGACTTCCCCAGGCTCTGCCATGACCAATGAGGAGAAACCCAGTTCTGTTGTAGAAGCATAATTCAGATGATTCAGTGTCTTGCCTTCTTTGGTCCTAGAATTAACAAAAGAAGAGAAAGCTTGCTAAAAGACTGAAAACACCAAGACAACAGGCTTGGCCTTAGGGTAACCAGGTGGCCACTGTGCATTTCATAGTCCCTCTGTGCCAGATTTGTTGAGGACAAGTCCATTAATAGGGGCTTCACTTGGAGAGAGAGAGGCAGGGGGGTAGAGGGAGGAGAGGGCTAGGTCCTGGAGGACCTGCAGTCCCATCCTACAAATATAGCCATTGTAAATGCTTTTAGCAGGTTCTTGAGAAGAGATCTGCCAGTGCAAATAAATGGCAAAGGACCTGATAACAGCCTGTGATGTGTCTCCTTCTTTTCTCTATTTAATTTATCTCTAGCATGAACATTATCATGCTATAGGCAGGCTAAACCAAAGCTGAAAATAGACCCCCGGTGCAAAATTCAGCTCTGAATATAGACTCCATGTCCTACCTGTAAAATCCCTGACAACTGAAATACCAGACCTGGAATTGTTTCAGCTCCATACCATGTGTGAACATGGGATACATAAAAGCAGGAAAAAGCAAGTGTTGCTTATCAGTACATGAACAGCATGAAATGGAAAACTAGACAATACTCAGGCATTTCTCTGGAATCTGGGTCTCACATTCAAGTCCCTGATCTTTGCACTCCAGATGAGCAACCAAGGTCTCTCTGACACAGGGATTTTAATTAAACTCTCCAACACTTCAGACGAATACAGAGCCACATCATGATTGACACAGGAATGGATCAAGTCCTATTGCTGTAGCAGTTTTATACTTTACAACTCCTTAAAATAATCACTGTGTGGCATTGGAAACAAGTCAGAATGTGTCTCTGGGTCTCCCATAAAACACAGGAGCTCAACTTCTAAACGCCTGCTTCAACAAACGTCCACACTGTTTACATACCTTGGAAAAGCTCCCAAAACAAGAGAGATTAAGAAAGGCATACAACAAAACAAAATCTTAGAACTTCTGATTCAGCCTGGTAATTCACATCTCCATTTCTCTCGTCCCAAAAGTAGGCCAACCAGCCGCTTATTTAGGCCAATTTTACATGAGTTTCAAGGCTCTTGGATTTGTCCACATTCACGTGGGAGCAGTTTCAACGTCTCAAAAAGTGTTCATGGTACATGCCACACCAAAAAAGAGCTAGGTTCTGATGTAAATTTACATATTAATTTTTTCTTCTGCAATACCTTTTGTATTTATACCATGTTTAAATTCTCAACATATTTTTACTTACTAGTGATTAATCCTGCTTTCATAGGTAAAAATGTCACATCTGTATTAGCGTAAGGAGAGCGATAACACCTGTCTTCAAGATTTGTCTTCATTGGCATAATCTTGGTGATTTTCATTAAAATTATCAGTTATTAGAAGTTTAGTCCAGAAAATTCCATTACATTCCCAACCTTATGAAAAGCAACATTGTCATAACACATAATGCACAGCATCAGTCTTGATAAGAAACTGAAGATAAACCTGAAAATAGTACATATTGAATATACAGTAAAACTTTTAATTTCAAGCTGTATTTAAATTACTTTGAAACAGTTTCTATCATGATAAATTCATGCAATTATATTTAATCAGATATTGACTAACTATGGGGGAAGATACAATATAATATCTGTTATCTGGCTTAGTTCATTCTTGCGTTTCAGATGAACAGCATTTCAGGTAAGACCTGAAAACCCATCAAGCTGACCAAATACATTAATGCAGGCAAGGGACCAGATTTATTGCTTTGCTCACATCTTCTGGGTTAATTTAATTCAGAATTCACATTTAATTCACAACACAACTCACTGAGTCCCAACACCTGGACAACGTAACACAGACTACAAGTGGCCTTACGTGAAGCACGAGTGAAGCTCAGAAAGCTTAAGCATCCTTCAAAAATGAGATGGAGAGGACTTCATTCCTCCCCAGTGCAAATACAGTAGGAAAGTCCTCAGGGGCGAACGGGAGGCCCTCAGACATCCTGCAATTAATTTTTTTTGCCCGTCTAGATGGCTGCTCACCTCACATAGAAGGGCTGAGGAAGAGCGACTCGCCCAGTGCCTTCAGCATTGCAGTTACCATCTATGGCAGTCAGAAAATGCAGTCACCGACTTTCTGTCAGGGGAGAGAGAAGGAATTAGTGACATTGACTCCAACACTGTTCACGCCCAAAAATGCAAAACAAGGAAAGAAATTATTCAGATGCTCAGATTTAAGTACTGGAGGGGAGCCAGCATGCCCAGCCCTGCACAGACGATGCTCATCTGAATTACAGGGCAGCTCTCCAGGTCCAGGAGAATGCCGTAAAAACAACACGTCTTAAACAGGTGGGGGCACGAAATGGGCAAATCCAAGGAAACCTCAGATACCAGCTGATGAAGATGCCGAGATTTTTAATGAAGCACCGGTAACGCTCATCAGCTGCTTTCTCAACACACTGCCTTCATCTCAGCATTCAAAGGGTCAGTAAACAGCAATAAATTCCTGGGAGTAGCAGCTTCCTGCCCAAAACAAGGGTTTTCGCATATGTTCATTCTTTGGGCAGGACTAAAAAGATAACTGACTGCTGCTCCCCACGGAGCAAGAACAGAGATTACATTAAGTCAGGAAAAATAGAAATAAATTAGACACCATGAGACTGATTCTAATCTCACACACCAGCCGAGCTCAATAGAGTCCACTGATTTACACCACAGCAAAGCACAATAAGAATTTGTCTGTATATCTAGGTTTGTATAGCACAATTTGGAACAGTAGCCATTCTGTCCTGATACGATAAAAAATTATTGCACAGGCAACATATGCTATCTACAGAAACATGAATAAATTACATTATGAAGGCCACCAACACTTCACATCAAATTTAGTTACAGTGTATCTCAGCTCCCAAATGTGTCAGCATGGCTAGCTGTAAACTGGCAAATAGAGAGGAAAAATGGAGAAAAAAAATGAGATTTACATTTTTAAAATTTACTTCACCAAGACTAGTCATGATTAAATTCATACAACTGCTTAAATATTTGTTTTACTCTGAAAAATATCTGCTTTTCCAAAACTGATTCTCTGGATTTATTCAATATCCTTCATAATACAGGCTTGGCCAATTAATGGTCTACACTAATAGATTCTCATGAAATTAAATAATGAGGTGTTGTTTTCATATATTTGAAGGACTAGACACAAGCATCCTTTTAGTTTTGTTTGGCTTGTACGGAATCCTGTTCAGAAAAACAAGGATATCATGCTTTAGCTGTAATGGCTGGGAATATACAGGTAGTCTTGAAAAAGCCACGTGCAAGTGTTCTAATGATCATAACAATGCATTATCTAATCCACTGCTAATTCACGTAATGACAGGATTGGATAAAACTAGTTTTGAGTAACAGACTTAATTTAGAAACCTAAATTTCTGCTGAAAACGCAGTATTCAAGTATAGTGTCAAAATGTTATAAATAAATATGCATACAGCTAACAAATAAATATATTATTTCTGAAGCATTCAAAATTTAATTTCATTTTCAACATCAATGATACATCCAGCAGCCAAATCCCAGTCTAACCCTTGCTTAGCTAGGGAGGGGAAAAAGCCTCTGGGAAGCTTTTCCCATTTTCCAGCCGCTGCTCGGACAACCACAAGCTACAGACGTGCACGCAGAGGCAGATCTTTCCAACTGAGAGGCACTGTGCTAGTCCAAGACACATAAGAGTTCTCAAAAGCATCCAACACTGAAAGACAAAGGACTGATGGTCCAGTTTTGACTCCTCACTCTTCAGTGACTTATTGCACTGGTAGAGAAGGGACCAGTTGGTCTTTCTGCAAGTTTCCACAGGACAAGAAGTTTCTGTAGTCGTTCTGCACTGCTCCTGTGGTTTAGGGACGTTCAGTCTGGCTCTGCTCCTATGTGGATTTATACAATATTTATGACTGAACTTAAAAAAAAGATCAACTCAAACTGATCTAAACTTGAGACATGATTTCAGTCTTGTCGTACATAAATTAAATTCCTCCTGGGTTCACCGGGAGTTGTGACCTTCCCCATCACAGGTAAATCTGACCTACTTTTTTTTGTATGAGGAGGGAAGGGAATGCTGACAAGGACACCTGGATAGCACTCTCCATTTAAAATACACGATGCAATTAGAATAATCCCAAACACTTTAAACAGCAACAAAAAAAAAGGCAATTACAGATCATATGTGTGGCTATAAATCGTTTGGCAGGTGTCTAGCACAAAGATAAGCATCATTAATCATGAATAAATTTCCTTAACATAAATGTAAGCAGTAATTATGCAACTGTTTGCCTACTACACACAGCACAAACCCATTGCTTGTGATATTCCAAGATAATCTGATGTTTATAGCATACTCTTCATCCTCAGATACCAGTAAAATCTGCCTTGCCTTCTCAGAAAGTTGTTATCCAAAAAGCTAATTCTATTCTGTCCTCAGCCAGCAGAATGCCTGGCCTGTAGCAGCAAAGGCTGATCACCACAAACATGCACTGCAGACCATCCCTGGGGGAGGTATTTCCAAAAAAACACTAATGCTAGTGCTACAGGTACTGAGTTTAACAAAATGGAAGTGTTTGCACAGTCACGTACATCAGACCAGGAAAAGACCTTCAGATGTAAGTGCATATGTGCCCATGGCACAGGTGTACATGCATACTGCCCTATTTTTCATTTAATGAACGTAGTTACACTAAATTGCCTTTACTTTCTTCCAGATGGAAAACAAACACTACACATTTTTCTACTTAAACATTCAGAGAAATACAGTCTTCTGGTTAAAGTAGGGGCACCTTAAAGTCATTCCACTTCCAGCCATGTCAGAGACCTCCTGTGCAAAAGTCACTTAAGGTCACACTCTGACACTAATACTTGATTCTGCAAGCACACCACTTGATTTCAGTGGAGTGACTTTGCATATATGAGAACAGTAGCTTGATGTTCTATACCTCTACCTCTTCATCTCCAAACCTCAGTTAAGGGTATTTACTCTTGCTCTAGGAACATTTTAGAAAATCCAAGATAAAACACAGACAGCATGAATGAGCTAAATTTATACATCAGGTTAACAATTGCCTGATAGTATTTTTGTCTTAAGTGGTCACGCATCAGGAATCAAAACATTAAGCTCCACAATTCTTTGGTCATTTGCTACAATAACTGTAAGGGTAAATAATGCCTGCATACAGAAGATAACTCCAAACAATCAGCAGATGGTCTAAACCAGCCTGCTTTGGGCTGGCAGTAAGTCTGCACGACCTCCAGATCGACAAAGTTGAACATAAATTCATCCTAGTCTATTTTTACATATAAATTTTAACAACCTTCCTCAACTCCCAGTTGCTGGAAAGCTTAGTAGGTAGTCACCATCTTCCACAGATATATCTGGAAGTTCAGGTATGTTGGTGATCTCTATAGTCAAATTGTAAGAATCTATCTTTTCTCTTCTATTAGATCATATTGGCTTCTTGTCCCAAAGCTGTTGAAGACCCTGGGGATTAAAAGCAAGAATATGAAATAACTGTACTGCCAATAAATTGCTTCTTAACTTACATTGATTTGTTTGGGGTAAAACCCAGGAATCCTAAGTTTTCCTGCTTCAGTTTTTGTACATCCTAAAAACCTAACAAGAGCAGGTTTGAATTTAGAAGTTTAATTATAAACTTAGCTAAGTGGATTATAATGAAAGATGTTCCAGCAAGGAAGCCCAAACTGATGCATTATGACTACATTAAAGAAAACACCAGAGAATAGACTTCCCATCAGTAGAACAACTTTAATTAAAACAGTGATAGAGCAGCACTGTTCTGTGAAACAACACTGCTGTTACATCTCCTTCACTCTAAGTACTTCCAATGGACTCTATGGGAACACACCTGACTTTCAATAATAAAAAGTCTATATGATTTCAAACTTTTCTGAGGAACCCAGTGCAGAAGATCAGTTAAATGTAGCTGAAGCAAAACTTGCTTCATTTGTACACAAGCATGCATGGCTTACATTCTGCCAGAAGAGCAGGGAGATTTCGAAGTCAAGGATTCAAAAGTTTGTGAAGGGCACCGTGCCTTTGAGGAGTACCAGGATGGCCACTTCTTTCCGCCACCCCACCCCACCCCCCCAGAGTCCCCACGCCCATTGAGCGGAGGATGGACAATGCTCAACAACCAAGCAGCACTCCAACATTTCCTTCTACAAAAATCATTCAGTGTGTGACCCAACACATGACTACCCAATGTTATCGAAGTCTTGGACTTCTCAATGGTATTTAACAGCCACAGACCTTTTGGTGCTCTTGGTGTCGTGCCTTAGTGCTCAAAGTAGGCTAATTTACCTTCACAAATGTTCTTCAAATTGCTATCATACTCCTCGCAGCAGGAACAAGTACAGAGCAATTAAGATCAAAATGCTCAAGACTGTCAATAGGTTTCTGTTGTGAACGCAGGCATTGATTTTTTTTTCTAAGCAGCAGAACAGAAAGTGTCCAATAACTTTTAAGTAACCTTTTCACACTGCTTGTGCACTTTCATATATTTAATTAAATACAAGAAAGGCTGTAGCAGCTCAAACCAAGCATCCACGTCCCAGACCCTGCCTCTGACAGAAGAATGATGCCAAGTGCCCAGGGTGCAGTATAAGAAGAAAGCGTGCATAAATTATACTTCTCGCTATACCTTCCCAGCCTCCAACAAGCTGTGGCTTCCACACCTACCTAGTCAGATCTTTGTGTCTGAATGCCCTCTTATGAACTTATGGAGTCACACCCTGAATCTACATAGATTTGGGCTTTTTATATAGGTTATGTATATAACCTATATACACCTACACCTAGATGCCTTCTCATGGCAGGCTTGTCAGTCAGCACAGCAGAACACAGCACAGCAGAACACAGCCCAGAATAAGCTCAGTGATGTTTTCACACTGTAGCACATCCTTTCTGTAAGAGCAAAACTTTATATCTTTAAGGGACAAAAAGTTTCTTTTTGTTTATTTTTCAATGGTTAGAGAAAAGTTTGAGTCCATTATCAATATACTATTCTGCTGTAGCTTTTATCGTTGGCACTGGATGAAGGAAAGGTCTTTTCAAACTCAGCTATACCTAAGAATTGCTGTCACAGTTGCATATATCTTGGATTACTGTTAAATTGCAATTAAGCAGACAAAGGGAAAGGGAGCTGGCACTGTTTCCAACGCCATTTCAGTAAATGCTATTGCAACTTGTTGTTCAAAGAGGATTACTCGCACACTGGCAAAACATTGCATATAATGCACGTTCAGCAGTATAATACCATTTGAAAGCCAGTATTTGAAATAATTTTCCTTTAAGAGGCAAACCTGGAAATCAAGCTCAGTAGAGAGCAAACTCCATACTTTAGCAGCATGACCGTTCACACGGAAAACAACAGAAAGCTTTGAAGTCACCAATTACAAGGTAGCAGTGTTTCAAAAAAAGAAAAAAAATTAAATCACCTCATAACCTCTGCTGTGGGAACAATTGCAGATTTTCCTAGCATTCCCATTAAAGTGCTTTCAGTTCACAGAAATTAAATTGCTTTACTGCAGTGGTTTTCTTATGCATTATGATATTACTTTATATTATTTGACATTAATACATCGTGGGCTGTAGGTCAGGACTTTTTTCTCCTCACTGGAACGTGGCCACCTTGGACTTTATCAATCTTAAACACAAGGTCAAAATAATACGATTGAGTACCACCTAGCATATGAGCTCAGCAAACACTTAGGCTCTGCTTAGCAGGGGAAGGACCATCTGCTTCTTTACTGCTGGCATATCTGAAGCTTATCTCCAATGTAAATTTTTATATTCTACACTTCTATGGAACAACCAGAGCAACTGAGTATGTACACGCACCCAAGCATCTGACCAAACAAATTATCTACAGATAGGCAGGAAAATATTACATTTTTAACTTGGGGGTTCAGTTTTGAACCTCTAAATGTTGGTGACTATGGCTAAAATAACCCTGCTTTTGTACATACAAATACACAGAAGCCAAAGTCAATGCTTCTTGAGTATATAGTGTTCATCCTGCTGTAACACTTACATTAAGAGTAACTTCTTTTCCACAATATTCATACCTCTACTTGTATGTAGTCATTACTGTTTTGCTATTTGCACTACCTAGCTCTAGTCTATACCCAAATGAGCTAATATGAAGACACACACACATATCCAGGAGATAAATTCCACTTCAAAAAACTCATTTCCGAAGTGCTGAAATAAACATTGCATCCTCTGTCATCAGCTGTTTACCTCAATGAACCAAGGTACAAACTCGTAGCAAAGGAGAGAATACGGAGCACAATGCAATGCAAACACTATACCACTCTAAAACCATCCAGGCTCTACAGAGGAGCACTCTTAATCAAACACCAACACTGTGGCTCTTCATTTCCAATCAAACATCACCACCAAAGTGTTGCGATGAAGTTGCCTACAACCAAGGTTTCATCATTTCTACAGACAAATACCCTGTATATGTCGGGCCCCACATAAGAACATGTACTTTACATAATTATAGTTATCAAAATAAATATATTTTGTGATGTCTTCCTAGCGATTCATTCATTTTCCTACCATCCACTTTGCAACAGATGCCCCAGTCATTAATGTCAACTGGCCCAGACAGACAGTGTAGTAAATGGGTTAAGAAAAAATGGTATTACTTTTTTTAAAAAAAATAAAAGTGACATTAGGATAAAGAACTCTGCTTCTGTTTCCAAACACTGCTTCTGAGCACAGGCACAGATGCCAACGGGCACACGCTGCGCTCTGAATCCAGCTTCTGCTAATTGCCATACAGACTTACTCCAACAGACCAAGAGTAACACAGTGTAATAATACATGGCTTGTAATGAAAAGCATCATTTGACTTTTAGGTGGAATTTATTTTCAGAAATGCGCAAGCTACAGCTTATACCAAACTTCTTCGTGCTCCTGTGCAAGGGTCTTCAGGGAAAGGCTTTGCAGACGTAACTGCCCCTCTGCAGCGGCAGCACCCAGGAAAACCGTGCCTCCACAGAAGAGGCACATATTGCTGAGAGCTCACATCATCACATTGCTTCCTCCGGAGTGGAAGAAATGCCAGACACGTGCCCTGGCTCAGAACCTGACATTAGGATGCGTGGCTGAAACTCAGGGATTCCCAAGCATTTTGCAAGAGCCACAGAACCAGGTGTAGGGATATGGTTTTCATATCAAAACCCATTAATAACGTTTGTACATTTATTTAACAGTGGACTTGCTTTCAGCTCAAGGTTAACTATGCATGACAACAAAAATACCAAATTGCCATAAGGGCAGTTAGAAAGAATGATACTACCCTTTAAAGGAGTTGGAGCAACCAGCTGAGTAAAGTTCTATTATCTATTCAAAAATTTTGTCATTGTTACAGTTTTCATTCCTGCTTCTTTTCCCCTGTAGCTGGTTATAGTCACTCAATGTATTTTATCAAATTGGAAAGTCTAATCTCTTTAGGGTAAGAAATATATTTGCCCTGAATACTATATAATATGATTCACTATGGGGTTCCTGACACTATTGCAGGATTGATACGAAAAAATAATCATAATCATATCAACCGATAAAAGCCCTCAGTATAATATTATTTAAGCAAGGTCAATTGCCCGTGCAGGTTGTTCTTACCAGAGTTCACGTTACATCACTGGTCCCATCATCCTGACCTTCCCTGCTGTCATCCCCATTACAGTTCAATTAACAGAGGAGTCGTGCAGTGGCTTGATGAGCATCTGCTGCCTCTACCTGGCAGTAATTCAATAAGGAAACACCATAGGAAGAGATAATGAGAAGTCAGCCCAGTTGTTCTGTCTCTCCGCAGGACAGCAGATGAGTTTGGTTTATGGGAAAGAGCATGACCTATGAAAATTATCAGCTAACTTTGTATTTCAGGGCTTCAGCGCACCACTGGTAACTTAAAGTGTTCTCTGGTTTCTCTGATGGCGCAGCCCACAAGGATCCAGAATCGTTTGTCCTGGTGGTCCCTGGTTAGCAACCCTTCCTACGCTGAAAGGATACATCTTTCTGAAATAATTTTCTCTTTGCCAGTTCCACCAAAGGAACAGATTCTACTTGTGCATTCAGCAGTGGTAGGTTTGAATTAAAAAAAATTAAATACCTGAGCATAGAAAATAGGCCCAAACTACTACCAAAGTGAATCAGACAGAATGAAATTCACAGCCATGTCAAACCTGGGTGAAAAACTTTCACAAAACCAAAATCTCCCAGGTTCCTCTATGCTACAGATAGCATCACCCTGCTTTTTCTCTCCCTGACCCACAGAACAGTTATCAATTATCAATGTGCAGTGAAGTGACCACCTCCTCCCCACAAATTCCAGTTCTCCATTTCCTTCTACACCTTTCTTATAGGTGTAACTTAACTCCCACCTATCCTTTCTTGCTACCACATTGCTTTAGGAGCACCTACTCCACCACTAAAAACCCAGAGCCACCTACAGTCCCGTCATCTACTCCATCACCAGTTATCACAGTGACTATTTGAGGGATGTGGCTCTACTGTCTGCTGTAGAGCTCTCTCCTTCTCTCACACTCACTGAATCACAGAATCCCAGGTTGGAAGGGACCTCAGGGATCATCTAGTCCAACCTTTCTAGGAGGAGCCCAGACTAGACAAGATGGCTCAGCACCCTGTCCAGACATCTCTTGAAGGTGTCCAACGTGGCCGAGTCAACCCCTCCCCTGGGGAGATTATTCCAATGGTGACTGTCCTCAGTGTGAAAAATTTCCCTCTGGTGTCCAATTGGAATCTCCCCAAGAACAACTTGTGTCCATTCCCCCTTGTCCTCTCCATGTGACTCCGTGTAAAAAGGGAGTCTCCATCATCTTTGTAGCTACCCCTTAAGTACTGGTACATGGTGATGAGATCCCCTCTGAGCCTCCTTTCCTCAAGGCTGAGCTATGGATCAAACAGCATTGGAAATGTTGAACCTCTCTGCCTCCACTCTTGAGGTTTCCAACTTCTACTACTTT
Source organism: Phalacrocorax carbo (assembly GCF_963921805.1). NCBI lineage: Eukaryota > Metazoa > Chordata > Aves > Suliformes > Phalacrocoracidae > Phalacrocorax > Phalacrocorax carbo. The sequence goes on from NC_087517.1 coordinate 7,550,940, forward strand.
CCCTGTTTCTCCTCTTCTAAGTACTGAAGCCAACTACATTCTTCTTTCTACGCAGCTTTCATTGGTGCCCAAATTTTTACCAACTCCTCCGTCACTCAGTTTCCTCCAGCTCACTCCTAAACCCCACATTTATTCTCACCAACTTCAGCTTACAGGGTGAGGACCTGTTTTGCCTCGTGAGTGTAGTGTCCTCATCAGTTTTGCAGCCCTGTTTCAACAATCTTATTCACTGAAACAGGCATTTTCAACTTGATTTCAAAAATGATTTTGTACTTTGTCTCCTTGATATTATTAAGGTGCAGATTTACTGAAGAAGAGGATGGGCATGAAAGGAAAAAAAATGAAGATACATTTCCTCCTGAGCTCTGGTTCTGTAACGTTTACATGGCCACACAGTCCCATACCCTCACGCTCACAGCTTAGTTTCTCTCAAGATCAACGTAATTTGAGATACATCCTTTCCCATCACACAATTATTTGCATTGCACTGAGGACTGCTTACCTGCTCTGACCACTCTTTTCTATGAGGACAGTCATCAGGTCTGCTCACTCCCCATTCACAGGACAATCCAGGTTGGCAGGTCCCCACCACAGGAGGTCTCATCCAACCTTCTGCTCAAAGTGGGATCAGAAAGCTATAAATCACAAGATATTCTACATTGCCCTCAATTTTTTAATTTTGCTTCCACTTCCCACCAGAAAGCTTAGGCTACCAAGCTCACACCAACTGACATCAGATCTCAAGTTGTGGTTCATCTCTTGCAAGTCCTACGACCAGGCAAGCTTTTCCCCCATTTCAAAATAATTCTCCCTTCTTTATTCAGTTCTGCCATCTCTTTCTGCTCTTCATTTTAATCACATGCTGCACATCTGCTCCTGGCTACCTTTTCTTCCATATTCAAACCCTTTCCATCCTCTGCCTCTAGTTCTTTCCCATACTAAACCAGTTGATTTCTCCCAAAAGATAACAGATACCATCTTATGAAATACTTCTCAGCTTGGTTGCTCAGCCTTTTTCTCACCCCGCAACATTTTGTTCCTTCTCCCAACTGGCCCTCTGTTCACTTGCATCTCCCCTCCTATTTTCTGATTCGCTGGGGTCATTTCCATGCCTCCCACATTTTCTTCTCTATTGTTTTCTGCCTTTTTTTTTTTTTTTCCATGGAAAAGCTTACAGAGGAAACACTACAGACACACTACATTATATCCAAAACAGGACATGTAACCATTTTAGAGTTGAAAATAATCAGCATTTAAGGAACGCTAGAACTAAGATTGCCTTGCAGGAATGTATTAAGGTAGTCAGGTTTCATGATTACTTCTGTTTTTACCATATTACTGAAGTCTATATTAAAAAGCAATTTAAATCTATCTTTGACTTCTTTTGCTTTTATCTATTCATCACACCTCCTTTGAACCCTCTCTTAAAGCCTTACTCATACTCTTCTCTGAAACAAGCAGAAAGTACCTGTAAATATCCAAAAACTGCAATTACAAAAAATGATATTTACTTCATTCTTAATAGTTATGTGTATCATTTAAAAAAAAAAAAAAACAACAGACTTTTTTATTATGTTGGGTTAAATAACTTAAAATTTGATAAACACATTATGGAATAATTTCCATTTGGTTAAAGAAAGAATAGACAGAGTCTATATAACAAATGCTACCAAATGAGTTAGTGGTGCTCACTGGCTAGTTTTGTTTTAAAGCTGCATCTCATTATTAACAGCAAAGTAAAACATATGTATTTAGTAATACTGGGCACAACTGTAAGCTGCAAGCAAGGAGCATAAAACACTGTTTCAGGGGAAGGACCAAGAACAACTCACAGGGTGCCAAGATGGGGCTAAAAGGAGTAGTTTCAAAACACATTAGTCAAGAGGAAGCTGCCCAAAGTTTTCAATTCCAGTTGCCCATTCTGGACTTGCATTTTGCCCACTGGAGTTTGTGGTGATTAGAGTATGATAAAACTTTATTTTTAAAAAAAAATACATAGGAAAAACGTGTTTTTCATACTAGTCAAGACAAACTTGTCAGACTTTTGCAGGTTAATATATTTTACTGCCTATTTTTATCCCCAAATACTTTACTTTTCCACAAATACTTCCAAATTAGGTGAATTAATGAATGAGTCGACTAATGCATAAAGGCTTTTGTAAAAGGATACACACAGATGGATATTTACCAGACTTCAGCATTCATTTTCCATGTGTTTCAGGATTCATATAAAAATGGAGTCAACCTTCAGGAGAAATCAGTGCTGGAAGACGTTCTCTTTGTGGATTTACACTTAGAGAGATTACCAGCTTCTGCAGTGAAATGGTGGTATGTTTAACTAAAAATCTCCGTTGTTGATAGCTTCCCAAGTCTGATACATTCTTGCTCACTGAAAGCGTTTGGGACTGCTACTATAAACACTTTCAATATCAAAATCTGCATCCATTCTCAGGCTTGTATTCCACATTATTTGAACTATTTTACCCTCCTCTAGCATTTTCTTCCTTCAGAAAGATGGGAATCTGAACTAAGTACAGGATTTGATAGTAGCAGTAATCCAATATATCTGATTACACAAGCAAATCTAAAATAAAATTGTAATTTAAATGGCAGAAGTAAATACATTACAAGCCCTGGGCATTTCTTTAAAAATTGGTCTACCAGATGATATTCAGCAGAGGCCGTGCAACAGCTGGGTCATAGTTTTGCCTATATTATATTTTTTTCCTTATGTGGTAAAAGTAGCAGGGAATTGGGTTACTACTAGAGTTAGAACTCCATTTACTACGTAATTTTTCTTCAGCATGAGTTTTTTTTTTTTTAAAGGACTGCAATTGCTTTGAGTTATACAAAAAGATTGATCTTTAGAATGTGGAAAATGTTTTCTGTCCTACTTTGAAGACTGGGATGTCATCATGCCAGCAATTGTTTCATAGGATCATTCCTTGTCCACGATAAAGGAAAAAACCAAATAATTCCTTGTCCTGTGGAGAGAATTTCCCAACTTACAGGAAAATGCATATTTGCAAATATAGATACACTTATAATCACAGGCTCTACTCTTCTCTATTTGTTACTTTTCCTGCTAGACAAAACTAGCGCTGATTTGGACTCAGTGTTAATGAACATCGAAAGCAACTTGGCTTTCTCTTGCCAAGGACCTCCATAAACTGCAGTTCAGCAAAATAAGACAATAATCTTATCGTGTGTAAGAACTCAATTAAATAATCATTTTAATGTAATCCTATTTAGTAGCTCTCACGTTTTCTGTTCTGATGCTACTGATGTTAATGTCTTAAAAAAACCAAGGAAACAAAAACACAGAGGTAGAAGGGAAGGATAGAAGACAGGAAAATGCAGCTTCTCTTTCACTGAAGATCATTTGATGGGGGGGGACAGGGACAACACCGAAACAAAACCAAACAACTCAAAATCCAGAAGCATGCAAACAGCTTACAGCAGAACATAAAACCCAGGCAGTTTTCTGGACCCCAATCCATTCTGACAAGCACAATATGAATTGTGAGTTGAGAAAGACTGCTCTAACCAAGACTTTCAAGCAATTTCAAAAGTTTGCTGCTTCCAACTGCAATACTTAAACACCTTGCTAAAGAAATCTATTATTATTATTATTATTATTATTATGACAAACATTCAAAAAACCACACAAGAGGGCTATAGGAACACCCTGAAATGCACATAGTTCTTTATACATGAGCGACTAATCTCACAAAGTACTATGTAAATTAGCTAAGCTTAAAAGTTGCATTTAAAATTATCCTCAATATCCATTACAAAAGAAAGGCGCCTACCCACTGATAAAACTACCCACTGAAAAATTAGCAATTGTAATAAGGGACTGTGAAAGCTAAGGGTAAATTGATTGTTGTTCCTAATTTTCTCTTTATTTTAATCCAAAACTCTCCAAATTGCAAGAAATAAAAGTACAGGCAAGAGGGTGAGCAAAAAGCTTGACTGCCACATAAAACATCTAAAAATAGTGTTCCAGTATATTTCCATACACTGGAAGTAGCAGTGAATATCATCTATATAAATCTATTCCTAGCAGAGATTTTCAGCAGCATCCAAGACTTGAGAATCAGTTGTAAATTTGTATTTTAGAATAATTAAGAAAAAGCACAAGTCACACTTACTCAATATGCAGCATTTAGCAGGAAGATACAGCCATGCATCACCTCATACAAAATATATAGAGACATTATTATAAACCGTATATTTTTAATCTGAAGGAATTTATTTAGGAAGAACTTAAAAAACCTGATTTTAGATTATCACTTTATTTTTACAGTGTTAGCGATTTAAGACATTGCCAAGCCTGTAGGTCCTGAATACCTGTGACTGCTCTGGCTGGTCCTGATGCCTCCTTGGGCATAGATGGCACCTACACACACAAAAGCAAGGGTTTACCACCCAGATCACTGCAATGCAAACACAGTCAGCAGACAAAAAGTAGTATTGAAATATCAATGCATAACCTGTCTTCAGATGAAGAAGCTGTCAGTACAAGTGGAAAAGGTAGGTTCATAAGTACACTAGACCATATAAGAAAAGCTGTAGACTCCTTTGCCAAGACTGCCTTGGCACAAGGTTATCTCACCAAAGCTATGAGGGCTCTCCAAACTCAGATCTATGTTGTCAGTACTCACTGAAGCGGCTAGCCACTTCCAACACTGGATACTCCCTGGATCCCATGGAATAAGTAACAGATGTCACATCTCCCAGAAGTGAAGAGATGATAGCATATACTTGGGAAGGGAGGAACTGATGGCCAACTCAGAAGCGTTTCTGTTGCTTGCTAGAAAGATCAATACCTGGGGTATCAACTGGGGAAAAGCATGTAAACCATGGGGAAACGTTATACAGACACCGATTGACTATCTGATACCAAGAGAGCGAGGAAAAGAGCGCGGAAAAGAGCGCGCGAAAGAGCGCGGAAAAGAGCGCGAGCGTTTTTCTCCTCTATTTCTGGATTAGGCAAAATACTATCAGTTATTTGAATAATGATCCCGAGAAATGACTGCATCTCTAACAAAATTTGCACCCACATCAGAACTAGGCTGAGCAAAACAGTCTTATTCTAATGCCAGTTTGTCCTCGAGGTAATCAAAGCAGCACTGCCTTCAGTCAGCAACTTTTCTAAACAATTCCCCCTGCAAACCGTGGCCATGAGACCCAAATTACTGCACTGCCACAGAGAAGGTGAATATGAGATGAAATACGAGCAGGGACGTGCCACAGGAAGACAGAGTCAATTATTTAAAGAAAGTGCCTATCCATGAAGCTCACCTCAGACAGTCCCCGTAACATGGAATCACCCAATTAAGCACAGAACAGAACCTGCTTTCACAAGGGAAAGAATAAACAGACATTGTTGAAGGGGTACCTCAGGCTAAAAAAAACCACAACCCTATTTTTCAGTAAAACAACAGAAGCGCCATTGTGCCTTAAGAAAGCCCCTTGCTGGAGAGGGTGACACCTGGCAGGTGCAGGGGCAGAGCCCACCCTTGCACACCGGGAAAGGGGGGAGCAGGGAACCACCAAGACCCCAAAACATAACAGTGGCAGCACTCCAGGCAAGGGAAGATCTTTGGATTAGAGGCAGCAGGACTCTGACCCTCTCTAAGTATAATGTGCATAACTTGAGAAGAAACCTCACAAAGCCTCTCAGGTGCACAAGTACTAGGTAAGTGGATGTATACCTGCTCCAGTGAACCTATTCAACATCTACCTGCACAGGTTTTCATTTCTTAGCACCCTAATGCGTGCTAGACATACCACGCACACTTCACCACAAAGCGGTGAATGTTAATAATTATCACTGATTTCGTACAGAACAAAGGCTTCAATATTAGTGATATTTCAATGGATGCTCTACACACTCAAAATGACATACAGACACTGAAACACAGGAAGAACACTGTTCATTTTCCACACTTTACATATTTGTTGTATTAAATATGATTGCTTATTAATGCAAAACAATGCGTAGAGGGAAATAAGTCAAAAGTACTGACTTTTCCCTTTTTTATCCTCCTGTGAGCTGCCAGCTTTTTGCTCTCACATACCATTTCTCAACAGAGAAGAATCAGGAGTTGCTCCCACATCTAAAAATAAACATATTATTCTACGAACACAGGTTCGCTAGGAATGAAGTTACAGCACAGTGGTATAATTCTTTCTACTTTTGTACATATACACTTTCCTAAGCATACCTCATCCAAGTCTATACCTTAGCATCTCTTCAAAAAAACCCACCAGAAGCTACTTAACATGTTTCCATTCCAGTACACAAATGTCTGTGAATTCATAACCCATTCAAAATTGTTTACAAAATTAACAGATACCTGTTTTCCTGTTTTAAATTTTGTTTTCTTTAATAAAGACTGACAGCATTTAAGTAGATCACTCTGCACACTCGGTCTAATTTCCTGCATTAAACAGGCCAAAGACTCCTCCTGAAAGTGTCTGTATCCAGGCTGTAACTTCTACTTAAGCTATGAGATGTACTTTAAATATGGATATGACCTTGGTTTAAGAGTGCCAAGAGTTGAAAAAAAAAGTTTTGTATTTAAATACGTTTGTCTTGTAGCTAACCATCATTTAAAGCTGTGAAGTTTAATCTTAAAGTACTAAGCAAACAAACACAAAGGTATGCAAGCAGTGAACCCTGTCCCTTTTCTACCTTTCCCTTCCAATATAGCAGCATGAGTCTGACCGCCAAAAAAAAAAAATCACTGTTAAAAAAAATTTTAAAAAATCACTGTAACCTTTTAAGCAATACTCTCAGATGCGAACAGTGATTTCAGGTGCCCCTTACAGGACACAATAAATGGGCTGGGATTGCAGAAAGCAGGTGATGAGACTCTGCAGAAGCCAGCCTCTTTTACAGGCATCTCAAAGAAATGAAAAAGAAATGTATCCAAAATTATTCACATTACCTACACTATTGCAAGTTCTCTTCTGATTGCCTTAGGGGGGGTTAAAACAGCAGCCTGGGAAAAATAAGTGTCCATCAAGCTCGTTGTGATTTCCATGCACATTCAAAAATAAAAAGGTTATGCTTATACATAATCCTGACATGTCAAGTATTATCTGGGGATTTAAAAAGACATTGTAAGTATTTTAATAAAAGCTATTATGTATTGGTATAGGATATGAAAAATATTAAGATAGATTTAAAATGGTACAAAAAAACCCAGCTTTTGCAAGGGCCTGAGCTTCTGTAAATAAGTGACTCCATTCCGAAAGGATCCGGTTTAAAAAGACTGTACTAGAGGAATAAAGAGGAGGTAGCGTTAACAGAGAGAAACCATATAAAAAATCATGTCTAGATAAATCTGACGCATACGTTTCTTCATTAGTGCAGTATACATTAATTTTTCATGATGAAAATTTCAATATCTTTCAAAAAAGAAAGTCAGTATGAATTAAATGTTCTCCCTAAATCTTTCTTTGAAAGACTACAAGAAGGACTAGATAAGCCTTGTATAAAAGAGGCTTTTTAATAATGTATAAATTATATACTTATTATATAATAAATATTATTTCATACTGTGTTAACATATATTATATATAGCATATATAATGTATATAACACATATTATATATAATGTATATAAATATACAATAACTAAAATACCCATTTGATATGAAGGATTACGATACAAGACCTGATTCTGCTGTCTCTGAACTCAAATGACATTTGTTAGCAATTTAATCCACTTCAGAAACAAACTCCTTGGTTAACCATCTTTTTATTTTATTTCCAGAAGGAAAACCGCATTTCTGGATAAAGCCCCCAAACATACAATGTATGCAGATGAGCCGTCCTATACATAAAATACACTCATTAATGTATTCACTAAATGTGTTCATTAATAATATTCCATCTACCGCAGTCTCTTAGAAATACCATAGCAAAGAAAAATATAATGAACCAAAGTGAAAAGAAGGAAAAACAAAGGAAAAAAAATCCTGCAGAAAACCCCCAAATCTATAACTGCAATTTTCATTTGATTCTAAAATAATTTCAGAATCTCAGGGAAACTAAAGGTTTTTTCCAAGAACCGTAGCTGCAAAGAGCAACGAGCAGACACACATGAACCAACAGAGGTAATAAATTTAGGTCTATCCTAAAACTGCATGCATCACCTTACAAGAAATGAACTATAGCCTGTACCATAAAGATGCGCTACATTTTTAGGCACTGCTCTGAATCACAGCAGTTTCCCATGCTCACACTCAAATCAAGCCTCATCTACAAGAAAAAATGGCGACACATGAAGCACCTTGCCTTCACGTATCCCACCCAGTTGCTTGGCACAGCTCCTCATTGCGTCAGTGTCTTGAACTGAATGGCCTTTTATATGGCTGAAGTTGGGTTTCTACTGTAAAACATGGTATTATGAAAATTATTAAAATTAAATCTAAACAGTAGCTATCCATCCTCCTTGCTAAAAGTTATGGCCTCATTTTAAAAGCAATTAATTAAAACAAAATTCAGTCAGGAAAAAAAAATGCTGATTTCCTTTACTGTTCTACCTAATTAAGAAGGGGTCCCATGAACATGCTGAAGCTTGGATTTGTAGGGGTGCTCTCTAACCCCAGCCCTCTTCCCTCCAGTTTCTTACACAGTCTCAGCTGCCTCATCATCTCACAAACACCTCCAAATCCCTTCGCCTACCCTCTAACCTCGTTGTCCTTCCATAGGTTCTGCAGCACCTTTAGCTTCAACCCAACAACCCGCCGAGCAAGAGGCAGCATTTCCTGCAGCTGGCTCCACACCATACACACAAATATCCCATACAGACAGGATGCTCACCACACATGCTGCAGCCTTCCCATCAGCAGGAGGACTAACTTCACCTGTCTACTCTAGGCAGCCACCAGCTTTCATTACTTGTACAGAAATATAATTGCCTTTGAGACATCTACCCCTCTATGAAATGTGGTTTAGGCTGTGCAGCTGACTGAACAGGGGCACTCACAATCAAGGCTAAAAATAAAATTTAATAATACATTATACACAAGCTCATAATCAATTAGCATATATAATTTGACAACACATTCTATATTATTTGATATGAAATTGATTGTCTGCAACTGGCGCAGTACAAGATCTCCAACTAAAAATAAGCACCCTTGCTTTAACAGGGAAAAAGATGCCTCCATAAATATTCCTCTTACAGTCCACCAGGACTTTGTTTCTTGTCCTTAAGTAACAGATCAATACATCATGCAATTATATAAGAATCTCCTTTATCTCAGAACAGGAAGTTTTCTCTCTTTCACAGGTGCAACCTAAGATCTGCGAACATCATCCTGACCGCATCTTAAGGGATGCTCAGAAACCAAACAGAAAATTAAAAGCACCTCAACACATCTTACTGCTTTAAATAGTACAAATTGGGGGAGGGGAATCGCCAGATATTTTTACATCAAAATAGACAGTACCAAATCAAAACACAGGTCTATTGCAATGGGAACCCTTGAGCAGCAAGGCCCCTCACAAGGGCCAAGGTTTTGGTGCCCCACAGAGCCATACGAGCACGGATGGTTTGAAATAACATCAGCTTCTTCACCTCTTGCTCCAGCCAAAGTGCAAAAGAGAGAGAGTCAAAAAATTGGGGTGCTGCAGGGAGGCAGCAGCAAGCACCCCATCCTCATTTGGGCTCTGAGGTCCCCAAGTCATCAGCTGGCTGCTCTGGAGCCACCTCACCAACGGGACCACACCGATCCTGCTGCCAACCCAGACCAGGAGCTCCATGTCCAAGTGAACCCCATGCTTTCTCGCTGCCATCCCTAGACCGGCACTCCCAGAGCACCCATGCATACGACCTGCTCTGCAGCAGCTCTGCTGGGCAGCCCTGCAAAATCGCTTTTCCTTCCTTCTCACAGCAGTTAAACAGCACACAGAAAATTGAATCATAAGGGTAGACAAATAATACATCACAGATCATAGTGCTAGGAAATCTTCCTGTCTTTTGAAAGAAACTTACTGCTGAAGCCTTAATTTGTGGGAATTGAAAGCCTCATAACAATTTATGTTGGATTAAGGTTCCTGCCCAGTTAAATGCCAGTACTGACAGTCCTAGATGAGTTCCCATCTTATGAACAACCATCAGCCATATGCTTACAGGCAACCTGCCAGAGCACACTGCACTTTATCTGCCTTCCCTCACTGCAGATTATGCTCCTCTGGGGATGCAAAAATCTCACAATTCAACTACAACAGCCGAGAACAGCACTCAATCTTCCAAGCGCCTCCAGAAGCTGATGGGCATCTCCACACCTCTCAAAGCCTAAGAGCACTCCGGTTTGTTCAACTTGTACGTGACATGCACAAAAAAGTCCAGAAGCCCTTCCAAAGTTACTCCTGACATGGATGGCTAAGTCATTGGCCATCTTCCCACCAGCCCCGCAACCGGCTGTTGGAAGGGCGCCATCTCATGTCAGCATACGCAGGCATCCTTCAGTCTCATCCATCCCCTCAAGTTGGTAAAAAAGATGTTGCAACTCATGACAGCCCATAACCGCGGTGTGAGATGCAATTCTCGGAAGAAATGTCCCCCTGGGGCCCCGAGGAATAAGACATCCCCTGCTGCAGGATCAGCCCATTGCCACGCCTACTGCAGCCTCAGGCGGGTAAAGAAGCGTCAGCCTGACAGCAGCAAAGGTTATGTGTTTAATGGTGAAACTGGAAACAAGTCACAAAGGAAAAATATCAAAATGTACCTGAAATTTTAGTTCATCTTTAGATTCTGATTCCTTTCAGAGCATCTCTGAGCTACCAGCTGTGAAGATGAATTCAGCAGCACTTCTGCTCTGCAGTGTTACATTACCAAACCGACCCCTTCCCGCCACCGTCTTGTCACAAACCATGTCTGAGCTGGAGACCAGGATATCAGGTAGAGCCAGGGGCTGGGCAGCTAACGCTCTGTCCTGGGGACGCAGCTGCTCAGAGCAGTTTTGGCTTTTATCTCCACTGCCTCTCTCCTCTCAGAGAAAGGCTCTCTTCGTCCTCACCTGAGCCTGCTGCCAAGACAGCTGCGCCGATTAGTAATTCCTCCTCTCCCCAGTTCTCAGAGCTGGATTACAAGAATACAAATGTAATACAAGGAACATCCTCTTCTCATGTACTCTTGCAAATATAGGTATCTCTCCCTTATAGCCTTCTCAATTTCCATTTTATTTTTAATTTGCATACTCCTTCTAGCCTAGCTGGTTTTAGCCCATTTACCACACTATAAAAGATTTATAAAGTTTAGCAGCAATCATGTATCATCTTTGACATACATATGTTTTACTAGACTCACAGCATATAGCTTGTTTTAGCTACTCAAAACCATTATTTGCTATATAACAACATAGATGATTCGCTTGATATCAGCGTTTCTGGCAATGCATTTTCTGCACTGAGAGCAAGGAACCACAAGACACATCTGAAGCAAGATTCAGAAGCTTTCGGTGATTATTCAGTGCTTCACATTCTTGCAGAAGTCCTGATTTATTCCATGTCCAATCTTTGTGACACCTCTCAGATGTTCTGTCTGTGCGCTGATGGGATGAGTGTCCTTAACCTGTCCTCGAGAGTCCTCACCATGTCCTCCTTTCCGTAACTAAACAATACAGACCATCCAAATGGACACAGCCAAACTGTGAATTAAATTTGTCAACAATAATCAGTTAGTCCTTGAGGTGACTCAGGCTGCTCCTGGGATGGATGCAAGTCCACTGCAAATATCAGAATCGCTGGGGCACAAATTCATTTGTCTAGGTTGCACCACGTCTCAAAACCTTAACATCTTTCATTTCAAGCTATCGGAGTCGTGGAGAGCTTACAAAACATCAAGAGCCATCACCTGCGCTATTGCAATCCACGTGTGTTATCACCTATTACTCCACAGCATGGAGCAGCAATCTCCTGTGACCTTGAAGTTACCTCTTTCTTGTGAGACACATACCGCCTCATTTTCATAAATTGGAGGCAACTTCCACAATTCCAAATCATATTGATATTCTCTTGTTTTGCCCTGTCCGTCTCTTTGTACACCTGTAAGCCCCAGTGACTGCAATATCATTATCAGACAGCATAAGCATTCTTCCTCCAGTTTTCTGTTGAGCAAAACACCAGCCGCTGACAACTCCTGCTTCACTGGCATCTCTGCAATTTAGCATTACTAAACAGAATCTGATTCTGAAGCTTTATCAGTTGGCATTTTTTCATTTTGACACCTTTTTCATCAGTTTATTGGATTAAAAATAATGGTGACTACGAACGACATGTCCAAACTCACACTTCCCTGCAAAGTCCTTAAGCTCATCTCTAAACATGCAGCTTACTTCTAGATGTTACTGTGCTGGCAACACAACCTAGAGATCAGATGCATTTTCTCCCAGACAATCCCCTGTTTAGCTACAGTATAACCAAACAAAGCTGTCTCAGGGAAATGAGTGGAGCAGTACAAAACAAATCTTCCCCAGGCTTTTCATGACTAGTTTGCTTAAGGGTACTGATATCTCCAGTATCATTAATAGGGCTCTTGGCATTACCTGACCTGTATTTCTCACATCTGCAAAAGCACTGACAGCCTCTGCGTTGTCACTGAGCATCTGAAGCAATATAAAGTGTTTAAGCCTTTTCCTTTTGCCGTTCTGGGCCCTTAATGACAACCCTGCCACATACTATATATACACTGCGAACAAGAACTTGGTACCTCTATGTTCTCCTATTTTTGGCGGAGTCTTTTTCTGAACTACGACTCTACCGGTCATTATTCTCTCCCATCATGGCTCATATATACTTTCTCCAAACTTGCTGAACTAAAAAAACCTGAAAACTGTAATATAGACTCAAGAACCAGCTGCTTGCACAGTCACGGACAGAGCAGTTTGCATGCCAAGCTGGGGAAGCACCTTTTGAGGAGACTCCATCTGCAGCAACTAACTCAAAAGCAGCATTTGCTTTTGCAGGAATCAAGGAAGCATTTGTAATGGACAGTCTGACGCTCAGCCCAACGGGCTTACTGCCAGTTTCTGCAAGAGATGGGCAAAACACACCATTGGTGGCTACGGTACGATTTTAGGTGTGCATCACTCTGACTTAATAGGTGTTATGTGGCTCTGTAGTCCTCAGCAACTCCCGTTCCTCAGCCCAGTCACACACGGCACCTCCGCTCCAGGATGGAGGAGGAAGGCCTGCAGAAAGGCTATACTTGTCTCCCCTTTTACTGAGGTCACAGACCAAAACTTTCCCTTCAAAGTCAATTGTTTTCACATGGGTTTGACAGCAGCAGCCTAGGCAAGGAATCCAGAATCCACCATGCTCAGATACGTTTTTCAGTGCAGAGACAACACACAGATCCACCAATCTTCTGGCCTTCCCATACTTGCCACTGGTGATGAGACATTGCTCAATGATTTGAAAGAGCTCACATAAAAACTGATTAAAGAGAAGCATAGATACCTGTGTTTGTGCTGTCTGTAAAAGATGAGCTGAATGATTTTTGATGACCATCTGTTTAGCAATGGCTATTTAACATCCACCTTTGGACTGTTATTTCCATCCATTATTTACAAGACCCTGAACACTATTTGCCAACGGTTAGAAAAGAGGAACCACATTTATATAATTACAATACAGCATCATCACAGCAATGTTGTAAAGTGGTATTGTGTAATATGCAGATTTGGTAGGAAAAAAATAATTCAAGCTTAGAAACTATTTTGTACTAAGACAGCATCAAACATCTGACTCGAGCACACTGCTAAGGACGCAGGTGCACAATCATCTCCAACAGGAGAATAAACTGACCAGCGTACAACTAGAAGCATAGGGCAAAAGGAAATAAGACACATACTTTTCTCTTTTTGTTCTCATTTGATGGCTCTCATTTACTATTCCTCAAAATCCCCTTCATAAAGGCTTAAATTCTGCTGCATAGCTTCTCTTTTGTCTCAGTATATGTATTATAGCTTATTCAGTATCTCCTACTCTCTTTCTTCCTAACTTCTTTGTAAAAATATTAGCAAATTTTCTGGGAAGAGGAATAACTGTCAGAACTGGAGTGTAAGCCAACACATTCCCACCTATTAGAATTAAACTATGTTTGACCCTCATATGATGGGGCTGATGTGGCTAAGATTAATGAGTCAATTATTTCTAGATGAGGTACAAGGCACCCAATTGTTTCATTATTTCAATACTAACCACCATACTCCTTCTGCAGCATTTGATACCCATAAAATAATTGTGAGCAATTTTTCAGTAAGACATCATAAGTATTAGGCTTATTCTAAAAAATACGAAAAATCACTGAGATGAAAAGGAAATGGGATAAGTGTACAGTTAGAGCAATCCTCCAAAGCCATTGGCCTTAAAGCTTTGCACTTGAGAAATTTAAGTTCCCACAAGGTATTGTGCAATACAGCACAATTAATTGCTTGCCGTTCAGCTGACTTCCCATAGGACCTGGGCTTACAGCTCCTAACACCGTCATGTCAGGCACTGACAGCCCCCGCACACCCTGACAGGGAAGAGAAAACCTACACACATACCCAAATTTGTACACGATGAACTCTTCCAAGTTTTGTCGTTCTCTATTTCAGACTGTACTGTGCTATGAGAAGTATTTCTTAATATTTAAACAGACATCACTACTTTAGAGCAGGTGCAGCCTCACAGAAGCGTACAGTGAGAAATCAGGTGAGGCAATGGTGATGCTCTGCTCTGCCTAACAACAGGTTAATGAGGTATGTTTGCTCTGTAACAGCTATACTCAGCCGAACGAGGAATGCAAAATTAGTGATAAAGCCCAGCTACAGGAATTCACTCATCCTCTTTGAACCTCATCCTCATCCTCTTTAAACCACAGTTTAAAAAAAGACATTTTACACAGTGTCAAGTTTCTCTGAGTAATGAGTGTCTAGAAAACTTTACGTGAAAACTCCTAATGTCTTGGGATGGAGAGAGGGCCTATTCCATGTAGTAACATAGCACTCATGTACTCCTCAGGAGTTGTTTAACAGAAGGGACTTCTGGCCTATAAAGACTCCTGCAAGAATGACAGGATATGGAAGGACACATTTTTGATATCTCTACCTCCTAAAGACCCACACTATAATCTCACTTTCAGAACTGGCCCAAATCCATACTGAAAAAAATCTTTTAAGGTCTCAGTATATAAGCTTATATAAGGTGGGCTTTAAATCGACAGCTTTTAAAATATGCACTTGAATACACCAGAGGAAATCAGGAGAGATTTTTTAACAAAGTTCATTATAAACCCTTTCAAATATGACCTTCATTTGAACTTCCATATCTTATATGGCAAGGATTCGCTTCAATTATTCTCTTAATCCAAATGAAGAAAATGGATAAGTCATAAAGACCTCCAAAACAGGTAATCGGAGCAAGTGCCTTAAATGCAAGTAGACCTGCAGAAGTTAAACTTAAGGCTTTGGTCTGATTTGAGGAAGCCAATTTTGCTGTGATTTTCTATTTAAGTGAAAAGGTAAATTCTAGAAGGAGGGCTTGCTCTAGTTCTGGTCATCAGCACTGGGGCTGGATGTCATAGCTTCAGCAGACCACCACCAGCCCAGGGGCAGGACTCCCCCATCATGGGAGCATGTGCCTCCAGAGGAATGGCTCATTCAACCTCCCCAACCATGCCCACTCTCACTTTCTGCTCAGCTCGCTAATAAAAGCGCTCACGGGACATGCTATGCACGTATCACGAGACCCGTAGCAGAGGCAAACGATCGGTTCCCCCAAGCTGAGCGAGGGGATGAAGGTACAGCATCAGCAGCTGCTGCTCAGGGACTCCCCCAGCACACTTTCATTTTTATGGTAAGTGAAAAGCAGCTCGGTGCCCTACGAACCTCTGCCACATTTGCTGGAGCAGAAGTGTAATAAAAATGACAAGAGCTACTCTCGGGGAAAAGGATTCAGAGAAGCTACGCGCTGCTATGGACTTTTGGGCATTACTGTGTGGAAAAGGGAATAAAACTCAAATTCAATTGACTAAACCACCCCTCACAATCCCCTCCCCGGCTTTTGGGAGGGGATGCCTTGGTTCCCAATAAACCAGCAATCAAAGCAAATGTCACTTGCCCCAACTGAAAAAACTGCTGCATTCTGGAAAGGTTTTGCTGCTGTCTTCAACAACAGTAGGATCAATCCCATCAGCTGTTAACTCCCTGGTATACTGGTAACCACAAGGTGACATCCCTTAATTGAAGCTGCCGATAGCACCTTCCCTTTACAGTAATCGAATTGTGAAAGTGAATAAAAATGCTTTTTAAAGTTCACAATTTTTTCTTTTTACATCAACAGTCTTCAAAAACACTTTGCTTTTTTATAACATTAAAAGCCAATCAGATAGATATTATGAGAAGAAAATATTTGGGTTTTAGTTCTAATCAAATTTCCTTGATGGAAAGAGTTGGTGTTTTTAATACGAATTTATCTCTTGCACTGAATTCAGGACTCAATCAAACAGAAGATAAAAATGCAAGTTCCCTATTACTTCCATGGAGCTTTCAGTTAAAAGAAACAATATTTAATATTTAACAGAATCCAAAACTAGCCAAGCTAGATACACACACATCTTTCCACTGCTTTAGCAAGTGGTAGTTTCCTTCATTAAGTGCAGTAATGACATATTTGCCGGCTCTGTATGCCCACCACTAAGTACGTGGCAAATTAACGAGATGCTTTGCCAAGGGTTTAGTCCGCAGCATTGCCTCTGCATATGAAACATGGCTGATGCTGATCTCGTCACCTCATCCGGTTTTGCAGAAACATCTATCAGGGAAACAGAAGGGACAACGCATTAAAACTTTTCACAGCCACTTTTAGCTATCAGGCACATGACAGGAGACGGTACGGTGGAGTTTGCAGATTTAATAACCTATTCTGTGGGTAAGGTATTTAACCAGTCAGAAGGTAAATGCATCTGGTGCAACTGGGAACTCAAGCTTGTCTGTACAATGTTTTGTCAGCAACAAGGAAGAGTCTTTAGGAAAATTTTCTTAAATCCTACCCCTTTGCTGAGAGAAGACAAAAATGTGCATTTATATTTACTTATGGATCAAAGGCAGAAGAGGAAGCGGAATCAACCAGCAAAACACAACACACAGCTAGCAAAGGCAGGTCGGCCCCGAGCGTGCAGGGGCAGCAGCATGGCTTCAGGAGGTGCTGCACGACACCAAGGGGAACGCAGACGCTGTGTGCCGAGCAGGCTCGTGGTCCTGGGCTCTAAGCAGTCACTCAGGAAGCAACAAATGCAATTAAAATTTCTACATCAATGAAAATTTAAGCATATTTGCATCCCTTCATACCTGTTATCTGCAAAATCTACCGTAGGTGTTTAACTTACTCCACTATTTATATCACTGCTTAATTAGGCCCCAAGGGTGACTTTTAATCTAATTTACACCAAATAACTCCTAAGTCACCAGCGCTTGCTCAGATTTACTCAAGTGTAAACAAGGTGAGAAGCTGCACAAAATGTCTAACAAACATTTTTTTTCCTGTGTTTGTAGCTGCCAGAATATTCCATGAATTTCTTTCAAAAAAGTTTTAAATCACTTTTTCCACTACAGACTCTTGATTCACCACTTTGCAGTGCAGTCTATAACCTGCTGGTTTCACCTAGAAAAACTACGGGTACAGTGCACTGCTGCTCTACAATCACAGAACTCCTGAAAAGAGGGAAAAATTAATCCATGCTGAGTGCCATACTGCTGCTGCCAAACTGCTACAGGTTTAAAGTTGGTTTAGTTTAAAGTTTGTGTAGTTGTTTCTGCGACTGAGCGCAGGCAAACGAACGCTGTCCCCCAGGACATGTCTGACATGGCCAACACTCCTGATGTGCAAGGCAGGAGCTTCCTCCTGCTAAGGGCTCATTCAAGAAATCAGTTCTTGCCTGATCTGAGCTCTCTTCATGAATGATTCGCAGCTGCAAGAGAGATCAGAGCCCTGGCTTCTCTCTGCGTTTTGCTTGGGGCAGATAAACCCCGCCGCAGGGAACACAGAGGGATCCACCACCTCCCTTCATCCTTGATGTACTTCCCCATAACGTGCTAGCCAAGCTACAGGTCTTCCCCAGTCCTGCTGCCAGCGACACTATCTATCATCTGGAAAGACAAGAGAAGGTGTTTGACATGTTCTTTTCCTGCACCCGAGAGAAATGTATTATCTGCCCAATAAACCTGGTTATCTATTGAACAGACAAGCCGGAGTCCTGCGAGCCTCCTCAAAATCAGGTTGGTTACATACCGGCAATCATATTACACAACACTCCCCGATTTATCTTTTTATTCAAACCCACTCTTTACAGAAGACACATGAAAAGCTGAAACTACAGAATCCCTCATTGCTTCCAGCATCCTTCAACACTAGCAAAACTTGTTTCAGTAACAGTGGAAGACAAATGAGATTATTTCAAGACTGCAGGCATAAATTATGAATATAAATGCTACAGAATACGTTACTTCACACTGCCCCTTCTCACATAAGATCAGGGAAGCAAAATATGTGCATACAGGGAGATGAACAGGATAAAGCCAAACAGCATTTTAAGTCTTACCCTCAAGCAAGTAACACTTGGCATATGCATGGTGTTTGGGTTTTTTTTTGTTAAGACTGTGCCCAGGAAAATTCCTGCTTTCTGGCCAAGTTTCTCCTCATTTCTCAACACCTGGACTGTTAAAATTAAAGCAGCGGTTCCCTTTACAGCACTGTAGCCCTGGAGTCCCCCATTTTTCAAAAAGTTTGCTCTGTAAAGCCTGAAGCTCTCTGAGGCTTTTTTCCATTATCATTTTTCAAAGCTTGCCTCTGGGCTTTGTTTGAGGGGTTTATTCGTCCCTAACTCCTATGCTAAAGTGCCGAGAGGTACAATAAGAATAGGGGCACGCTGTTAATATTGAGACTTCTCTGAGGACTTATTTGAAGAACAGTAGAAAGGCTAAAATGAGTAAAGACGGTAGTTTTCCTCTTCATTAAACTTCTCCTTATCCATGCATGAAGACCTAATTCCCCACTGAGCTTCCCAGAGTATTAAAGTCATTTGAGAAAGAAACCCAGACAGCATCTTACTTACATTTTGTTTTATAAGAAGTGTTTTGTTTCTGCAGCAGGACAGCAGCAGCAGTAGGAACTTGGAAAGGAAGGTTATCTGGCTGCAAACTAGGGTGGAGGTGTTCCAGCAGAGAAGCAAGACAACAGACAATGTTCTCCCAAGCAATCTGACCACCATCCTTGCACCCACGCCAAGGAAAAACAGGAGGGCAAAGAAGTAAGTTAATGAACCATCATTAAGATGGCCCACACAACCCTTCTGTAGGGCAGCTTCCAAACACTGACTTCTGAACACAGGAGGCCAGGTTCCGGACACAGAAGCTGGAGGAGGCACAAAAGCATTGCAAGGAGTACAAGGACACACCACCAAGCCAAAGCACAGGGGTAGAAAAGCACACAGCACTGAGGCTCCCCGGTTTTAATGCATGAACCCATCCTATGAGGCATCCTACTGCAAAAAGATACAGGTGGAGCTGGCTCCAAACTTAGGAGAAACTGTTTTATGAATATCAGTGCTTAAGTATAAGCTTCAATTTTTTTTTACTTCTTAATTCCCCACAGACTTGCTGTAAAGTTTTACAGATGAACAGCAAAATCACAGTAAGTTAAACCTAGTTGTAACGCACTTCGGAACCCACACGCTATTTCAATTCTCACAACCATATTAAGCGTAACTTAATTAAGATGTATCCTTGGAGTTAACATTATATTTAGCAAAATATCACAATAGCTTAGCATTAGATCTAATTCATCGACCCTTTAATCCAAGGCTGACTGCACAAAGTAATGAGCATGTGGTCATGGACAAAATAATGCACTGAATGATCACGCATTGAACAACACCTGGAAAAAGTAGTGCTTTCAATAAAATATTATTTCTTAAAATCATTCTACCAGTTGCATTGACGATACAATCACACAGCATTTTATCCTATTATAATACAGAAAATTACATTAAAAAGTTAAAGCATAAGGTGTGGATTTTGATTGCTTTGTTCTAACGTCAGCAACAATTGCCCTGTTAAGCACCTTCAGCCTAAGGAAACATTCACCCATTTGTCTTTTACCATGCCATTTGCACAGAAAATAAAAACCAGCATACAAACAACTCTACAAAAATATATTATAAAAAAAAAATTACTACATTTGAGATTTTTGTCTTCTTTGTCACAGTTGGAGCACAGCAATGTTTTGATGGAAGCAACAGTCAGTGCATTTACCCAGATACTCTGCTCATGGATCCCAGCCTTGCGGCTACTCAGATAAAAGGATTCCTGTGATTACGTTAAGCACGGGCCATCACTTAAGATAAACCAATAAAAGCCAATTAAGGCCAGAACATATCACACATGGTTTATATACGATATTTCTTTGATAACTACACACAAATGTAAGCTGTTAGTTTTAGCAATTAGCAGTTTTCATGCTTTGTTAAGATAATGGCACTAATCCATAGAGAGAAAGGTAATTCACGGAGAGAGATCCCACCACGGCCATTAGCAATCCAGCTAACAAACGGCAGCTCTCCTACAAAACCCATCGCAGCAGTGCGCAATCCAAGGATGCTGTTTTATGTAAAATTTAAGTATCAGCCAGCATATTTGAAACGATGAGGCCATCTCTACTATCTCACACCATCTCCAGCTACTGGTAGCTACATCAACTACTCAAGGTTTGCTGTTAGAGTTTATGGTATTACCCCTGTGTCTTGCTAAAATTACACCTCTGTATCTCTGAGTTGCCCGTTTATCTAAATTTAATAATTTCAGCGCAGGTTCTGTCCCCTAAGTTTGGCTCCAGTTTTAGGCCAAAAATTGAAAGCAATCAAATTCCAACAGTCTCGGACTCGCACTCAGATCTATATTTAAATCACGGGAGATCAATTTCTCCCCCCTCCTGAGGATCAGTCATTAACCTCCTCCCCAACAGTTCAGCATTCGCTCAGCATGGCTACCATATACGATGTTAACAGTCATGGTAGCTCTGCATTAAAAGGTTAGCCACTTCAATTCCTTTTTTTTTTTAAAAAGGAGAGATAAAATCTGTTGGACTGTTCATTGCACCTCTTAAAACAAGAGGTGAGGTTGCTGAGAAAAATCTTCACTTAAGCACCTGGAGGAATGAAAAAGCAGGGAATTTTGCATTATTAATGAAAATCTAGGCAATTAGATAAGTAACAGCCTCCTTCCATTGCGTAATACAGTTAAAGTTGCTTATAAGGCTTCCTGATGGACCACATTTCACACCAAATTAAAGCAGCCTTCCCAGTTATGAATAGTCTTGACTTACGCACTTGGGAGTTGCAGGGTTCATCCGTGACTGTCATTAAAACTGAACTGGTTTATTTCATCCTGCAACTTTTTAATGTTCTGCCTGATTATGAAGGTTATCTTTCTCACATATATTTTACATCAAAAACATGAGATACACACCTCACCACAGCTCCATATTCAAAATACTCATCTGAATGCCAGAATATTAATGCAAGTCCCAGCCCTGAATGAAGCCAAGAAGAGTTGATCTGAATGCAGGCATCCCTCACCCTAAGTAAATCTCCACCTCCATCCTACCAACTACAGACACTCTGGTGAATTACAAGAAATTCCAGCAGGAACATGAAAAAACTATTGAAGAACTTCAGTCAAGCCCAGAATATTTCATTAAGCCATCTCTGTTGCAATTGGAGTTTTCTGATAAAAAAATATTTTACGTAAGGATGTTGGAAAAAGTTTTAGACATTCAAATGATGGAATCTGTCCCTATGGATGTATACACACAATTCAGAACACTGTAGGAAGGATGCACGGGATATCTGTTCTAAATTCAGAGGAAGAACTGCAACTCACTCTGCAATACAAATTATGTTCACAAAGTGACAGACATCTCAACACAGTATTATGAAAATAAATATGAATCCTGGGTAACCTTTCCCACTTGGTGGACTTCAGTTTTTGCTATCAAGACCGAGCATAACAAGTTTCACTCAACGTCTTAATTGAAGCATTTCCCTTTCTATCCTGCGTACAACAGTCTAACAGTCTTCACTGACTACTTTTGGGTCTGTGCTATGCGCCCCATACAGCCTTGGTCATTACGTGCACCATAAATTAGATCCTTTCAAATATAAAAACAATTATGACATGCACACAAACACTGATAATATTCAGAGAAAGAAAATACCTGATGCCTGGTGAAAAACAAAATAAAAAAAGAATGCAGCATGTGAAGTACACTCAAACTGACTGGTCTTTAAGAAACAGCATTTTATGTCGTTCTTGTTGACACCCTTTGCTCAGAAATGACCAACGAACACAATAATAAAACTATTAAATGACAGGTTGTGGTGCACTGGCTGAATTTATAGTACGCTAGCACACTTGCACAGCATAATGTTGATTTTTAGTAAGTCTTGCTACTCCACATTACTTCATGCCTTCTAAATGGTGCAGCTTTATGACATTCCAATTAAATCAGGAATTCTTCCTACATTTCATTAATTCAGTCACAAAATTTATTACAACAGTAATAAACAACAGTTCCACTTAGAAAAAACACATCTAATATATTTGAGGAACATAAGAAAGGAAGAACTACCCACATCACGGAGCTCAGCCTGCGACAGCCACAGAAGAGAACGGTAGAAGTTTAATCCACAAATTCATACACCTACTCTGCACACCTCCTCATATAATACAATCAACTTCAAACATGCAGTAACAAACAAAGTCCAGAGTAAAAGACAGTAGTCAAGACCGTAGCATGGAACAGAAATACAGAAGAACAGATCATGGGCATCACCATCTGTTAGGTCGAACACCCAGATGATCCAGGAACATGCATGATCTCATGTGCTACAGAAGAAAGTCAAAAATCTCAGCTTTCTTTGATCAGGATGAACACGCTTTCCACTCCTTAAGCCTCATAATCTGACTAACCCAAGCACATGGACACCAGCACATGTTTTGTGTGACTTAGCTTTAATACACTGTTGACAAGAGAACAAAAAACCCATAAAAACCCACAGACTCAAGTTATATACCAGACAGCAAAACTCCATTGGACATAACAGCAGAGACAGAGACTCCAGATACATAATCCCTCTGACTCAGATGCTGTTCCAGGACTTCTCTCATTTGTTGTTTAAACCCTCTCTCAATTTTCAGGCTAAAATCGTTTTGGACAAATGTGTGCCCAGATAAACTGATACAAATTACCAGTCATCTCGAGATCTGAGGCTGATCTTCCCTTCTCCTTGTCATTTACTTACAGAGGGGTGGGAGGGAGAGGGTGGAAAAGAGAAGGTGAAGTGAATGGAGCAGAGCCATCGCTTCACCTCTCAGTGATGACTGGAATAACACATTGCATACAAAGCTCCCAACACATGTTCCTCAAAGCATCTTAGGAACAATTATTGGCGTTCATAATAAAATTTTTGTCACCCTGTTAAGGACAGGCGTCCATTACTGAGACACAGAGTTTAAGCTTAAGAATACAATCAGAAACACACTTGTGTTGGACCAACTGACACAGCAACACTGCCTCATACTGCTCGTGCATTTTTTTTTCCTGAGGCCTTATGGACCCGTGACAAAATCACAAGATGCTCCAATATTCCTATGTGCAAAGCTCTGCCTCCACATCCTTTATATTTCAGTTACCTATTTCTAAACTGAATAATGTTTAGCATTCAAATTCAACTACTAGAAAGGCCAGACATAAGCTCTTTCCAAACCAACAGTCCTGTGAATGCGAGCTTAAGTGTTGCCTGCTACTTCCCTTTTGTCTTCACATTTTCTCCTCAAGGTACAAGGACAGTTTCATGCATTGCAAAAGAACAGCTTTGCTGTTTCTTAGTAACTATCTGCTTCAAAGAAGTCTGTGAAGTTGACAAGAATTTTATCTACCTGAACCATTTCAATCTGCATTGCTTTAATGCCAATTTTGATACAGACTTCTCACGTAACAGAAAGAGTCCAAATAGCACCTTTCCTGCTTTCCCCCCTGAGAGCCTTATGGCCTTTCCAAACATCCTGGACTCCTTCTTCGGAAAGCTGGAAGTCAGAAATAGGTCCTCAGTGTGCTTATACATAAAATGGCTCTGAAGAGCCCTGGTGTAGCCACATGATTGACAAGGGCCACTTCTCAGGACCAGCAGTAGTGGGAACACACCAAAGGTTTTTTTTAAGATACTTTCTTCCTTCCAATTCATTTAGCAACAGGTCACTTAACTGCCCCAGAAACGGTCTTTAAGTGCAAATCCAGGGTTTTATCATTTCTCCACTACTTGACTGCAGTGCAGCTGGCCAATTAAATATTTAATACAAAAGTCCTCAATATTTAATTAGGGACACATAGCATTCTTTGGCACTTTCCTTGAATTTGAAAACAACCTTTCCCATTGTACCTATACATGAACATTTAATATGAGAACGGTGTATTCAAAGTTATTAGAAGTTTGTTGATAATGGTATTACAAGGAATTAATGTCTTGTCAGTGAGTGCTGCACATTACAGTCTTATTACTATATCCAGGAAACGGATTGAAATAATAATGTCGCTGGCCTTAATCAAATAATAAGGAAAATACACTTGATTATTCAGGAAAATATGGAAGAATTCTGAAACAAAATATTAGAGATGTAACTTCATCGGTCACAGCATGCTTATAGTCAAAGGTATCATTTAAAATACTTTAAATACTCGTCCGATAACCAAAGCTTCATATAAACTTGGTTGTGTCATGGCTAGTAATAACTATTTTGAGATTCCTACTGATTTGATTCCAGTGTCCACCAATGACAGTATTGTAGAAAACTGGACTCTACTATTCTACAAGCTAAGGTGAGAATAGTCAAGTCTTCAGATTAAAGACGTCCCCCCAAAGGAAAACAAAAAACAAACCACACTACAGAAGCACAATTTGTTCATCACGCCCCTAATACATCACTGTGCCTACACAGACCAAGTGAATTCTAATCAAGTTCTACTCTCCTTTCAAATGCAGGAAAAAAAAAAAAGCAGTGGTGCAGAGCCTGAGACCCTGGATCAGAGTTCTTCACTGCATCTGGACTCTCAAGAGCTATTCAGCTATAGTTTCAAGAGTCCCCTTCTACTGAATTTGCCATCAGTGGTAATAATCAACGTTATCATTGAATTTCATCAGTCACTTTCTACCTGCATTCCTACGTGCCCAGTACTGTAACAGGCGACGAATTCCACCATAATGATCGTAGTCTCCACCATACAAAGCTTTCACGTCACAGACGGAAGCTGTTAGTGTCGGAATTCTTTGCTAATGGGCAAACAATCTCCAAAAATGTTGCTTATGCAACTAACAAAAGCTGTCATGAATCCATGTTATTTGCACCCAGAATGAGAGGATGCAGGAGCCATTTCAGCCATTACAACACCCTGAAACACATTTCCAAGGATGAGTACCTGAACCTTCACTATCTTCTGTAAAATAAAATTTAAAAAATATTTCTGGAGGCAACATTTTTTAATTCTAATACAATAATCATACACACTGAAAACAACCCAAGTAACATAATTTAGTACTAACTGCAAATAAGTTATATTTTTCCCACATATATTTTAATAATTTACATAGGCCTAAATGAAAAAAGATAATACAGGCACACTTACAACTTTAAGAAATCCTTGGTCTTTTAGTTTAAAGGCTAAGAACTCCCAAACCACTCAGGTTTTGCTGTTTCCACGTGTTCATGTGACATTTCCGGTTTTGGTACTTTACCCACTAGGCCGAGAGGCCAGTCTGCAACTAGAACGACAGCCAGGACACAACTGCAACCTGAACTGAACCACATAACTGCCAAGAGCTTTGAAGACATCTTTTCAGCTCGAGGATCAATTATCTTCTCTGAATTCAACCTTCACAACATCAAAGACGACATTAATTTTAACATGAAAGATATGTCAAATAACATTAGTGAATCCATCATCATCATCATCGAGCAATGTATTACCCTCATTCAATGTCAGGTTGTTTTGAGGTAAGGATCCTTGTTGGAGGTTATTGGGATGGAGCTGTGACAGAGTAATAAGGAATTTGATTAAGGAACACTTGAAGGCAGCCCTAGGTCCTCGCCAGCAGCTCTTGTGGTTGCTACTCCTCAGCATGAACCCTTGGGGAGCCAAGAAAGAGCAGGTATGACAGCAGCACCTTGTGGCCAGAAGAAACTACGGCAGTAGCAACTTTCCTCCAAGGCCCCAGGAGAGGGATGTGCCCCCATATGCATCTCCTGCAGGTCTCCAGCACGGTGGTCACCTAAGACACCGCTGCTAGTATTGAGCCCCAACTCCCTTATGCTTAACTGCTGTTCTTGGCTCTGCTATTTGTGGTGTTTTGTTTTTTTTTTGTACTACTTACTACATTATTCAAACAAGAACAATCTTGAAATAATTGTCTGTAAAAACAGCTTAAATCGGATCAAGTGGCATGACACGTGCTAGAGTAAATACAAATGCATCGACCTTATTGCCCTCAGTGGGCACGGGGAGATGGGACATGGGACAAGACTTCCTGAGCCAAAGCAGTCAGTTCACCTGACCTCTGTCACTGTTTCACAAAGTAGTGTTTGGTTGGTCTGTTTTCAGGTTGGTTTAGTGGTTTGTTGTGTTTTTGTTTTGGGGGAGCGGGTGTGTCAGTTGGGTTTTTTGGTTTGATTTTGTTTACACACGTGAACTAGAAAACATTTATAGCTCAATAGCTTTGAATAGAATAAAAGAATTATTGTCTCATATTGTTTATAGATAGCCAAGATATTGTTTATACTTGTATTTGATTAACCTTTTCTCCCTCCTTCTCCTCTTAACATGCTGAAACTACAGAAAGAAAAACATTGACTTTAATAAGTGTTAACATTTACACAGGGATTTCTGGCTTCTGCCTATGACCACCTGCCTCACTGGATTTGAAGACCAATCTTCCGCACTGCTGAGTAGCTCTTATTTTCTTCTGTATAATCAAAGAATGTTATTTAACCTCCAAAGTCCTATCATACAACCATTGTTTCTTCTATTAAAGAAGGCAAGGCCAAACAAATATTCCCAACACTTGGGGGAGAGGTTTCCAATAATCCCAAGCTCCTCAAGTGAACTATTTTAGGGGCCCTAAAACATTGCATCTCCCACACTGACAAATCTCTCACAGAACATGCTCCAATTTTCAAGTTCAAGGCCACATGGATTTTTAAATTCCGTTTACTACCTCAAAAGGTTCCTCTAAACAATTTTACAACCTGCTTCAAAAACTGTTAGGAATCCAGATGGCGTTTAGCCCATTCTGGACATTTACAGCAATTTTCCACTTCGTTTTAAACAGACTAACATTATCTCTACCTACAACATAGCGTGCGATTCTTGTTGCCAAGTACTTGTACATGCAATTGCTTCTGCAGAGCTGAAATTTCTTTCCTGTAAATACATTATACATTATTTAATAGTATATATTGATATCAAAGTACCTATATATAGTATCCTTATAAATATATTATTAACTCGCTGCTTTACAAGTGCTGGCTTCAGTTCATTCTCATCTCTACAGCTGCTGCCACTCCAGCAAGGCAGTGGTCAAACTTGTACCAAGAAACAACCAGAAAGGAGAAGGTAGAGTGGAAACATCAGTAGGTACATGCTTGAGTCAGTCAACCAACTCCTGTACAGATGTCACTAAGTCTCTGTGGAGGAATACGAATTTACAAGATCAGACCTTAATTTTTTGCATCCAGAACAACAGTAAAGCAGGGCAAATGATGACAAATTAAACTAAACACAGTAGCGATTTGTATCTATTAAACAGAATATGCAAATTCAGTCATATACAATGTTATCACAACTCATTCGTTTTAGCTTCTTCAAATATTAAGGTTTTAATGGCATAATTACTAAGAAATTTTGGCATATATACAGACATACATTTAGAGAAGCTAAGGATGCACAGAAGCATAGAAACAACCTTTTTGGACTAATATCCAGCTTGCCACAGTTGCCACTTATACCCTTCTATGAGAGCTGAGGATGTGTCTGTATGTGCCACATCGGCTCAGCTCAAAGAGCAAAGCTCTTTCAGGGAGCACTGATTCATCAAGTCAGTCACTTGTGACACAGGCAGCAAACCCAACACAGAACACTGACAATTATTTTTCAGCAAATACAGAATATTGAGACATAAAAGAGGTAAATAAGTTAGAGACACTCTGCTGAACACTATGCACCAAGATCAGCCTCCCTTGCAGGATCCTGATCTATTTGCTACCCAGAGCGTCCCTCGCTGCACTGGAATTGCTCCAAGTATATTCCACAGATCAGACAGAATATTTCACTTTTGTTTCCTAATCAGAAAAACAGAAATATTTCCTTGTTGTTGTTTCAAGAGAACAGGATTTCAGAATTATTCTGATAAGCAAAAAAAATACAGCATACTGTCAGAAAATGTATTTCTTTGATTTCCTTACTTGCCCAGACTATGATGCTGGCTGTATTCTTGAAAATGGAACTACTGCTGAAAAAAAAAAAAACCACCTTTCAAGGCTAGTCAGATGAAACACCTTCTAGTGTAAAAACATTTCCCTCATAGCAACGATAACTTCAGACCAACCTAACTGGGGCAATTTCAAAGTAAGGAGGAGAATACCACAGCTGAAGACCCACAGACAGCAGGATGGAAGAAAGAGGATGAAAGTCCATTTCTACTTTCCTTTGATTTGCTATCAGTTATCCTTGCAGTTTCATCTGCCTCAGAAAGAGAGGTTTGTTACTACCTATAAAGCACACTTAATTTTGAAACAATTATAGAAGTTTGAACTTTGTTCCATTTTAAAATAAGTGGACTTTTTAAAGGGACTTTTCTTTTCTTTACTAATAAGCTGAAATATTTTGCACCTTCACACTAACAGTGTTTTCTCATTCACTGCGATTATTAAAAAGTTACACAACATATACATGAGCTAACCTAGAAATCCACACACATAGGCCCTCTCTTCACAGGAATACCAATATGTGAGAAAGCAACTCTAGAGTACGAGGCACAAAAAGCAAAACTGCACATCAGAGGACTTGGTCACTCCCGAGTGCTTTTTAATACTAACATACAGAGTTCAGTCCCATCATGATGCACTTGTTATCCACTATTCAGTACCACAAAGGATTTGAGTGTTTCCAATCTATGGGCTGTGGCGTAAACAGGAGATGGCATGGGATGAAGGCTTTCCATACCTTCAAAAGAAAATCGATATTCTATTAAACTTTTTAAGAAATCTTAAAGGTCCATTTGGTCTTATTTTCCGTTATTCTGCAGAGGTATCAAAGACCTTTGCAAACATACCTTTTTGTTTGTTTGTTTCAAACCTCCATTAGCACATATGCCTCCATCTCAGACACACACTAGGATGCATGATTTTCCATCTCTAGGCACTTCTAGGTACTAGGGAAGCTAAACAACTCTGGACATGGTGTCGGATACCAAGTCCTTAAACAACTAAAGTTTAACACGGCGGGGAGAAAGGAAACAGAGAGAAAGACTCAAGCAGAAGTATTTCTACATTGTAAATGTAAAATTATTTGGCCAATCCCAGACTGCAAAGAAATAATACTAGTCTTGGCTCCAGAACTCACAAGCTCCCAGCTATGTGCTAAGTCCTTTTAGGCCACACTAACTCAGTTTTAAACTAGAAAAGACTGCCTTCAAGTGCTGCAAAATTGAATCAATCAGGGATTGACTAGTAAGAAGGTACTGATTTATAGTGTGTCTGGACTGACCTGAAGTAAGTGGCAGCTCTGACTAAAAGAGAGGATCAGTGAAGCCAAAGATTAAGCTCTGTTTCAATAGAAACAGCCTACCAGATACTTTCCACAAGCAAGCAGATATTTTAAAAGCTCAGGCTGTGATTCAGTGAATTACTCCAGGAAAAAAAAAAAAAAAAAAATCAAAATCCAGAGTATCAAAATAATAATATTAAAAGCTAGAAGCAGACTCTATTCAAGCCTTTTTCATTTTTGCTTAAATTCTTTCAAGGTATGTCTATTTTCAGACTTTATATTATTATGTTACTAGAGAGCAGGAAGGTATCTGAAATATTTTATTTCCAGACAGTGCTGCTATACAGTGAAAATTTATTTTAAGCTAAAGACCACTAGCTTTTGTATTCTCATTTAAATAAACAAGAAACCTCACACTGACTTCGGTGGGTTTCAACATTTTCCATTTCCTCTTTTGGCTGCGTTCATGAAAAGAGGCAACAAGGGTGGAAAGGGCGCAGAGACCGAGAACATACCGGAGAAGCTGTTAGCTCAGTGAAAGGTTTTCACTTGTGGTTGTATTTCATACACATTTGTCTTACTGAAACTAAACTTTATTACCACAATTTTTCATTAGAATAAGGATAGCTATGCATTACAATATTCTTAGAGATTACATGGACAGGGTCAGTCACACCAAGTCAGGTAACTGTCATTATGCCATGGTCTCAATCAAGGACCAGTAACGAGCAACACATATGTTAAGTATTTGTATCTAGTACCCTAGCTACTAGACAGCATGATACAAGGTTCAGTAGAGAACACAGCTTACAGAGTTAGTCAACAAGACACCAAAGAGATGGAGAGGTGGTTTTTACCCTTCACTGAGGCAAGGAATAGTCAATTATATATAGAAAGTTATATACATTTGTATCTCAAATGAAATAAAGGATTGTCTATTTTAATTAAGATGACTGGTCACACTAACACCTGGATAAGAAAAATAAACTACATCATGGTTTAAAGATTAAATTAGTCTGCATTTTCTGTCAGACTTCAGAAGAGAGACTGGCCAGTTAGCGCTATGGGAAGCATCAAGAACACACGAAGAGGGAACACTTGACCACCACCACATCAAGAAAGGCTCCGGCACATCATGTAGAAAACCTTTCCAGTTTAACCTTTGTAAATGTACAAGTGAAGGTTTTCTCTCATTTCTCCATTTGTGATTTTACTATTTTGAATCTTGTAGATAAATTACTCCTTGCACTTTGCCTTAACTGTTTTGAATTAAGCATGATCTCAAGTTATCTGGACAGGAACAAGTATTTTTCTTTTAGCGTGGCAAATGTATTACACAAGGGCAGCCATGATCTGGAAGTAAGTGCCCTAGCGCAGCCACAAGTTTCCCAGGGCACACAAAAGCTAAACATACTCCCTCCAACTGGAGCTGCCACGGTGAAGAGATTGATCCCAACCTAAGGATCAGGATGAAGAGAACAATGTTGGCACCATGGAGGTTCTCTACTATGCAAAACAAAATACTGGAGGACATTTGACTCCTGAGCATCCCCAGGGAATTTATTACATGTATCCAGCATCTTGCTGAAATAAAGTATCAAGTGGTTTCCTGAAAAGCGAACATGATTTTTTTCTCCCCTAACCTCTTTAGACCCTTTATGTTTTTCTCTCACACTATTTTCCTACTGGAAACCCCACTTCATTAAGTGAAACAAAGCCATCATCATCCTTTATTCAAGTATCTTCACAAACTGTGTTTGCTCTCACTGCATCCATCGAGTGTAATGCTAATAATTAAGGGGAGACCAAGTTTATCTTTTGGTCTTCAAGTAGGTAGT
Organism: Phalacrocorax carbo; assembly: GCF_963921805.1. Classification (NCBI taxonomy): domain Eukaryota; kingdom Metazoa; phylum Chordata; class Aves; order Suliformes; family Phalacrocoracidae; genus Phalacrocorax; species Phalacrocorax carbo. Next base: position 7,582,659 of record NC_087517.1, read on the forward strand.
TCATCCAACTTTGTACTATTGGACTATAGTTAAATGTTATCGGAACTCTATAGTTGTCTAATTTACTTCCTTTTCTCTCTCTCTTCTCTCTCTATGCATGGTTTTCTCTTAGAAAAATGCAAGCTTTTACAGATTAGGCTTCCCTTTTTAAAACTAATACAGTATATTATACTCCGGGTACTGCTCAAAGGCATAGCAAATAGTCCACATTCTGTCTTCCAGAAAAAAAGAAGTTAAAAATTACTTTTATTTTATATTTTTGGTCCTGGATCTTTCCAGAGATCAAATATTTCACTTCTTCCACAAAGTGGTTGCAGTAAGCTAGGAACCAGCAATGGCAAAATTTTTACATTTCCCACCACCACAGTCCAGCAGTCTATCTTAAGTAAAGGTTTCCTAACCACAGCTTTTTGTGAGAATTAAGACATTTTGGAATGTATACTACTTCTGCTGGTTAGGACTGGTCTTCCATAGGAGGAAACAATGGAAATTATTAACCTCCATATATCTTAAACTCCCTCACACAAGCTAATTTTTTGCAGTCACAACTTCCAGCATTTTTTAAGTTCCTCCTCCCACTCCAAACCCTATGGAAAAGTGTAACATATATCCCATTCATGTATGTCAGATCACAGGCTATGCTTTTCACAAAGACTGAAGGACTTAACGCACCACTCATGTTATAACAAACACTTTCTGCTTCTCTCTTAATTTTTCTTTTCCAGACTTTCCAACAACACCACTGCGTTTATCCCGGACTCTCAGTTGCAGTAAGCCACAAAGCTCCCCAGAGCTAAACTTCTTCAAGCCCACACAGACCTCGCGTAAAGAGTTCAAACTGAGCTCCCAACCTTTCAGGTGCTTGACAGCAACCTGCTCTGTTGTTCCACAATCCATGCTTCCCTCAAGGCTGCACGTACAAAAAAAGCTAAATTCATAATCCTTTCTTGGAGAAGCAGGTGCCATACCACCTCAAAGCACAGAGGATTACATCAGGTACACAACTCTCCAACTGAAGAGTATACGTACAGACAACTCAAAATACTCTGATACAGGTTTTAAGGAGACCAAGAGCAACTGTGAGGATGTGAAGGAACCAAAAATCCCTAGTATCTCCTTTTCCATTCTGGTAACAGGATTTTTTTTCCTGAACTTACTTTCTTAGTACTGCTCTATGACTAGTAAAGAAGAATCTATCAAAGTCTTCCATAAAAACCATGCGAAGCATACAAAACATTGTACAAAAAGGCAAAAACAGTCTAACAAATAAAAACAACAACAACTTCCTCACAGCTACAGCGCAGTCACTCTAAATTCAACCACATTAACCTTTATTTCATGCAAGAACATTCCACCGGGAAAAGTCTGAACACTGCCTTCTATGCTGATGGCACCTGGGCTACTGTGAGATATACACAGAATTACAGAATCATTTACGTTGGAAAAGACCTCTAGGATCATTGGGTCCAACCACTAACCTAACGCTGCCAAGTCCACCACTACACCATAACCTCAAGCACCATGTCTACACATCTTTTAAATACCTCCAGGGATGGTGACTCTACCACCTCCCTGGGCAGCCTCTTCCAATGCCTGACAACCCTTTCAGTGACGAATTTTTTCCTAATATCCAAACTAAACCTCCCCTAGCGCAACTTGAGGCCATTTCCTCTTGTCCTATCGCTTGTTACTAGGAAGAAGAGACCAGCACCCACCTCACTACAGCCTCCTGTCAGGCAGCTGCAGAGAGCCGTAAGGTCTCCCCTCAGCCTCCTCTTCTCCAGCCTAAACACCCCCAGACTCCTCAGCTGCTCCTCATAACACTTGCTCTCCAGACCCTGCCCCAGCTTCGCTGCCCTTCTCTGGACACACTCCAGCAATAAAATTTCCCTCTTGTCCTGAGGGGCCCAAACCTGAGCCCAGCATTCGAGGTGGGGCCTCACCAGTGCCGAGCACAGGGGCCCCATCCCTGCCCGGCTCCTGCTGGCCACACCATTGCTGACATAAGCCCGGGTGCTGGTAGCCTCCTTGGCCACCTGGGCACTGCTGGCTCATGCCCAGCCAGCTGTCAGCCAGCACCCCCAGGGCCTTCTCCACCAGGCACTTTCCAGCCCCTCTGCCCCAGGCCTGGAGCATTGCCTGGGGTTGTTGTGACCCACGAAGTGCAGGACCCAATACTTGGCCTTGTTTAACCTCAAACAATTGGCCTTGGCCCATCGATCCTGCCTGTCCAGATCTCTTTGCAGAGCCTTCCTACCTTCAAGCAGATCAACACCCCTGCCCAATCTGGTGTCACCTGCAAAGTTACTGAGGGTGCACTCAATCCCCTCATCCAGATCATTGATAAAGATATTGAGCAGGACCGGCCCCAACACTGAGCCCTGGGGAACACCACTCGTGACCAGCCACCAACTGGATGTGACTCCATTCACCACCGCTCTCTGGGCTCGGCCGTCCAGCCAGTTTTTAACCCAGCACAGATTGCACTTGTCCAAGCCGTGAGCAGCCAGCTTCTCCAGGAGAATGTCGTGGGAGACAGTGTCAAAGGCCTTACTAAAGTCCAAGTAGACGACGTCCACAGCCTTCCCCTCATCCACTAAGTGGGTCACTTTGTCATAGATGGAAATCAGATTAATCAGGCAGGACCTGCTTTTCATAAACCCATGATCACTGATCACTTGGTTATCCTGTGTGCGTCGCATGATGGCACTCAAGACAATCTGCTCCATAACCTGCCCCAGCACCAAGGTCTGGCTGACAGGCCTGTAGTTCCCCAGATCCTGCTTCTGGCCCTTTTTGTAGCTGAGTGTCACATTTGCTAACCTCCAGTCAACTGGGACTTCCCCAGTTAGGCAGGTCTGCTGATAAAGGATGGAAAGTGGCTTGGTGAGTACATCTGCCAGCTCCCTCAGTACCCTTGGGTGGATCCCATACAAGCCCATACACGTGAGCGTCTAAGTGGTGCAGGAGGTCACTAACCATTTCCCCTTGGATTATGGGGGCTTCAGTCTGCTCCCTGTCCCTGTTTTCCAGCTCCAGGTGTACCCGAGAACAACTGGTCTTACCATTAAAGACTGAAGCAAAGAAGGCACTACATACCTCAGCCTTTTCCTCATCCTTTGTCACTATGTTTCCCCCTGCATCCAATAAAGGATGGAGATTCTAAATGCATTGATATAATGCACTACATGATATAATGTATTACACTAATGCATCTCTCTGGGAACAGAGGTCAGCTTTAATAAGCTACCTGAAGTCCAAGTGACTCCAAAACATGTGCTCCAGTGCTAGCAAGTGCTTCACTGAGCTACGATCTAAAGTAAATCCAGATCCAAAAAAAAACCAATTAAAATCAAGATCAAGAATTTACAAAGTAATCACAATATGGACACCAGAAATTAGTATTTTTCATCTCAGTAGCATAAACAGGTACATTTTTTATAAACATTTGCAAGCCTACTGTCTAACGCCTGGAGACTGTGTAGTTTCTACTTCCCCAGAAAGTTTCAAGTATTTTAAGAATACATGTAAGGTTTCACTCATTACTCTAAATTATCAGTTAGAAAGGCAACTGAAGTCTATCTTCTACAGTTCCTTTTCTTCATCTCAGAATGGCTCATAAGTATGGCTTTACTAGAAGAATTTTGGGTTTAACTTCACATTAGATAAAACCTTTCTCTATATCTCTCTGTACAGAAATGTTTGTACAATTTTGATGAATAAAGACAAAAAGAGCATGGTCAAATAAAAAATAATGCTGTCACAGCGAAAGTAAAAAATTCATAATGAACTGCAAAGACCTATTGCAGCACTTGGTGCTTAAACCCAGAAGGATTTCTTCATTTATTAACACCCTGTCCTTGTTCAACAGCATACTAATGAAGTTAATCTAAAGGCTAAATTTCAATTATGAATCACAGAACCACATCTCTGCTCACTGATTGCTCAAATAATCTGAATCAAGCCTTTTCCTATACAAAGCACAGTGGTTGACTGCAGATAAAAAGTTCCCAAAACATCAAAAATATTCAGTCCAGAAGGTAAAATCTGACAAACACCTGTTTTCACATCCATTCAATAACTTTGTGGCAAAGTAATGATTTCTAATAACTTGACAGACTGCTCGCTCACTTAAAATATGCTGCACAGGTTTGAACAATAAAAAGAACAGTAAATGTTTAAATCTCTCAGGCTTGCAGCCAAGACAAAGTCTTCAGCCAGAGTAAAAAAGGGTTTCCATTTGCTAAAATAATTTAGGAGAAAATGTTTTCCTCTCCAGTACCTACAATGCATTTGTCTTGGAACAAAACCTGAGAGAATCACCAAAGGAAATCCAAGATCAGCGAGAGGCAGTACCTCACTCAGCAATTAATATGCACGACTACAGACCAAGATGTGTTGTTTCATGATGTATCAACGCAGCTCACATAAGGAGCTGAAGCAGAGAACTGGAAAAAACACAAAATATGAGTAATGACAACGACCTGGGTCATTTGCTTCCAATTGCTTCTGCAAACAGAAGAGTGATGAACACTCCCATGAACACCAAACCATGTTGCTATCACATCTGAAAGGCAGATATGAAGGAAATACTGCATCTGCTTTTTAACAAGAAAATAAAGAGAAATTGAACACCCAGCCTTTAGTTTTTAGCTGAGAGGACAAGGCATGGAAGGACTTCTTGTTTCTGATGGGAGTCAAAGGAGCAAACGGGAACCGGAACATGGGAAAGCCACGAGTTTCAACTGACTATAAACCAGGGCCAAAGAAACCAGAACCTTTCAAATGATCTCTCAGAAGCGTCTTCACCACACAGTGCATGCGATTTCCATATAACATAACAACTCTAGGATTAATTCCTCTATTTCTTGTGGGGAAAGAAACCCAGGAAAAAAATAAATGAACCATTACAAACCATTATCTGACCATCTCTAGGAGTAAAAACTTAAGAGGAGATTTTCCAAACCTAGGACAAGACAGTGATAAATTCCTCCTTTACACACACCTATAGGCTCATGTTCATATTTCAGGAGAGTCCAGCTCACAGATAAGAGAGAAGACTCCCAAGACTTGCTGCCATTCCACAGCACTCGAACACAGGTCAGGTATATTTGACTACTTTTCACTAAGTAGTAAGACTTCCCCCCCTCCCCTTTCAAGTTAGACAAAGTCAAATATACACACCCACATCTTCACAGCAGCCACTGCACAACTGAAGGTTTCTACCGTCACAAACACAAACACTAATCCCTACAATTCTTCAGTTCCTGTTCTTCAGGATATAAACACAAACAGTGCAAATTTTTGACCTCCAGCCTCAGCCTACTGGTACCCCTTTTCACTGCCTTCACCCTTCAAGCACACCTCACCCCCGGGAAGTTATCAGCACCCAGACAATCCTCAGACTTTTTAATAATTAAAAAAAAAAAATAAATCATGAAAATAAATGCTTATCATTAAAAAAAAAAATCAGATTTTTTTTCCAGATTGCCAAGATATTCATAATGTTATCTGATTTGGCAATATTGACTACTACAACACTGACAGGTACATGCAAAACGATTTGGCAATTACATCCTTCCAAAGTGCAAAAATCTTCTCATTGTCAAATCCAAACCAGGCCCTTTGCTTTTGTGTTTGACTGGATGCTGTGCAAGTTTTCCTCCGTGCCTCAGTCCTTAAATAAGCTGTTTCTCAGCAACACGTTCATATTTGTCAGACTGAGCAATAGGCACATACGTGTATGCTTAGCAATATGCTTGGTGGAAGTGGGGCAGTTGTCATTTATAGTTTTTACCGAAATACATCTTAATTGAGTAGCAGCATTATGCCACAAATGAGCCAGAAAAAAAGGCCAACAATAATGACAGACCACTAGAAATAATCTGTTGTCTTCTGGGTAAACTGTTCAATGCTGAAACTTATTATCTGTAAAAGCACCTTTTGAATCACTTTTGTTTTGCCCTGTGGAATACCTTAATGTTTCTATTGGTAATAAAATTTCTGGCTTGCAATACTGCCCTTGTCTATAAGACTGCAAGAGAAGGGAAGGAAAAAGATGAAAACAGGGAAAAACAGAACTGCTGTTATTATTAAACCTTTACGTTACAGAGTTAATTCCAGCTAAACATTTTTATCTGTTGCACTGTTTATATGAAGTGGATTTTTTTTCCTAGAAAGGAAAAAGGAAATCTAATTTTTGCACCCGAGTGTCAAACAACTCCATGGTCATCTATATCTGCACCGACTGTACTTCTGCTACAAGTAATCTGTTAAGCAGCACATCCCCAGCTGGGGACTGTAATTAGGGTGCAAACTGCCATACAATCCCCTTGCCAGATTGATGAAGGAGACCTCTTACAAGGTGATCCAGAAGGCAGTGTTGAGACCATTAATCATTTATCCGTCGAGGAGAATACAAAAAGCTCTGCCACCAAGAGCATTACACTGCAAAAGTATCCTGACTAACAGCTAAAAATCTAGTGAAGTTATAATTATAAGGTCAGTTATTAGTTAGTATATTATTTTTAAAAGTTTGGGGTAAGTTCAATCCAAAATGAGGTATTCAGATTTCAGACAGAATTTGACACTCATACTTTGCTACTCCTTTTAAAAGCTTGATAATGATCAGCTCAGAGGTTTTTTAGCTCTACTAGCAGCATCCCCAGACAGCAAACAAATGTAATAGTAATCTACAGAGCAAGCTTAAATACACTCCCAGGCTGCCAGTATTTCATCCTGCAACTATTCATTTTTGGGGATTTGAATCCATGGAAAATGCAAATATTTTCTATAATGTGTAATTGCAGATATTAGTACAAAAATTCAGTCTACAGTGAGAACACCAAATCTTGAACACCTGCCTAATGGGGCCTTCACTGTCCATCCTAAGCACATAAGTCTTGACTCTGCCAAACATTAGCTAAAAAATTTTTAAATATGCTTACTATAATGAAATACCTCAAGTATTTAAAGTTGAGTTCAAGCTTAAGTGCTTCCCTTCTTCATTCTTATTTGATCCAATAAGCATGCCCACACCATCCTCACAGAACTCATGACACTACTAAGAGATAAAAATGCAAAAGTCAAGATCAATTATGTAGTCTAAGGGTATATTGCTACAGTTCGAAGTAATTTTCTTTGGAAACAAGTTTTTAACCTTCATTTTGCATGCAGCCTCATGTTTTGCTTACCACACACCCTCCAAGATTATCAGCATCAAAAGTTTCTTAGCTATATCCATCAGCTTCACATACATTTCACATGAGCCCAGCCTAAGGAGGAGCCAGGTGGGCAGGGAAAGGGGAGGAGGAGCACTCCCTTCCCCTCCCTCGAATTATCTGGAATTTAATAGAATTGCCTGGGAGACTTCTGCTGCTTCAAAAGCAAACAAAATCTATCCTATGCAACCATCTACCAGAGTAACAGAAAATACTTTTTCCTGTAGAATGTGTAATAGAGAAGAAACTTAATCCAAACACATCATTACATAGTCCAACAGGATTTGCTTACAAATTCTAAAAACTATCCCAGTGAAGGCAAGCTCCTAGTAACTTAGCCTAAAGAACAGTCAGCAGACAAGTACTTTTTTTTTTAACTGAAAAAGCCAGATCTAAATAATTTTCCACGGATCATCAGCAAGCATCTCTGAAATCAAGAGGAGAAAAAAAATCTGCCACCTGTGGCTATGAAGTTAAACCAATTTAAATATTTAAAAAACATTCTTGCTTGCAAATTATGATACTTCCCCCACAACTCTCCTCATTCCCTAGAGATAAGAGGATTTCTTCTAAAGGACACAGCGAGGGAGGCAAAGCATAGTGAATGCATCTCAGGAGTGAGGAAAGCCCAACAAAATTTTCAGCATCACGTGCCTTTACAACAAGGATTCTTTTGCAAACATAACTGTAGGCATAACAAAGCTTTTTATTTGTTTCTGCAACACTGGGAAACTTCTGATTTCCAAAACCCTTGCTTGCATGAATAAGCATGCAAGTAATCTTCTGAATATGTTAGTGAGAGAAGGATGCAGAAGTAGCTTCATTATCATTAGACAGCATCTTACAGGCAGCTGTGGAACACAAGTTTCTTAAAAATTACTGTCACAATGAAACACCATAATCCATTTCCACTGCAAGTTCTATCATATATCACTGATTCCCTCAATATTTACATTTTTCCAATACAGCCTGAACTAACGATAAGAGCTCAGCAACGCAGCAGGAGCGTGCATAGGATAATTCGCATAGTCTAAGCCACTGTATCTTTTTAATAGCAGTCAGTAACATTAAAACATCACCTAAGAGAACAGAGCATAACTTGCAAACACAAAAGATACAAACCTGAAGATGACAAGGACGGAAAATCAAGTGTGGCATCATTTCCTGAAAGGCTGTGATAATGATGTAGCAGAGACTTAGCAAAATTTTTAAAAATTATAAAAAAAAAAAAGATCTCTACACTGGACAACCCAAGGCAATCCAGTGACACACTACAACATCTAATCCTGCTATTAATATTTCATGAAGCTTGATCCTGCACACCAGTGGCAATGGAATAGAAAGTATTAAACACAGCACATGACTAAAGTAATGCTGCAACACTTCAAACAGTTAACACCCAAGTCACTAGTACATTGATCTTATTTTGGAGTAACAAGGAAAAAAACACCTCCCCCCCCAGCCTTTTTGAGTCTTGCTGTATCATCACTTACTGGCATTAATATTGCTCTCATCTTTAGGCAAGCCCTTAAAGACTCTGATCCTTTATATCCTTTAAAGGGAGCAATTAATGTTGCTATTCGAAGTTCCTGACCTTTAGCTCTCAGTCCCAGTAGTGTTATTCAGATTTTTCTTTTCGGGTTTAGCAGAAACTAGTAACTATTTGTGTCTTCCTAAAGGCAGGCATGCATTAATCCTAACCTCAAATTGGAGTCAATTTTGGAAAAGTAATTCCCGAAGTTTTCACCTCCAAATGTGCTCCTCTGCAGGATCAGATGCTTCCCAAATTCTGACTGCCCTTCCAAATCACTTCAGTCTAGATGTTCTGCCTTCCAGAGATGTTTTGGCAAATCACTTTGAAAATGCTTTCATAGCTGCAAAAAGTTTTGCATCTCACACTGCTTTCCCCCTCATCATCCTCTGCAGGAGGATGACTATTGCTATGATTATTTCCAGTGAAGCCACAGTGCTAAGTTCCATTGCTTTATTCCTGCTAACGCCACTCCCACTCAGCCTTCCTGCCCCTCCTTCTTCCCCACAAAATTATTTACGCAGCCTCCCTTTTGCCTCTTTCAGGATGGAGCATCCCAGAATCAAAATAATATACTTATTATTTGCTGCCTTCATCTATTTTGAGTTTTTAAACTGCCAAACACAGAGGCTGATACCTAGAAAACTAAGCAAACGTCATTTTCAGAACTAACCCACAAGGGCATCTTGCACCTTATTTTCCAAGTATAATTAACATATGCCACCTTTTACAAGGTGCCAAATACCTTGCACCCCTCCCCCCATAAAAAGGCCTCCCAAACACTCTTTAAAAAAAAAAAGAAAACAAACAAAAAACACACTAAATCTTACCTAGCCCATCAATATCTTTCTGCATTAAACCTTTCCTGATATGAAAGTCATTACAGCTCATCTGGAAGACTGACAAGCTAAGACTTCTCTAAACCCAGAGAAAGGGTATACTACAGCCGAGACCCTTCCAAACAGCCAGGGAAAAAGTTATACCTATCTAAACAGAAAGTGAGCCAGGCTCAGCTCATGCTGCACAGGGAAGAGGCAATCAACTTGACAGTAAATGTAATTAGTGTTAGACTTCCTGCCAAAATTAGACATGATATAAGCAGATATATCAAACGATTCTGACATGATATAGGTAGCTAAATATATGAAATGAAGGCAGGGGGTAGCTTGGCTTTTGGAAGGGTAGGAGTGTGGGGGGATTATTTTAAGGGAAAAAACCAAACCTTGACATGCCTCCATCATTTCTGTCTCCATCTTGTTTGTTCATTAAAGTTTCTCTTCTCCTTTCTAGTTCCTATTTCCATCATGGTCAGAGTGACACAAAACATTCTCTTTTTGTTGCAGCTCACTAAAAGCGAAGCTGCATCATGCCTCTTTTTCATGTCTTTTCTTTCTTCCTTGTCATTCAGAGGCTTCAGCCCATTTGCTTTCTGAACACATTTGCAGTCCAAATCCGTTTCTCAACACCAGCTCGCTTGTTTGCCTCTCCTCTTTCTCATTTGCACTCACCAAAATTCCTTCGCATCATATCGCATCTCCGTTCCAAGCTGCCACCATCTCCTGATTGTCACTCACACATCTCCTTTTCCCTGGTCTCCATACCAAACTTCCGTCATCTTAGCAAACTTCCTCAGATGAGCAATTTTCTATTATTTTAAACACATTCTACTGTTTTCCTTTCCATAACCACACATCTTTTTCACCGCTCCCTGTCAACTTGTAAAGCTTCTCTATATTTGCTCATTCTTCCACCAGGTTAGCTTCAGTGCAGTGCGTCCACATTTCCTTTATCACTTCAATACACTGACCAAACACCTCAGACTCATTTCACATCTCTCTGTGTCTAGCAAAACAAGACAAATTAATAAGGTACCGCAGCAGGCTCTGCAAAAAATCCTTCCTTACCAAATTCCAGCACTAAGCTCCAGAGATACTCTAGAACTAATAAATGTTAGCAAAAGCTTCAGAAGATAACTTGTCTGAGAGCTACTCTAACAAATGTATTTTTTTAGTACCTAACTTAGACACGATAGTGGAAAAGAAGAGTCATTCCCAGCTTAACACAAAAGCAGAAGTAACAGGAAGACAGCAATCCTCAACCCTCCCAGACCTGGACCTGGAGATTAATGGGCTTTTCTATTCAATGGACAAACTGGGGGGCAGGGAACCCACCTCCCTTCCCAAAATAAGAACTGAACTAGAACTGAAAGCTAATTTTCTTTCTTGCTTCTGCTAGAAAGCAACACTAAAGCTTTCATTTACAGGCACCCAGGTTTTCTTCCAGAAAAATTACCTCTTCACCTCGGGGAAATGTAACCTTTTGCTCATTTTGTTTCCATTTTGAATCAAAGTTTTAAGTAAAACTACTACAATCCTGTGATGTTTAGACAAAATTTAGCTAATTCCCAAACCATTTCACTACTGCTAGTGACCTTTCACTAGCAATATGCTGTCCACAGAGCAAGTTGTGTCCCCCCCAAGTGGAAGCTCTGGGTGTCTCTGTTTTATGCAGCACCTGAAGTTGTCACTAACGTACTTGAGGTGGAGAAAATCTAGGCCAAGCACAGATATTTATGACTTTTTTTGACGGAGAGTTTACAAATTACTTTACCCCAAAAAGTAAGTCCTTAACTGGACTTGTCTTTGCTGTTCGTTCCAGCAAACACAGAGCATATTGCTGTTCATCTCCTGACAAATTACTCTCCAAGAGAATACAAATCATTCATGCTGAGCTTCAGAAAGGCTCTGGAAGAGAGCTCTGTTTCAACCCACTGGAGACAAAAAGCCAGCCACAAAACAGACTCCATCCCAGTGGAAAGCCTCCCTTGCTCGTAAACACAAGTTTTAATCCCATTCATTAACAGCTGAATTGCACTCACCTTTATTGTGCTACATCTTCAGGTCACTCTTCCATCCATTACATTTTTTGCTGTGAGCGTATTCTCTGTTTTACTAACAACTGCAATGTAATTCAACACACATTCCTACACAGGACAGGTTATTTTCCTGACTTTTAAAACATTCCACAGGATGGAGCACAGCTGAATTTTTAAGCAGCAAAACAAGACACACACACACACACACCACAAGAAGCAATCCTACTGTGTTTCTGTTGGGATGGTTTTGTAAAATCAAGTTTGCCATACCTGTCAAGCCTCCCACCACCCAAGTTTTCTCCTTCACGAATGAACACCACACACTAAAAACTGATGCTACATAAACCGGACATCATTGCTAGACATAGTTGCAATCACAGACTTGGCTGCTTTCACCACTACTAAAGCTGTATATTGTGTTTACTACAGGTATCTGAAATTAATTACAGAATCTTAAATAGTTGCAGCCTACAGTTCTCTAAGTATCTCAGAAGGCATAAATTAACGCCCACGAGTCATTACCCCGATGTTGCAGTGCCCTCAGCCTCACTGCTCTGCTCTCTACTGTCTGCTGACATCAATTTTGCAATGAAAACCCAGCAATTCATTGAGAATAGGTACCTAAGCAAAGAAAAAAACTTCCATCTAGAGACAGAATATCACTGTCCTGTTCTACATGCATTAAAAAAAATCCAAGATTTTTAAGAGATATATATATATATAGGGGTTTTTTTTAAAATATCTTACAAACTGCTCTGGTGAGTTCAACTCTCCAAAATCACCTGTTCAGAACACAGCAGACAGAAACCCACATTACCCTCACCATGTGCTGAAACAATGCCAATAGGAATTATAAGCTATTGTGGGCGATGGATCAGAAATGGCCACAATTACACCTAACAACTGAAGAGATTGTTTCATTTGATCATTCTTTTGGAAGGCTAAGTCAGTCTGAAAGGGCCAAGTGGCATGTAGCATCTTCCTGTCCATTCTTGGCAACCTGAAGACAGACAAGGAGTCCCCCCCCACTCTGAGCAAGGCTGGGACCAGAAGCTTGCCACACTAATTTAGATTATCTCTAATCTTTTAAAAATATCCACTATCACTACCAGAATATCTCTTTTCTGCAGGAACGTTATATTTTATATTTCAGCAGCTGAGCCAGGAGGGTAACAATTTCTCCACTTTCTAACACTTTTTAAGTAGTTTTAGATGTTCATTTCCTTTATAAAACCATTTATTTTCCCTCTCTCCCTGTCCATACTGCCCTTTTCAGGTCACATCAGCTCAGCTGAAATACTTTTCATACTTTACTGCACTGCAACTGCGTTTGCATGCTCTGCCTTTATCAGTGGGCAGTCTGCACCACCAAGGGACATCGGAGCCACCATGGGTATCGGACAGCCGATTATCCTGCATGTTATTCCATGTCCACTAGCGCCTGCCCAGCACACGCATGGATACTATACACCGCACACACACCTGCTCAGCAGCCCCTCGGAAGGCCAGTTTCCAACCCTAAGCAAAGGGGACGGTGCTGCAACAAGCAGGCAAGTACAGGGAGGCACTGGATAAAATGAAGAGAGCTGAGGCAGGTAGAATTTACTACATCATTAATAGAGTTTTTCCTTTGCTTTCTTGGTGGTCCTTGAACCTCTCTTTCCTCACCCATTTCATACACTTTCTCAAAATAGCTGCCTGCTATGTGAATGCAGGTGGGGAAAAAAACCACAACCCTCCTTTTAAAGTAGCTAGCTTATTTTCAGACCCCAAATATAAGCATTAGGTAGATGAGACTCAACAGAAGAGAGAGAAGCAACCAAAAAGCTTCTCCAAAAAAATTAGCAGAAGATTGTTTCAGTCAGAATAAAAGCTTAACAAATAAAAATCATAATAGGAAGCGCAACTAAAAGCATTCCCAAGAAAAATTATGCAGCATGTCCTTAATTCTCAAGTGTTTAAGCTAAACTCAGAAGTACAAAGGAATGCCTAAAGATAACTCAATAAGGAGGTATTAAAACAGAAATAGCATTACTGGCATGTTTATGGTAAGCTTGCTAGTCCAAAGCCCAGTATTTTTTCATTCTCATGTCTAAAACCAGACTGCAGACAATGAGCACTTGTGCTCAGAATCAGAAGTAAGGCAGGACGGCTCCTCAGTGACTCAGAGGCTGGACCTCTGCAGACTCACAGAGTGAGCAGAGAAACCTGCCTTCCTTGCAGAGTTTCTGGTTTTAAATGACCCACACAACTTTTTTTATCCTCTGGCACAAACCCCTGGGGTTGTTTTGGTTTGGAGTTGTTTTGTTTTGGTTGGTTTCTTTTTTTCAAATAAACAGTACTTTATTTTGCCTGTGGTGCTTTATCTGTTTCCCCTATGACAGGACCTGCTTCATCACCACCCTGGAAGCAGCTTTGGATGCAGCGGGATGCATGGCTTCCAGCAGGAGCACGGCAGAGTCTGGCATCCATCGGCACCACCCTCGCATGGCAATCACACCTCCATTTCACAGCACACACAACCCACCCCATTTACTTTACTTTACATGATCTTGGGGCAAATAACAGAAAAGGTAGCTTTACCAATATCTGGAATGATATCTCAGTAATAAATTAAGATTTTTCAAAGCTCAGGCAAAGGGCTGGATTGACATGTGGGCAAAGCCTCATGGTATGGGAGGTCCCAGAACACAGCGAGCAGCATGCTGCAACGGCACAGAGATTTGTGGCCAGAAAGTTTGATTCTGTCATATCATGAAAATTAATTACAATAAGGCAAAACAGCCCATCCGTAGCTTCTAAACATCTCTGGTTTACAGGCAAACCACATAAGCTCTCACCCCTAGGCAGACCCAGCAGCACTCCCTTTCCTCAGCCACACTGATAACACAGGAGCCTGTGAACTGCAGCCAGGACAAGACAAATTTTCAATTTCTATTGTGTTAATAAACAACAAAGCAGCTATGGTTTGTGAATACAATGCTTTTTTCTCACCAAACCCCAAGATTCAATATAGTTCCTAACAGCTGACAACTTAGACACGTACTTTTTGAATGCACTTTGAGGCAGTCCAGCAGGACAGTTTCCCTCACCTACAAAATGCCCCAGGAAATTCCCAAAACCACCTTTGCATCAGGCAGCTTGAGCAGACAGATTTCTGCTTCCCCCCATCCAGCCCATCGACAGCATCGCGCCCCAGCACAGCACACACCATTAAAGCACAGTATATACTTCCAAAGGAGAATGGAGAACTTACCTCCCTGAACAACAGCCTGGAGGCATTTCCATCACCTCTTTAATCTGAAATAGCATCCCTGTTGATCAGCTCTCATAATCCCTTTTGGTTAAGGTACGTGGGTGCAAGCAGAATTGCAGGGCAGGGAAGCAGAGCAGACACAGGTATTCATGTTGTTGGCAAAGCACTGTCAACTCAAGGTATTTTTATTATTTACTTATCCCACTCTTTGCTTATAGCCTGCGCAGCCATACAAGCTTAGTTGCCTTGGACACCTCGATAGGACCATTCACATCACAGCACATCTTCCACCAGACCCTCCTGCCCACCTACCGCCAGGAACGGGGAACCAAAAGCTTCCAAAGTGCAACCACCACCTGCTTTTTCCGCTCCCCAAAACCACTCTCATGTCACTATCTTTGTGCTGTTATTCAGCAACGAGCTTGGCACAGAGTACCTGCAGCATCTGGCATGTGTCACCCGCTCCAGCTCAGGCTCCTCACGTGCTCCCCTCTGTTACCAGCCGCTGGGACAGCTGCTGCTGTGCCCAAATACAAAAGGAACAAGTGTCTAAAACAGGCACAAGAGCTCTGCTCATCTGTCTGAGGGCAAGACATAAGAGGCTGAAAACCGATTGCGGAAAAAATTGTACCAAAGTGCAAGAAGGCCTGTGGGAATCCCCATAAACCCACATTCTTACTCACAAACCCCAGAACTTCTCTGCCATCAAAGGCAGCTAAAGGCAGCAGCCTGAGTGCCTCCTACCAGAGCAGCGTGTCAGCAAACACGCGTCAGTGCGATCCTTATCGGTAAGGCTTTCTAGTGAAGAGACATCCCTAGAAAGCAGTCACCACGAATACGGCTTTCCTGAATATCGCTACCGATCCAGAAGTAATGAAACAGATAATATGGCCCCAGGGTACAAATCAACCACCTACCCTAATGCATACAGATGGAGCTTCACAGCAGTTCTGGTCTTCCATTACCGGAGTGAAACAGGATCTCTGAAAGACCATCATGGCAAAGCAGAAGAGAAGCTTACTAGTGAGTGATGTTTATTACTGATTCTCCAGAAAATGCTTTTAAATGCTACAGTCAGAAAAAATTTCTCTGTTTTCATGTATGAAGACGAGTAGACACGGCTTCCTCTCAAAGAGCCAAGATAAAAAAAGCAAGAACATACAGCCTCCTGCTCTTCCCTGATGTTGCAGAAAAGACTTTGCTGAGAGGTGTCTAAATACTTTTTACAATAATCAACAATGAAAAAACTACTTTAGCCAGTCCCACCAAAGAAAGTAGCAAAAGTGGCATGACTTACAGCAGGATCACGCTCCTCTTGTTGACACGCACATCAGTTAAAGCAGTAAGACTTCCATAATGCCCTAAAACCGACTCGGCAAATGTCTAAGGTACAGGCACGCACAGAATCTCTCTGCTTGCATCCTCAGAAGAATTTAGCACGTAACACCAAAAGCCTACTCCCGCAAAGACACAGTGTTACGCGTTTTGAGCCAGTCACATCCCCACGAACCAACCAAGCCGACAGGCAGCGCCGCACCCATGTCACACACCCTGACGTATCCACACCTGCCGTCTTTGAGAAGTATCCCTGTGCTCAAGCATGTTACTTTAATACCATCTCTTTCCTCTTTGACACGACATTACTTAAACTCCACTGAAACCCTTCCAGAACCTAAAGAGCTCACCACTTTTTTAATCAGTTTCCTTAAAGTTTGAAGATTTTATGATGCCAGTTGAGCATCCAGGCACGGCACCTGCGTGACACAAGGCACAAGAAACAGCAGCTCTCTCAGTCACCGTGTCCTCTCTCGTGTTCCTTCAGCTCTAACAGGTACGTTATCCCACTCGCCCGCACGCACACGATAAAGACACCCATTCCCCACACAACTTCTTTCAGAAATTACACTCTCAGGAAATTAATTTTTTAAGCTCATTTTTTCTTTTCATTACAGGAATTAAACAATACGTTTCAATTATACAAAAGAGCTGGAGGCAGCGGTCAGCAAGTACTTTTATGACCCTCATCTATTCTTTTAAAAGCCTTCTCCAGAAACGCTCAGGCAGGCACACGAGTGGGAGGGAGGGAGGGAAGGGAGAGGAGGAGGGAAGGAACATGTCTACAGCTCGTCCTCGTTCACATCTTCACACAAATAAAGTCCAAACTCCACATGGTTTGACCTTGAACGAATAACAGCGTACAAAATAAATAAAAGGACAAGCGTGACAAATTAAGAATAAACGCTCAAAGTAACGAACGATTATAAGCAAGAAGCGTATGACAGTGCCTTCTTTAAAATCACCGACCGAGGAATCAATGGAGGGAAAAAGACAGCTCAAACACATTTCAACGCTGTGACTGAGGGTGGGTGGGTGAAAAGGCATGATTTTATAAGCCGCCCCGCACGACAAAAAGCACGAACCCCAGAAGAGCCGGCCCTGCGAGCAGAGGCTGTGCTACTTTTAGAAGCTCTCCAGCAGCCAGGAGTTTGCAGCAGTTACCTGACCAAGCCCAGGCAGGCGATAACACAGCTGCGTGCTGCCCTGAGCGGCTCTTATCTGTTAAAACTTCACCCGTTTCAGGGAGGCGACGGTGCTCCGAGACCACCCGGCGCCGCGGCTCCCGCTGCCCCCCGGGGGCGGCCGCCCCAGCCCGGCAGGAGCGGGGCCGGCGGGCGCGGGCGGCCGGGCTCCCCGCACAGGGGCGAGCGAGGAATTCCAGTCAGAGCGCTCCCAAAAAACACAGCAACTTCTCCCGCGCGGCGCGACCGACCGACCGTCCGTCCGCCCGTCCGTCCGCACACCCCCCCGGACGCGGCCCCGGCCCCGGCCCCACCCGCTCCCCCCGGCCCCGGGGCGGCCGCACCTCCTCGCAGCCCGGGGACGGGGGGGCGCGACATGGAGCCCGTCGCGGCGCGCTGCGGCGGGCGGCTCTGCGGTGCCGGCGGGGCGGGCGAGCCCGGGCGGTGCGGGGCGGCGGTGCGGGGCGGGGCGGCGGCGAGGGGCGGTCAGCGCTCAGCCCCGCGGCGCGCAGGGGCGCGGCGGAGCGGCGCCGCGGGCGGAGGGAAGATGGAGGGTGGGCGGGAGCCGCCCGCCCATCCCGAGGCCGCCGGTCGGGCTCGGCTCGGCTCGGCTGGGCTTGGCTCGGCTCCGCTCCGCTCCGGCGGAGGAACCGGCGCCGTCTGACGCCCTCTGCCGTGCGGCTGCCGGGCGGCGGGGCGGGAGGGGGTGCGGGCCGGTGGGCTCGGCTGGAGGCGGGGCGGGGGTCCCCCGGCCCCGCGACCCCCCCCTCTCCCGGCGAGGGTCGCTCCGGCTTCACCTCCAGAGCGTTCGCTCCCGGGCCGCTCGGCCGGGCCCGAAAGCCGCCTGCAGCTGCAAACCTCGTGGAGGCTTAAAAACCCGGGGGAACTTACTCTCTTTCAACGTAAAGAGAGACCGAGATTTCCACGTATCTCCTAGAACACGAAGCAGCTCTACAAAACTAGTTAATACCGGGTGTTTTACCTGCATATTTAGCCCACCTCAGGCTCCCAACGCTGCGTTTTTCACCAAGCTTCTAATCCATGCATTTGAACAAGGTGAACATCCAAATGTTCACCCTGCGGTGCGGGGGAACCTCGGGCACTTCCCCTGCAACCCCGGATTATCACTAACACCCTCTCTACAAGCCTTGCCTGAGGAGCGTTGGTCCTGCTTGCTTTCAAAGTCATCTCAGTCATATTTTCAGGAATTTAATTAGTGCAAGAGATCGCCAAACTGGCTGAAGCCCTCGATTAAGGAGGGCGTATTTATTGATTGCAGGAAGAGGAGGCAGGGTGGATGCCGAATCCATCACTTTTTTAATACATGAAGTGAATGATCTGTGTTTAGTTTATCTGCACTGTTTAAAAATTCAGCTAGGCATTATTCAGTGCTACCTACAGTTTCTTATATACCCAGTCAGTAAGTTTTGGTGTTCTTCAGGAAAAATTAATGCATATATCCACCTTAGCAAGTACTAGGTGACTGTAGACGCAGTGAAATGACTACAATATTTATTCCAGCTTTTCACACAGTTCTTATTTCTGCGTTGTTAAAGAAGGCTCATTCTCACACGATGTGGAGTGTGAAACTAATTATGACTACAGAGAATAACTCCGCTGACATGAAGCTGGTATAAACAAACAACAATCAGGCCCTTGAAGACTAATACACGACCTTTGCGCTAACACTGTACCCTGGGGACAACCTCTTCAGGCGCTGAAAATAAGCTCACCAGACATTTTCCATTCAACAAGAACAAGGTATAAAATGTTTTAATGGACACAGTTGTGCCACTCATGTTTCTCATCTTATTTTTCTCTTTACGGAAATATTAAATATCGGTAAATCCTAATGCAAGGATTGTTCGTCTCTCCATAGCATCAACAGACCCCAAATGAAACCAGAGCTTCAGTGTGCTAGGTACTGCGTAACAAAGAAGTGTTCCTGCCCTGGAGAGCTTATGTCTTACAAAGGCAAGGAGCAGCAGAGAAGAAATGAAGGCAGAGGGATGTGATGGTATTTATCACAAGGCATGAAATCCGATCGGAGATTGAAGCACAAGCTTCCTGCCCCCAGGGTCAGTTCTGCCCATTGCTTCCGTGAATTATTAGGCATCATCCTGGAAGTTTACTGGGGAAGTCCACCAGAGATTGCACTTGAGCCGGTCAGGAGTGTTCCAAACTAAGTTTTGTGAGGAAAGTGATATTTGTCAAAGATTATTTGTTTTAAAAGGTTTTCTCTCGGCTGTTTCTCAGGTCAGAGCACCCTACCCCAAATGCCCGATAGCAAGTGGCAGAGGGCACCCACTGGGCCACACCAGCCCCAGCTTCTCTTACTCTGCTGCCTGCTTCTTTTTCCATTGAAAAGTTTTAAAAGGTCTCATTTTTGTCTGTTAAAGAATGGAAAACACCTCATGAAATGTCAGGAGTTTTTCACAAGCAACACTTCTGTTTCTCCTGGCCAGCCCTGCATAGGCAGGTACACTCCGTTTCCCTTCTTACAGCCCTTGCACTGTCCCCAGCCGAGAATAGCTGCATTTTGCACCCCATGGTTAATCCCGAGTTGAAGCATATGGGAAACTGCATCACTGCAAGTCTTGGCTTAATATGCCAATGTAGAGTTTGCATTAATGCAGCTAATCTGGCACCTGGATACGGGAGCCTGGACTCCCCCTCACAGCCCCAAGAGCAGCACTGATGAAAAGAAGAGGCAGCACAAGAGGGTGAGAAATGAGTCCTCACTGTCCTGCTGCCAGCTGGGTGCCAGCTCCCTTTAGTGCTCACATTTTGGCTTTGATTCTCTTCCTTGAGACTTCAGGCTTCCTCAAAATCTTTATGGAGGACTGTATATACCTAAAAGATGTGTAGGAAATAAATATGGACTAAACATGTTGGAACTACATGAAATAAAGCTGCTTTTCTCAATTTGAGTAGAAAAGCTGAAGTTAGAGACCAAGAAGCAGCAACAGGAAAATAGAAGCACAAATGTAGAGCATGAAGGAGCTTGGAACTCAGAGTAACCTGTTAGGCTGGTTTTTTTAGTCCAGATCACTTGTTTCTTCTTGTTTCTGCTATTTTGATCCTCTTGTTACATGGATCTTGCCCACCTTGTGGGGCTCAAAGAAACTGGTACCCAAGTACTGTGAGTACTGGAAGTATTAAGCAAGTTCTCGCTTATGGATGACTGGCTTAGCCTAAGAAGGGAATAACAAAGCCACTTGAATGACAGCTTGGATCAAGTTCATACTGACCTGGTTTGTACAGGCCAGGTGTTATGTAGATTGGAGCTTGTTATTGTGCAAAATTCTGGCAAGCCTTGCAATGCAACAGCCAGTTCCAGCAGAGCTGGGCAGAAAGCCACAGACTACAGGCAGGTCTATCTTCAGCAAGATGGGCAAAGAAGCTGTCTTTTTCTGTACTCGGTACCTCGGGGATGTGAACCAACCTGCCTGCACAGCATCTGGAATAAAGCTTATAAAGGAACAGAGAACAGTTTCAAAACATGGAATTCCAGGCTTAAAAACAAAGAGGAAAGCTTGCGTAGAAACACATCACCAAGTTTATTGTCTGTTTCTTAGAGAGCAAAAATTCAGAGCAGAATGGTATGAGACAACAAGCCTCCCGCTACAGCATTAGTGGAACGTGAGCAAACTGTTACAAAATGTCCCTGTCGATATATTCTGCATTTGTTAGGAAGTCCTTCACAATGCTGTATCAATTTTTTTGTTATGTAGAAGTAGTTACTAGAGTAATGGGGATGAAGAGCTATGGAAATTAGGGCTCACCTATGATTTGTTTTCTTACTCTTTACCATTAATATGCACATGCTATGATTTGTTACTTAAGCTAGTTGGGCTTAAATTTTATTCTTTCTTTAGATGGCCATTTTTTAGAAAGAAAGAAACAAAAAAAAAAACAAATCAAGGAAAGTAACCTGGGTCCAATTTTTGTAATAATAATTAATGTTGAACCTTAAGAAAATCTAAACACTTTTCTCCGATACTCGGCATTTATTCCTGCACCCAAAGTTAATAAAAGGGACTGTAAAAATTGGATCAAAGCCAGTTAGATGAATTGATCAGGTTTCTATTTTTTGTTAGAGTGAAGACTTTGTAGGCGTGGTGGTAGTGATGTTTTTACACTGTACCACAAAAGCTAGTACAACTCAGGAGGAAAAAATAAAAGGAAAAAAGAAAATTCTGAACCATGTAATCTTTACCAGGATATTATAACTTCAAATAAATGACAGCTTTTCCATATACGAAATATGGCATTTTTCATGTAGTAGTATCAGCTTTCATACTTAAGTCAGTGGCACCACAGAAAAGAAGCGGAAAGCGGAGCAGCTAATGAATGCCTGCCACAATGGATTTGCAGCCCAAAGGCACAGCTTTAGACAAGTGGTACATACAGGACAAAGCAGGTGTGGTTAGTTGGGCTTTAATGCTTCATGGAAAGGTGGGTTATGAGTTTCTTGAATCTCTCATTGTTCCAGAACTTACACCGAGGTTTAGATGATATTTTTAATAGTCTGTTACAAGCTGGGATCGTGAGAACCTGAAAAAAGAAATTATCCTCTCATCCTTAGGGGCAGCGCCTCAGAAATCGATGCTAATGAACAGACTGCAGCATAAGGAAGCTTGCATTTCCCCTGCTGCACCAATTTTGTGCATTCACAAGGGACACTGCAAGTGCCATCATGTGTAATTAGAAACAGGGAGGGGGAAAAAGGATATCATTCATTCACACTTCTCACGGTGTCATTTCTGTGTGGCAGATTTAACAGAGATTAAACAGGCATTCAGTTTAATACTAGTCCTATTAAGGACCAAACATAATTTATTCTTAATTATGAGTTATCAAGACACCAGCATAATTGATAGCAGTCCTGGTGTGAACATATCCTTAGATGATGACTTCTTTAGCAACAGAAGAAATGCATACAGGCAGGATATTTATCCTTACTAACATTCTAGTTAGAGTATACCTCTATGAATAGTTACAGTCAGTCTTAACGTTGGGTCCAAACCCACTGCACACTAGTGAGTACAATACCCCAAATCCCGGTGTGCAGCCCTGCCCAAACCTGAACTAACTGCTGAACCAGGATTTGGAGTTTGCCGGACACGCAGAGGTTGATCAGCACAGTGGCCTCCTTTTCTCCACAAGCCATCTGTCCCTTCCTATTCTTCTCCGCCCAAGTTCTGTTCTTTGTGTCCGACAAATGATGGCAAGTGTTTCCTAAGGGATGCATGCCTTCTCTTTCCATGACTTTATTATACACCACAGTTCAAGGCACAGGTAGCGGAGGGTGTAAATTGCAAATCAGACCTAAGCATCAGTGAAGATTTATCCCTATTGCATCACCCCATGGCTCCCTAGCCACCTTACGGAGACTCGCTCTCGTTCATCCCTCCTGTTCCCACTTCCCACTCCATACTGTACCACGGGGGATTACAGATGTTGCATATTACACAGGGGAAAAAACCTAGAGCAATCAAAGAGCTTTTCTGATAATGGGAGTGAAAGTAGGAAATTTCCTCCATGGCTGACTGGTCTCGGCCAGATTCTTTCGCAGACACATCAGCAACCCAAGTGTTTGAGGAGGACTGGGGTCTGCCTCTGTACCCAGCAAGCACTGAGACAACAGCCGTGTGGCCAGAGCTGTCCCTTAGCATTTTACACATTGAAAATCTTCCCAAGAGCCAGTTAACTTCTACAAAAGGGAGAAAAATGTTTGAACATTTTACATTATTCACACTCCCGAAGAGTGGATTTGCGTAGAAGATCACTAGTTGTTATAAAATAATTATAATGCATTATCATTTAGACTTAAGATCCAATGTCCTACATTCCTTCCAACAAAGGAGAGCATTAACTATTTGCTCTCTAAATCCTTTTGAGACATACCCTCTGTCTACGCGTCTGCTAACACAACTATATCCGCACTGGTGCATGAAGATCAGAAAACACTACCTGCCCTCATACAGACATGATCTGTACAAGGGCTTCTTTCATTGTCACCAACCCTGGAACCATTTTTCCTGTTCAAATTTCAAGATAATTTTAGTGTAATTTCTGAGAATGCAGGATCAGACCTTTTGATGCCAATCATGGGTTGAAAAAGGAGGAATATTTACGAAATAAATAACCACTACAAATTATAGCACAGACCAGAACTACTGCAAAAGACCAATTACCTTCTTGGCTAGAGCCCCTGGAGTTTAAAAATGTGATACCCTTGTTAATGTTCAAGGAAACACAGTACTTGTACAGGTGTATGAGAGAAAGTCCTGTGTAAGTACCGTGGTGTGCCGGTTAAACAAAAACATGAGCAGGGTGCAGCATGAAGCAATGCATCTGCCGCCTCTTCACCAGCCATGGCAGGGCAAGAACTCCACCTGCCATGCAAAAGAAGAAAAGCTTCAATGGAAGCACTTCACGAGCAATTAACCTTTCCTGATTGGAGTCTTGCTTTACAGAAAGAGCAGCAAGTGTCTACTCGAAGAAGAGCTTTCCTGCAAATAGTAACTGGCAATAATTTAGCAGCTGGGAACCTGTCAAGTATTAAGGGGTTTGTGTCCTGAGACACTACTTATTTAGTAACAAAGGTGATAATAAGAGAGAAAAAAGGTTCATGCTAGTGACTCATTATCAGATTTGAAATCTATCAATGACTATGGAGCAGAAAACTAAAATTCAAGATATTTTCTTATAATTTCAGTATTGCTTTGGGGTTTTTTTAGTGCTTCTGTTCCACTGCTTTAATTAAGTGTTGAATACAAGGTAAGGGATTTGCTCAACACAATCAATAATGGCATTCTGATGCTGCTGTTAAATTGACTTGCTATTTTTAACGTGCTGTTTAGCTATTGCCTATCATCCTTAGTCACACCTTGGGGTTCTGCAGGCATGCACCATCGTAGGAGATTCCCAAGAAGGGCTTTGCCTCGAGGAGGTTGAATCCTGTCACATACTTCTGAGCATCCTTGAAAGGGATTAAGGGTGCCTCCAAACATGTCAGTGGCAGTAAGAAGTTTTTGCATGTAGACAGCTGTCTGCAGAAATCTGGTTTGACCCAGCCACACTCGTAATGAACAGCTTTCACTTAGTACCATACTTTACTGGATTTGGCTGTCCTTATCTTGTGAATATTTTACAAAGCCAGTACATGTTAAGTAATTCTAACAATAGGAAAAAAAAAGTCTGCCTTAATAATACTACAGAATACCTTGCCACAATTTATTATTTAAATGAACTGTTATTAAATTCCCTGTCAACATGAAAGAGGAAAGTGATCACACTATAGATGGCTGCATTTTTAAGACAAAAAAAAAATTAAATTCCAGAACAGAAATAGGATGACAGAATGAAAGGAAATTCAGTAATTAAGTAATATTCAGCAGATTTCTCTGATTTCTCTTGCACTAGAAAGCAGTCATCATTTCTTGCCTAAAGAACCAAAGATGAGAGGGATGTTCAGCTCAGCCTTCCCTTCATACCAGGACTCTCTCCTTCTCCAGGGGCTCCCTGTGTAGTGCCTAAACATCAGAGCGCTCCTCAGAATTTGTACACACCTGGTACGCCTCTGCAAATCATTTAGGAATGCCTGAGTATATGTCCTATCTGTCTTTATACACAAATGCAATAAATGCATTATACACAATTTTCCATCACTTTACCAAGTTTTTCATAACTTTCTAAAGTTGCACTTTTCTGCATTTTTGAATATAAAATAACGTATTACATTTAACTGGTTTCCAGTAGTAAGGATTCAATCCAGACATCATCTATATCTGTGTAAGTGGAAGGTATGTGGAAAAGAGCTAAACTGAAGTTCCAGAACAGCCACAAAACAAGTTTGAAACTCTTTTTGTTGCTTTCTTTAAAGAAGTTTTAAACATTTAAAAATCATCCCCTGCTTTTTTCTTCTTCTTTATTTAAGGGTGATAGTAAAATCGTCTGACACTTCCAGTCAAGCCAGGTGCTTAGGTACATTTCTTCTGGAGGCTTGTTTACTATGCACATCACTTTCCCGCCCAGGCTGTCCTGCCAGAGAAGCGTACAGCCCATGCACCTGTATTTGCAGCCTCCTAACAACATTGAGGAATTAGTCCGGTGTATCTGCTCCTCTCTTCTCTGCCACATCTCTCCTGTTAGGGCTCCAGATTGGTGTCATTTCACAAATCAGGTAATCCGTGAAGCAAGTCAGTGACACGTTCTCTCACTGTAATAATTCACAAAGCCATCCCATGCAGCGCACCCAGAAGCATCAGCAGGATGGCAAGTAACGGACCCAAACCTTTCTAAAGGCAGTGATCATGTGCTGTAGCATGCCTTAATATTACTGATTGATTAAGGCAACAGTTTCTAACTTTAAAAATGTTTTCGTCCATCTGAAATCCTCATCTAGTTATTTCTTTCTCTGCTCTGAAGTGATTTATTTTCCACTCTGGATGCATATAAAAGAAGCTGAAACAGATTACTTGAATCATGGTCTTACTAACTGCTAAGTTTCATGTTTGAGTGACATTTCTGTTGTGTTTTTTTTAACAAAAATATTTTTTAAAGACACTTTAAAGTCCTAGGACCTACATACATATGCTGAAATATCCCTTCTGTCGCTATAGCCTTGGTTTTCAGCACCATATCAGATGTATTTACCAAGCAATGTGGTGGGTTTTTCAGATGCCAAGAAACAATACAACTATTTTAGGCAAAGCCTCATTGCTTCCTAAGGACATAACTAACTGCTAGTGGAACTCTCTGAACTTTATATTAGTCTGTGTTGAAGCGCTGCAGGATTAGTTATAATTAACTGTCATCGTGTCATTTTTCTCCCAACCACTCAGATTAAAAAAAAAAATCCACCAGAAAAACCCTAGCAGCAACCATGATTAAAATGTCTCTATTTGTTTCCTATCCCAAACTTCATTTTTAACTCACAGAGCTCACAAGCTCTTCTCCACACACCCCTCAGCTTTCATACAGATACTTGTGCCTTGTCTACCACAGGTAAAAATAAGCATTTTTAACAGCAGCTAAAGAGTTAGTTGTACAGAAGGTGTAAGAAGCTTAAGAGAAATATTTAATATTAAATAAGTGCTTCCTTACTAAGCCATTTACACTCCCTGGTGTAATAGTTTTGTGGATACCTATTGCTGATTTATTCATTTATATTACTTCAAGGAGCCTGTTAAAGCCTGTAGGCACATATTCAAAAATAATTTAAAAGGACATGAATTCATCAGTGAGCCAATGACGACTAATGGTAATTCACTAGTTGAACCTGTGCCAACTAAAAATAACATAAAACTACCTACAACACAGGTTTCTCCTAGTTTAGGGTAGGTCTATAAGCTCTGCAACATCATCTTGGAAGTCACCAGAACTCATATCTCCGACCTACATGATAGGTGATAGCTTTCACTTAATGTATCCTCTACAATATGATAGCTTTCCAAATACGAAACCCCGGTTGACAACAGTTAATATAAGGATATCCTTAAACCAAGTGACAATGAGTGATTACTAACTGTGAATGTTAAGAGACAAAAAGTTGTCACCTTTGTGTAGGTTATCCCAAAAACGTTAATATTTACAATTTTTATGTGAACAGGTTTCATTTAAGGGGGGGGGCACAAAATGAATGGGGTTGCAAAAATTAATGCAATGTTAATTAAAGTAAGCCATATTTTATGTTATAATAATCTACTTTCAGTTAAAAATCATCCTCTAGCATTCCTAATTCAATGATTCTTCTGGGGAATTAGAAGAATGAGCACGTAGGAGGGCAAGGCTCTCATGCTCTCCCTAAATAGCATCTCCATTGCCACCAGCAAACACAGAATACTAGACAGACCACTGGTTTAATCCAGTAAGATGTCTCTTATGTTGTGTTAGGAACCAGGAAATACAAGCAGAAACTACCCAAAGTGAAAAAGATTTATACTTCTTTCAAAGGTCCAAGCTGATGGAGATTCTTCTCCCGCCACTTCTTTGGCCCACTCTCCCATCCATTAAAAAAAAAAAAAAAAGCTTTCATAATAAAGACTGCGGTGTCATCAGATTCATCCCTATTCTTGAACTATGTCTAGAGTCCCCACTGTAGGAGGTCGCCATACCTCATGGCAGTGACCATTGCTGCTTTTCATAAAAATGCTGGACCAAGTAAGAGGAAATAGCAGACGAGTCCCAATACACTAGCTTCATGTAACCCTTAGCTGTAGCTGACAACTGGAACACTCTGTCTAAGGTGTAAGAATTTCACTAGCTTGTCTTGGAGGGAGCTTCTACCAAAGTCAATGTTTTATTTGGCAAAACAGGCAGGTAAGCCATACCATACACAAGCAATTTCATTTCTTCATGATCAGCTCTGGGAAATGGCTTAATTCCCTCTCCCATTTACACAGCACAAGCCTTTCTTCAGCAGTCTGAAGGGCAAAGCAGTCACTTTCTGCAGTCACTCTACAATTCTTTAAAACTCATTCATTACTAGGAAAATTTACACAACTAAAAGATTATTTCAACAATATTTAATACAAGATTCAGTACAGAAATATTTTAACTGGGTGTAAAGAAATGGGGAAATGATAGATTTACTCACCTTTTCTTCTGTACTTCTACATTTACCTTTACTGAGTAGCTGAGGCAATATACCTCATTGATTGGTAATCTGCTGTTCTGTAGCTAAATGACATTTCCAGCACACACATTAAGATAGTTTCTGAACAAAGTATATCAAAGTATAGCTGCATGCATTACCCTTTACACGAGAGAGATAAATGCACCTATATCCACATGCACTTCCAGGACACGGAAAGGTGCAGCACAGCTCTAATACCATATCCTTGGGTGGACTGAACCCAGAATTTTAAAGGAGGAACATCTAGAACCTGCTTTTTATGCTCACACCAAAGCTGTACAAAGTTTTATCTATCAAGAGAAAGAGTACAACAGGGTCAATACTACAGTTCAGTCAAACATGAACAAGAGAAACTTTACTATATAATTAAATCTCAATAGCAACTGAAGAGGAATTTCATATCAGGAATAAAATAATTGCTTATAAAAGTCACCAAAGGAAAACTGACACGGTGGATTGTTCCCAGCTGCTGTGGGGAGGTAATGACTTTTCTTTACTGTGTCAGACATTTTCTGTAGATGACTGCACGTCCCCATGACTCCCTTAGACTTACGCCTGATCTTCACAAATCCTTCTGTACTCATTGGCAGATCAAAACTAACTTTATATGTCTTGAGGTATTGATTTAGTTTAAAAAAAAAAATGTTCCTTGATAACTACTTTAGCCACCAGTTGCAGAAAGCTGGGCTCCAAGCTTGTTTTTGTAACTTCTAACACTCCCAGTTGCCAGAGATGCTTTAGAACAGCCTCCCCCATTCTGTGTTTCATGTTGGTCATCTTTGAAATCCTGTAACCAGCTGTGGATTTCTGAGGGTCTGACTTGCTTTACCATGGCAAAGGAGTAAGACAACAATAGCAAATGAGGTGCTATACTATTGCACTTTGAAATAGATGAATGACAACAAGTCACCAACTTCTTTTCCACTTTACATTATTTCTGGATATAAGACAAGAGTGTCTAATGAATTCAAAACCTTTTTCTTTTTTAGTTTTGTATCTAGAATTACATGAGCCCAAAGTAAAATACATCAGAGGAGACTCAGTGCTTCCCTAACTCCTAAAAAGAGCAGCCTGGCTTAAATGGATTGAAGTTTTAGAGAAAATCTGAGACTCACATGCAGATTTCATTCTGTCACTCTCAAGGGAAAGCATGGTGAGGAGAAAGGGAATGGGAAGAGGAACTCACAAGCTATTCAGTTTAACTTAATCCCCAGACACTAGCAGAGTTTCATTTGCAGAGGACCAAAAAAAGATTTTTTTTCCTGCGTCGTTAAATGTTAATCTAAATTCATTCATGCTCCTCTTAGCAGGCAGATCGAGTCCATATGATTGCCAGCAAGTGCCCATAATTTGATTGATGTCTTCTCACCCATCTAGAAATCTGAAAAGAATCCTTGTAAGTGATTAGATATTTGATTTCTAGCAGCAAAAAGAGTGGGGGGAAAAAAGTGTGTATAAATGGCAAGCCCACTGGGTTAGGTCCTGAGGTAGCTGGAAGTCCACTGCCTTTCCTGAGCAAAGCAGAGCAAAGGTAGTTTTAAAGTTTCATTTGTGCTCACAACCACAGTGGCAGCGAGAAGGCATTTTGACCCCAGGCACAGTAAATTATTTCCAGATCTGACAAGCAACAGAGAACATTTCACAGCCTGGGATCACAGGAGAATTGCCTGCAGTGGCTAGTACACAGGCTAGGGCCTCTGCTCACCCAGTGACAAACTCCTTGGGTACCTAGGGAGGCAGAAAGGGACCTTAAAATGGGGCAGGAACCCACCTCTAGGCTTAGAAACAAGGATTTCAGTGTTATATTCATAATGAAAGCTAAATTCTTAACCACAGCAGTGACCAAAGAGTGGTCATTTGCTCATTTTGGGGGGTTAGTTGCACCCACTGATTTGAATAGATGGATGACGGTTATTTAATGCAAAGTCTGTTTAAAAGCAAATCAAGAAAAGAAGGAAAACAATGAAGACTAATGAGACAACTTCAGAAGACCACTTTTTCTATAAATGATTTATTAGAAATGAAATAACCTGGAATCCAGGATTCACAGTCTCCCCACCAATCATCCATTTCATGTAAAGTTGCTGTCTTAACCTGCCAAAAGCAATCAAGTGTAAAAATGTAATGAAAGAAATGGCACCTTCCTCTTGGACTTAAAGATAGTGTTTAGCTCTAAAAGTATAATCTAAAAATAAGCACTGCTGCTCACTAGTCTCATTGTATACTCAGATTCATTCTTCTTCATTTAATAGGAAATAGATCTAACATCCATTTGGCATCCAGTAAATCTGCTAGCCAGCGGAAACACACAGTTTTAATATTTGTAAAAAATATTCCTTCGCAATAAGGAAGCAAAAGGCATCTGGCAATTAACTAACATACACAATCCATGTCTTCTTAGATTGGCCTTATTTCTAGATCACATATGTCAAACAACCTCAGTTTGAGACAAAACAATTGCTAACATGAAACTGTGAAATAACATACACTTATAGGAGCAGGCAATTTCAACTACTGTGCCAAAAAGATGAGACAATTAATGGTCTAATTATAACATATTTATAAACCTTGCACCAAATCCTATTTCCTTATGTGAGTGGTACCTTTGAAGTTAACATGACTCAAGTATCTGCTCTGTGAGCAGTGGTTGCACAAGGCTTGTAGTTGCAGCATACCTGGAAAGTAAAGAGTGACCACCCTCTCAAGTGATAAATGCCAGACATTTATTGGTCTGAACATCAATAATTCTGAAAACTCTTCCTTGAACTGTATTCAACAGCATCCATGGACTTCCTTGCAATGAGTAATAGCTACTACAGATTCAACAGCTATAACATTCAGAAACCTTCCTTCCCTCTATGAAAATGTTTTAATGCATGTACTTTCTCCAGAGTTTAAAGTCGAACTGCCAAGCACTTAAGGACCAAAAGCTGAAGAAGACTGCATAGTGCACTGGTTGAATGATATGCATACAAAAATTTAAGTAGTAGAAAAGATATGCTATTAGAAATTTGTAGGTTGAAGGGGAAAAAACTATCCACTTTTTGACAGTGATATTATTACTGTGCCAAAGGTAGATAGTAGCTCAGACCTGAACCTGATCCTCAGAGAGCTAACTCTCATGTTGGCATCCTCTTCATAAATAATCCTGCAGAACAACCAGGCACATCTTGTCCCATAAAAACAAAGATGAACCTTCACATTTAGAGCTTTCCAGGCACGAAAGAAAAGACAACGGAAACCTCATTTATATCAGGGAACTTCTCTGCTACACCTAACTTAGGCACGCATTGCTCATGTGAAACATGTAGGACTGCAAACAGAAGGTAAGGCTAAAAACGGACAGTGTACCTTGCTGCCTGGGAAACCCTCCACAAAAAAATCTAAATCTGTACTAGGCTGTCTGCATCCTGCTGTCCAGGTAAAAGAAGGGAAAAAAATCACCTTCCACCCTTCAGACAGCTGGAAATGGTCATGGGTCATATGAAAGAGCCTGACTTCTCAGCTCTCTGACAGAGTGCAAATTCAGCTGCTGCCTTCTGCAGTGGAAGACAGAGGAGGAGATAATGCCACAGCAGAACATTCTTGAAAAACTTTTTCTTTTTGCTCCTATATATGTCGCGATTGCACCAATTCACCTTCTGCAAAGTGTTAGCTCACAAAGCCAGGCTAGTTGGCAAAAATAAAGGGGGGGTGGGGAATTATACCTCAGACTTCTTATAACTATAGTGATCAATAAGAGCTAATAATTAATCAAGGTCTATGATCCCAAAAGTAGATTCACACCTAGTAAAAGGTTAACTGGAAAATATAGAGCATACTGTGGCCCAAAAATTCCTTATAGTTAATCAGTTTGTTACATTTCAGATTCTACCATGACAATCCACAAATCAAGTGAAGGCCAAGGAGACTGAAAAATCACTCTGACCTAACTGCAGCTTCGGCAGTGGCAAAAACTCGACAGTCACATGCCAATAAAACAAAAGCAGGATTAGCCAGAAAAGCACTTTCTCAGCTGGAAGCTTGTCTTGTGATCACATCCAAGAGAAAACATTAGAGGTAGTGATAATTTATTTCTATTCATGTTTTCCTAGAGAGGGTTTCCACTTCAGCACTTTGCTTGCATGTAAAGTCACATTGGGGGTGGTAACACTTTTCTCTGAAGCATCTCTCTTGTAAAGCGAGCTTTACAAACAAGTTCAGACACTAAATATTTGTCTACAGGAAAGAAAGGCCTTCCACCATAGTAGACCTACCTTACAGTATAATCTTCATCCAATAAAGCCTTATTAGGTCAAACAGTATTTGATGTTCTGTCAGCAAACTGATTTTGGTCTCATAACTAGAAATAAACTGGAAGAAATCTTTGCATAGGATTAAATAACATACAAATAATGTCTGTACCTACTTGAAAGATTGAGTTTAAATACTATTTAAAGCAAAAACAAATTGTTGAGACATGTTTAAGTGCTCTAGCCAGATGAATCACAGTATGCCCAGAACTCCCACTAAATTTATCCAAAGAGTTGCATGGATAAAACTGACAGAAAAATATGCTGCTAAAACTTATCACATCAGTTGTTTCCCAACACTGATCACTCCTCCTCACTGCATCCTAAAGATGTATGTTGGACCACTAATTTCTCTTCAATACTTGCCTTCAAGTACCTGTCCTACTCCAGAACTCACTGCATGTTATTTTTAAACTAATTACAAAGATAATTTAGGAGAGAATTTTGCCTAATTCTGTCGATTCTCTGTGGACTTCATCAGGAATACTAAAAGCTTGAATTCCTGGATCCAAGGTGGGTTTTGTCATCAAAACTTTAGCCACCTGCCAGAGCCATCAGCAGCTGGTGGCCATCACCCTCACCTGGGTGGTGCCAGATCAACTGCCCAGGATCAAGGGCTTCACCCCAGCAAGTGCCCCGGCCACTGCCAGCTCACTGCTCTGGTGCAGGGGGCTGCAATGTCATGCCAGAAAGAGAAAACACAAATCCCTTGAAGTCACAACATTTATTTTGCGAAGCAGAATTATTTATTCTACCTTCCAGCTAATTTAAGGAAAGAGTGGCAGGGACAGGAATACATAAGGATGAAAATAACGCTGAAAACAAGGGTGAAAATAAGGATGAAAATCCAGCTTCTATTATCATATTGGGATATGACCAGAATCTGTGTGCCTGCACCAGAGCACACTGCAACCCCAGGTGTAATTAATGATATTGTGCTTTATTCCTTCAAGGGTAGGCATAAAATAATAGGGAGTACAGGGTTTGCCCACTGATTGCAGCAGAGAACTTCCAAGGTGCAAGAGGGGGATCATTAATCCTTGCAGTGCACATGCACAAAGGAAAAGAATTAACCTTGCCCACACAGCCTTACCTTTGACATCACCTGAACTTTGAACAGCTCATTTGTCATTCATCTAAGGGGTCTTTCATCACAATTTTCTAGCACTGAATTTTGTAATTATTTCCAACTAGTGTCTATAATATATGCATCTTTCTGCACTGCAGTTATATTTTACCACTGAACTTTAAAACAAACATCTTAATTTAAAATATACTCTGCCAACTGTATGACACTAGTCCGAGATAGCTGTCAAAGAAGAATCAAGTATAAATATTTACCTCATTAGTAACAATAAAAAGATTGTCATTAGGTAAGCACAATAAAAATTATCTTGAATCCTGTCAACGTCCATCTGCTTCAAAGGAACTCAGTCTTCCAATAATTCTAGAGCTTTTTTTCTACATAATACCGCAAGAGCTCTTTGGGATTTGCAGCGACCAGTGAAAGGCATTTAAGAAGCACTACTTGCCAAAAGTAGGCTTATTTGCCATTGGACAGCCAAAAATGTTAGGTCTGCAATGGACCTGTTTACTCAAGCTGTGCTGTGTGTTACAGTTATGATCATCAGCCCAAAGGACTGCTAAATTAGCACAGCCAATAAAATCGATAAGATCAGGGGTACAAAGAGACTCAGGAAGGAAAGAACCTGCAAAGAAAACTATTTAGTATGACACAACCGCCCTCTGCTTCTATACTTTGTTGACTCAGCAGCTGTAGTGGACGTTGCTGATTGAGTGTCTGGTGTACACCTTCAACATAAAGCAATGTACAATATTAAATGGAAAAGCTTTTGTCTTAGAACAAGCCACGGCAAATCTTGTAAGGCTTAAAGTATTTCCCACTCTGTTTTTCATGGCCTTCAATATCTGACGAATACATATAGGAGCTCAGAGAGAGTAGAAGTGGCATCGTTCTTATAGGAGAAGGGCAGAAAAGCATCCCAAGGCATGTTTAAACACGGTAACTAAAATTAGGCAACTGAAGTCCCTGAGTTCAGCCAGCTCTACATCCTAAAACTTTTATAAGCTTCTATATTTTAGTCTTAGGGAATGTGCTTTAAAACTTTTCTTTGTGATTAAAAAAAAAAACCAAACCAAAGCTAAACACAAACACCCGCCCTAAAACTAGGATTAGACTGAAAATTTCTTGCCCAGAAGAGAGCAAGGGAGAGAGTAACTGCTTTGCTCTTCATTTCTGTAGCACTGGTGAGCTTCTCCTAATAACCACCCTCTAACATTAAGGAGAAAGGGTAGCATGTTTCCAAGAAAAGGGCACCAGGGTTTCTCACTTCAATATACGCTCATTAACTCTCATTTCCAACTCTCCAGGAAGTAAAGGACCAGGCTGTAGTTAAAGAAACTTTTCTGCCAAAGGTCAATGAAAATTTAATTCCAATGAAATAGTGCAAAACACCCCTATCAGCCTCCAATTCTCTCAACTTTTTATGATAGATATGTTTGGGGTTGCAGGGACAGGGTTTGGATACGTCTTCTCACAGCACAGCCACTGAAACTAGGTCAATATCTGCCATTACAAGTACCAAAACTATAATTCAGGGTGGAACTATTAAGCTTTATCCATCTAGTAGAAATCAGTGGCTCACATGCACCTACCCGTACATGGCTTCTTACAATGTCAGCTTCAGTGTTTTCATGCTATTTTGCTTTTTATTCTATAATTGCCTAAAAAGCACTACCTAAACACTGGGTCCAAGAAAAAATGGCCTGGTGTAACACAGACTGAAATCAGTCTGCAGGTTTTAAATTTTGTAATTTATCCATATTTAAATGCATTGTTGCACTTCTACATCTTTTGGGAAATCATGCACAATTAACTGCAGTGATCTAAATCAGCATTTAGAGAATGATATCAATAATAAGTCCCTCATAAAAGTATGCTAAAATCATAAGCAATTTTTCTGGTACCATTTCAGCTCCCATCAGGAAGCAGCAGGAGGCTGGAATCTAGATAATGCTGACCTTCAGTTGTGACTTGGTTTATCTGGATTAGCATTGTTATTTGCTAGAACCTTAAAAAAACAAAGGGCTAATCAATACAAGGTCAAAACAAAAGTGTCACAGATGGCTTCGACCATTCCAAAAAAGGTGACATCTGTCACCAAGAGTTACCACAGGAGCTGGCATGATGCTCCAGCGGATAACACTGCGGGCATTTCTGTGGGCAACGTCCCCAGGCAACATCCACAAGCCATTTCTCAGGCATATTTCATGCCCAGTAGTGGCTTACATGAACGGGACAGACTGATCAACAGAATGAAAAATATGTCAGAAAAAAGAAAAGAGACGGAATTTCAGCAGAGCAAGGAACAGAGGTTGTATTACTGGAGAGTTTTGTGAAGGAGTTTAACCCTTTGATACTCTGTGCTCGTTTACTCCAGCAGCTCATCCTTGCTCCAAACACCATAACTGAAGCTAGAGAGAGTCAGGATAAGCACGAGGTTTCAGTTATATAGTGATTCACACCTCAAGCAGTTTATTCATGTACTAACATTGACTTATAAACTAGGCACTCTGACACAACGCCTCATCTGCAAATTAAGTGCTCTAATAGTAGACAAGAAGTATATGATACACCTCCCAGCTAAAACTGCCAGAAAAATGGAGGTGACTATAATGGTCCACAGTGGATATATTTTTTTTTCCCAAGCCATGGGGATCATTATTCTTACATTTGTTCCACGAAGCCTTGTTATGAGCATAAATGACCTTGCTCATGCAAGTCTCTTGCAGGGCTGGAGTAAGAGTCGACACATGAGGTCAGGCTACCCTGTGCCCCCAGCACACAGCACCAGGCATCAGATGGGGACACAACCTGCACAGCTCAGTTTGGGAAAGTATAAACCTTTTCAACCCACAAAGTTCCCAGCAGGCTGCAGACACTGAGGATCTTACCACCCTGAAGCACGTTCCCAAAGAAAGCCTTGAGGTACAACAGCGTTCAAACTTGAACTTCAAACTCACCCTGGGACGCTCTCAAGAGGACATCCAAGACATTCGGAAAACATTATATTTTATATTACAAATACTGCTAAGCCACATCTGTTTATTGCAGAGCCATTATGCAGATAAGGATTCAGGATGAACTTGACTGCCTTGGGGAAGGTCAACCTCAGACTTAGTTCTCCACATTCTGCATGAGGGGTTGTAGGCCAAAAAAAAGTATCAGGTATTTGTTTAGGGAAGAAGGGAAACTGGGATGTTAGTCTACATTCTGCTCCACCTTCTTACCCTGGGTGTTTAGTGGCTAATGGAAGTTTTAGTTATCTGCTTTGCACATTATATTTATTTGGAGATAAGTTCTATGAGTTTCTGCTCTCACAAAATGTTTCATAAGACATTTGGTTTTCATTTTTGTCATGGGGCAGGTAGGGAAGAATATGCAAATCAAAGGCCCTAGAACTATAGCTTCCGTAATTGGCAGCTCAGTATTCTCTCGCAGCCTTAATTTATGCGTACTATTAAAAGGTTAAAGTTGGTCACAGGTCTCCTGTGACTGTCATCTGTGAAATAATGCTGTTGGAAATGCAGTTTTGGTTCTACCTCATTCCCGCCTGCAAATAAAACCACGCATATTCTGCACATCTTCCCCCCTGAACATTGACACCTCCAGCGACATAAAATCCAGCAAGCGATGTGACAGCTGCCAAGGTCAATAAGAGTTATACCGAACTGCTGAGTAAGTGCTGGTCACACAAATCAAAGCTGTATAAGGGTAGCTTAACATACAAAAATCTGCAACTTATTCAAACTACTTTTTGGACTGAGACATTTTAATCATTTTTCTCTTCCATGAAATGTCATATAATGAAATGCGATGAAGTCAAAGATACTTCGTGAAATCTTAGCATTGTGTCCTTTGTGTCAAATTACTGATAGCAAAGTGCACGGAAAAATATATTTAACATTTCTGAGAAACTTAACACTTAAAGGCAATTGCAAGAGGGCAATAATATGAATAAG
The DNA here is from genome assembly GCF_963921805.1 of Phalacrocorax carbo. Classification (NCBI taxonomy): domain Eukaryota; kingdom Metazoa; phylum Chordata; class Aves; order Suliformes; family Phalacrocoracidae; genus Phalacrocorax; species Phalacrocorax carbo. The sequence continues at coordinate 7,620,040 of NC_087517.1, forward strand.
AAAGTAAAAATAATGTAGCAGGAAATTTTAAAGACATGCTGGGCAGCGCTATCTAATTACAACCTAGATTCAGCTATTTAGATTAATTCCTAAATAAGGAAGTCTGTGTTGGACATTTTCAGGGGTACTTTAAGCCTTCTGCCTTTGCTATACTTATCAAAAAGGTTTCGGTATTCATTCACAGCTGCATGTTAACTTTTAATTATCAAAACGCTAGCATTTCCCAACATGTTACCAATTGATTGGTAGAGATGATAAGGTATTTTTGGCGGAGACAAGGGTTAGATTGGATTTTAAAGCTGAACTCTTCCTTCAAAGTCATAGACATAGAAACTGCTGTATTAGATCAGTAAAACTTGTATTTTTGTTGTGCAGTCATGATATATAGGGCTTTAGAACAATTGCATAGAAAAATCATTCTGAACTTTGTGCCTTGAGTAAGGCCTTGTATGCCAAACCACACCTGTTAGCAAGTATTTACAGCCAAGTTGAAAAGCCCTGGAAATATAATTTGTTAATAGAAGCACTGCTGCAACTCTAACCGGATTGCTGCGACCAGTAACACTCCAGTAATTACAGTGAAGTAAGTGTTAAAAGGGGAATGAGGACAGAAAACTCTCCATCATCTGTCAGGCACAGGCCTGGATTTTTCTCTGAGCAGGAGAGCTACTAGCAGAAGGGCTCTGCAAGGGCTTCTGTCTTCCTTTATTCTATTTTAAGATTGCTAATTGATCCTCTGAGGGAAGGTTTAGTCCTTTTAATGCAGACTCCATTATCAGGGAGTCTGTACAAGAGAAGTTGGAGGTGTGTGGGTGTGGGAGCTGTGCAACCTTTCATGCTGGTCTTCTCTGCAATGACTCACATGGCAGGGAAGTTTGAGAACCTTCCTCGCAGGGTAAGAAACGGAGCCCTGTTCCCTGCTAATAGCGTGGGGTTCTTATAGAAGCACACTGCTTGGTTTGTTTTGCCTGAAAGGAGCTTGGCTGACCTAAATTTTCCAGGTGTGGGTATGATAGCAGGTCAAGGAATAAGGGGATGGTGAGACGAAAAGACCAGATTGTGTTGGAATAGTCATTATCTTGATTGACACATTCATCCATGTTGCAGAAACACAGCTAGCGGTTGCCCTGCTTCGCTGTAGGACATTTTGCTTCTGATAAGCCAAATAAATATCAGGAGAAGCACCCCTTGTGAGATATTACCCCTTGTGAGATTTGCACTAGCATAAAAATAGCTTTGCAATTGTTAACTTTCTCTTGTAATACAGAATAGCGGAAGCACAAGAAGTGATCAGCCTGATGCAGTCAGCTGGTAATGCCAGTCACATCACTGCACAGAAGACTGACAGCTTGTTCCGATCTGACTAATGGGTTAATTTTATTGAAGCACTACCAGACTAAAGAACAGTTTTATCAAGTGTTTCACCATTAAAAAACAAGGCAGTTTGCCAGGCAAAATGGCCCATGGTTAAGAGAGAAGTGTTTCCGTTTACTTGTTCCCTTAGCAAAGCATAGTTTAATTTAGGTCTAAGGCGCTATCTAGGAAACATATCCATTCTTCTTACTCAAGGATACTGTAGTTACACCTACAAATACTAGTGTCTTTTGAAAGAAGCTTTTTTCCTCTTTTACCCATGACTCCTTTTTACTTCTCTGTTCTTTCTGCTACCAGCCAGAAAGCAATGCCCAATTGCTTTCAGCTATTCCAGAGCCCTTTTTTGCCAAGCGTCCATTCTGACAGAAACCCTTGGTAAGGTTTTTACTCCATTTCCATTTGAAGTCAGAGCTACAATGAGAGTTCAGCAAAGCCCTCAGTTTTTAAGTATGCCATTGCCATTTTGATAATTTCACGTAGGATTTTCTATCATGATTTATTACCATATCTGAGTACCTTTTTGTGACTTAATGCACAGACCATTAGTGGCAGGAAGAAGGTGGAATACAAGAAGCCCTACTGGGACCCTAGGGCATTACCGTCAGTATTTAACAGGTCAAAAAACTGGTTTCAAGTAATAATCGCAGTCATCCAGAGTCATGTCTTAAGTCTCCTCAAGACTCTTTAGCTTTATTTTGATCATTTGCATATATTTGAGAAATACCCAAGTAAGTTCTTGGTACAAGGAACACTCAAAATTAAGAAAAATTCTCCAATCCCTGGAAATTCTAGTAATTTTCTTCTTTTTTTTAAATAGAAGCTAACACACACACACACAAAATCCTAGTTTTGCACTAATTATATGTAAATTTCTGATAAACCCAACCATTAGATTATTCTCTTCACTTAGAATACATCCAGTTTTCATTCAGCATAAGGCTAACTTTCCAATGGAGTCTTTATGAAATGTATGAAGTGGACAAATTTTAGAGTCTGAAGTAAACCATTAAGGTGTTCAGATTTTCTGCCATTCTTTTCAAATATCGTATACAGTCCAACACCAACATAAGACTCTTGTACAAGCACAAGGAATATGAACCCCAGAAACAAATCAAAAAGACAACTAAAGGACTACAGTCTGTGACCAAATGCAGAAGTTTTCAATTTATGACCTACAGAGCCCCAGTGGTCAACAGAATGACTGCAGAGGGCTGGATTGTATTGAATGGTCTTTCTCTTAAAAAATGCAGAAAGGGTTTTGTTTCACTCTGTCTCCAGCCATTTTGTAGGCATTCATGCAACTCCCACAGAGGACTACTGCTATGAAAATGATAGCCAGGAAACAGGAGCCAGTGCTAGGGCACTACAACAATTACTGGGATTAACGCCACGTCTCTCAATCAACAAGTGGCTACAGGCCAAATTCTTTCCAAATCCTAACCCACCACGTCACCGGTCAGAAGTTGCTCCAGATGAGCACAGGTGTCCAATAACGTCACCGTTCTCAATAAATAACTGGTTACAGGCCAAATTGTGGTCATGTTCCCATCAGTTTAGAGATGCCGCGGCCACACTGGGATAGAGAATCACATCCCTGAGTTGGAGTGGAGTCAGTTCAGCAGTGCCACTAGACTCCATGCCTGCAGATGCCTTTCTCACCTCCCTAAAGAGGGCTCAAGTGATCAGTTGTAACCCATCTCACCTTCTGCAATTATATCAGCAACTTCCTTAACAAAAGCAAGCACTGTTTGGTAGGATCAAGTACCCTGCATTTCTAGATGTGCTATGACCATTTTGGCATCAAAGAGCACATGAGTTATTGAATCACAGCTCTTGAATTTGTTACCGGCAGATTCATTCAGTGCAGAGCTGGACTCACTGGTCAAAATGCTCAGCAGGCATAATTTCACTGAAGACAATGGAATTATACAATCCATAAAAATAAAGAAATTACCATATTAAAGGATTCAATTTTTTCTAGACGCCCCCAATGAGAGCCATCTGTCTTTATTTTTCTTTCATGGTCTTTGGCATCACTTTGTTTGAAAAGAAATTTTATCCCTGGATTTCCTCTATCAGACAAACCTGAGCAGCAGAGGTAACAGTGTTTAACTGCTGCGGAACAAAATTTAAGCAGCAGCTTCTAGAGACAGAGTCCTGTGTTTTTGGACCGTATCTTTTAAACTTTCTCCCTGATTCTTTGCAGTTGTTTTGACTTTTATCAAAAGTTCAGTGATTTGCCCTGTATAGAGCCAGAAGAGCTTATTATTGACCCTTTTCATGCAGTTCTCTGGGATGTTGTTGACAAACGACCTTGCAAACAGAGTACACACACTCTTGCACTTGCAGCATGAGCCAGACAAGAGTTATTGGCCAGGGGGCTGGAGGCTGCCTGAGGCTATATGAGCATTTGTGTTTTTAGGTTTTGGCTGGTATATTCAGGCACACATAATAAAATAGAGCTTTTATTTTAAAAATCAATAAAATGACTGATCCTAAGTCAGAAAACCATTCTGTTTTACTTTTACCATCATTGGTTTTTTATTGCATCTCACATTTTGTTTTTTCCTCATCTTTTTCCTGCCAGACAATCAGTCTCGACTCCTTTTGAGATTCAGCTTTCCACAGCACCTTACTGAGGAAGTTCCTCCCCTCCTGTTGGTGTTGATGGCTGTGTGTCTTTCTCACCCAGGTTTTCCTACCACTTCTCCATCAGGCTGCTAAAGCTAACTCTAATACATAAGTAATTCTATGGTGAACAGTTATGCCATTTAGAGACAAAGTGCTAATTTTTTTCACTCTCAGCTGCATGGACCAATAAAATGGGAAACGAGATGAGGCAATGAAAGACAAGTTACACAGTTAGTTCATGTGCTACTGATTATTAATGCCAGGCCTGGACATACCAAGACTGTGCCAAAATTAATCTACAAAGATCTTACTCTTCCACCCCACTCTCAACTGTTCATTCCCATTTCTATCTCAACCTGCCACCTCCCAGTGATGCCACCCCACTGTGGTGCCACAGTGCAAATAAATAAAATTATCCAGGCTAAAATCTACTTAATCCAGATCATTGTATTGCTCTTATTTATGCTGCCACTTTAAACAATTGCACAAACAACCACAGCACAGGTGGGAATTCACCAACCAAGATGAGGGGAAGCAGCTGGGTGCTTTTTAAGCTGGTGTAGCTGTTACACATCTAGTGTTGCAAATCTAGTGTAAATAACTGTGTTCTTATTCGCCTGGCTTCTTTCACTGTAGCTCATTAGGAAAGTGTGCTAAATAGCTCAATAGGAAAGGCAGCAGCTTTTCTAGCTTTCTTGATATTCCTCCCAAATATTATTTCATATATGACCTTGTGACTTCCAAGAAGAAAGAAAAAAAGTCAGTCCTGACCTCTTCAATATCTTGCAAAAATGGTGAGTCTGACTATTTGTTACGCTCTGATGTTGTTAATACCAATAAATGTTAAAGATACAAAGATCAGTTCCTGTATAAATCTTGGTTCAAGGATGACGGGCAAGCAGCTAGAAAACATTTCTTCAAGTCTTTTTCCCCTAATGTAAAACTTTTAGTAGAAAAATGATAAGGATAAATGGTACCTATCCAACTGATTCCATTATAGAAGCTGGTTTGTCTGCGACAGATGATTCACTATTTATAGTGTCTTTAGTGCATGCCTTACAGTATACTCTCACAGTCAGTCTCAAAGATATGTTATTTACGCAGGGTAATGTACTCATCTTCTCTGAAAGAGAGAAACTTCTGCAAAGAAAAGAACATCTTAGGGATAAAATCTTCTATATCTACAGCCATTCAAAACCTACACTGAGCCTGAGTACAATAAAACAAGAACACCAGTATAAAGCCAGGACAACCCTTCTGACTTTGCGGAACTCCGAGATGGCAAGCAGGAGCAAGAGGAGCATCTAGCAAAGCTGTCATTTTCTTCTAGAAACATTTAGACACTCCCAGCTGAAGCAAAAAACCCAACAAAACCAACTCCGATTTCTCCCAGCACAAAAGGTTTTCAGCTGAACTGCCAGCTCTGACACACATCAAGTAACAAGGTGAGAAAATACAACTCTTGTTTCATGACAGGCAGTTATACCGGAGACACTACCAGACTGCAGCATATAGCAGTCACATTCAAGCTAGCTTCAAGCTCCTTGTCTGAGAGAAAGTTGTACAAATATCCATGCAGACTGAAAAAAATACATATATTTAAGACACTAATAAGCACAGAGGACGTACCCACAGTGATCTTAAGCCCAGCGATATCAGGGTGGAGGTAGTGTAATTGTAGCTCAGGTAAGTCTACAGCACTGAAGGGTAAGCTCCAGAAACTCATGCCTTAAGCATAGCCTGATTATGCAACAGCTGAAATGCTGCTGTAGAATCTATTTCACTGATACAACCAGTATTTTAGTTGCCCAATGCAAAATTGCCCTTTTCCCAGTAAAGCCCAAGAATGACTGCTTCTTTTTTCCCATTTCAAAGAAAAATACAAGGTTACTATTGCAAACATTATCTCTCAAGAAAGCGTCTGGCCCCTACAAGAACGCTTAGCTTTTTTTCCCCTAAACATTGTTATTATTCTACATAAACAGTAAAAACGGAAACAATGAAATATTTTTGAAATATTTTTAAAGCAGTTTAGATAATAAAAAAATAAAGTGTTCCATTCTGAAAATAATATCATAATGGGAGTTTTCAACATCAAAGCATTTTTCAATAAAATACAAAGAACTATCACAGAACACTGCAGCCCTTTCATTTTTCTTGTTTAACATTTCCAAGTCACTGTCATCAACCACTACAAATAGAGGTTACAATGCTTTGCTTTCCTTTTTTTCCTTTTCTTCTTTCGTTTTAAAGTCTTCACACAGTGATACCCCTCTTCAAAATACTCTTCAAAATACTGAGATAAACCAGCATAAAGAAACATCTAAATTACCTTTGTGGTCTCATTTTCCAGAAAATACAAAAGCATTTTAAAATGTATTATTCAGAATGTTTCAGATCAGGAGTAAACCAATCTTATGTTTAATACTCTGTATGAATGATACACTGAAAAACTACGTACCTGTTAGATGTGGGGTTTTTTCTAGCAGCACAGTTAGAGAAACTTTAAGAAAAAAGAGTGAAATCTACGTTACAGGTAAGAAAACATGGGAGTTAGATTGGCACAGCACCTGCGAATCCTGAAAACGCTGGGTTTTAGCAATTATTATCAAAGGGCAGTTAGAATTCCACAGGGGACACTGACATTTTTTCCAGCAATAAGTGCAAAATCTTCTCTTGTTGATTCTTACTGATACCTTGGTTCTTGGACAACCTCAGTTAATAGATCTGGTGGTCTCATACGTGTGCTCTTCATCCTGGGTTCACTTTCATAGATCTCTCTCTGCAATAAGCTATTTTCTGGGAGTGATTCATTGCAAATACAGCTTCTCACATCATTTCTTCCTACTCCTTCCTCAAGGTAAAGAGGGGTCTTGACAGTATTTTCACTTCGGTTCCCTTCAAATAATATTAGAGCTACAAGGATGGGGATGGTTATGCATATGAAAGCTAATGTAATGGGCTAACACCTGACTGAGCTGGAGGTCGGGCAGTAACAGATACTGGGACTTCACTGTCAGTCACACAGCAGTTCATTAAACCTTCCTGTCCTATCAAGGGTCCCCAAATAACAGCTTTCCTCTGACACCAGACATCTAGGCAATTCACTTTTTTTTTTCTTTTTAATCTCACCATGACGTCTGCCTCCAAGTCCATAAAACATGCCAGGAAACTTTTAGTGAAAAGCAGAGTGAAAGTCTTCCATATTTTCCTCTCATTCTAGCTGGAGGTGGGGATTTAATTTTGCTCTCCCATGATGACTTCATAACTCTGCTTTCTTCTAGAGCATCAGTCCCAACCCACTTCTGTTGAAGCCCCCCTTAAAGAATGGGCATTAGCTTGTCCCTGACAAAACCAAATGTTTCCTACCGAAGGGTGGGAGGGACAGCAGGGCATTTAGTCTTGGTCAAAAATCAAATATTCATGACAGAAGTGAAAAAAGCAGGGTGTGAAGACGGCAAAGAGCCACGGGTGAGAAATGATGACCTTGTGGCAACCAGAACAACCCCACATCTTCCAGTGTTACCTCAAAGATGGCAAGTACTGCAGCAATGCTCAAGGGACAGACACATGAGCATCAGGGTAAGAAACCCTCCTTCCAGCAGTCCCTCCCCAGCACCTGCTCCCCACAGGCAAAGTAGGCATGGTGGGAATCTTCTCTCCATCCTCAGATACTCTTCTGCCAATACATTACACTGGGAGTGGTTTCAGGACAGGAAGCAGAGACGGTCAATTTTGAAGAGGATGTGAGAACAGGATGCAGGTCCTTGGCCTGCAGGCAGGACTGTAGGAGAAATGATGTGACTTGACAGCTCAGATGAGTATAGAAAGGAAGGGGGAAATGGCACAGGAGTATGGGGAAAGGGTGAATCGGTGGAGGAACCAGACAGCAGTAAGGGGAAGAAGAGGGATTCTGCTCTAACGCATACCTGGCTGAAGGCTTTCTTCCCAGGAGGTATGGTGGAGAGTCCATGGACAGCAATGGTGGCTCCTGGGGTGATGAGCAGGCCAAGCTATGCAGAACTGGCCACAGCTTTATCTGTTACCCTCAGGTTTTGGCTTCTTCTGCATGTGAAGGTAAGGCTTTATCAGCCGGGTACCCAGAGCCTGATGGGGATGCCAGCAGCAGTGGTGGCAGCCATGGTGTCTATAGTGGTTCCCTCCTTCTAGTGGCAGGGAGGATTCAGGATCTGGCAGTCCCACGCTCAGGGCAGAAGCTGGGTGAGCCAGCTCTGTCCTCCTTCCCCATGCTGGCCATTGCACCTGGGGGAGATGGACTCTTGGCCTGACCGAGTCAAACCACTGACATTATCGTCAGAATGCAGCAAAGGACCCAGACACACAGTGTTGCCCTGGAGTAGAGATCATCTTTTTGTCCTGCCTGTAGCAAGGCAAGAAGACTCCAGAGCTTTTTAACTAAGCCCAATTGCTCTGAATTTTATGACATTTATATCCTTCATAGCTTCCCCCTACGTGCTACCTTTTCGTCTGCACTCTGGACTGCATTTTGTTCAACGATGTGTGAAAATGCAGATTGGCGCCATTCACTGCAACAATTAGTCAGGGTTTTCACTGGTGTCATCCACAGAAGAATTTGGCTATTATCTTCCAAGACCACAAAGTAATAAAATGCCAAACTGAATGAACCAGATAAATCGGCAGTCATTCATTAATCTAGCATTTGTTTGACGTGAAGATCATTTACTGATTAAAATGTTTTAATATTTTAAAAATTCACAATTCAGAACAAGAGTTTTATAATTGGCAATGAATCCTCAAATGAATTTTATAGATCAGTTTACGTCTAGATGAGTTACAGGTGAAAGGTAAACCTGACATTAAACACTTAGTTAAGAGTGCCAAAGGATTCATCATTGCCACTAAAGGGATACTGAAGAGAAACTACACTAATTTTTTTCCTTGTTGGAAAAATAGAAGGTTTATAAGAATATTTGCCATCTTTGGAGTCTGAGGAAAGTAGTGCAAACTTTACGCACTTTGGACTCAGACCATTAAAATGGGTTAGAGAGAGAAAATCTGAAGATTTAGCTCCATATTTGAGCTGACTTACAGTTTTATACCTTGACCCTGTTCCACACCACCTCCCTATGTAAGACTTGGGTTTCTTATATCCTTGATAAAAAACCTACTATTAAAAGTAAAATTACTTTTAGTCTTTCAGCAGAATGTTTCGGTTTTCCAAAATACACAATTGATATTTTGGCTTTAGCTATTTGACACCATCCCTTAATCTGAGAGGATAATGCCAAGTAAGGCAAACTACACAAAGCAGGAAATAGCAAGTCTTCTTGAACCGTACCTTGTACAAAGCAAATTCCCTTGACCTCTGTGCACACCAGCAACTAACAGGAACCATATCCATTTGCACTCAGACATCTTTCCTGCTTTCAATTCTAGAGGAAAGTCACTCACAGTATTATTTCCCCCAGTATTACTGCAATAACAATAGGCAACATACCCAAGTCGCAAGTCAGGCTGTCCTTCACAACACAAGAACCGAGCTTTCAGGGATTTTTATTTGCCTTCCAGACTTTGAGACTTTAGGTTTCACTTTTTCAAGTCTGTCCATGCAACTTCCACTGCTAGAATTCACCTCCTAAGCATTGCCTTCACCGTATCAGTGTCACATTGGAAAAGCAGATCCAGGAGACCACAATTAGTATGTAAGGCCTAGCAATGCAACTAAAAATCATTTGGTAATAAAGGATGAGTGACACAATCAATATTTTCATAGACTGGGGAAAAATTCTGAAAAAAAAAAGAGGTGTTAACTGAAAGCAACAGTAATTTTTAGACTGACAGAAAATAAAGAATACGCTTAAATGCCTTATAAGGACTAAAGAACCTCACTGTCAGAGCATTAAATGGAATACGAAACACTCGCCTATGAAATACAGCATATGTAACAGCTAAGAGGTTATAAACATTATAAGTCATTTTAGGTATTAGGATGCAAGCCACACCTGTCCAGTGCATATTTAATCATACCTTAGGCCTACAAGATTGTAGTCATATGAATAAGATATTTAGTATGGCACCAATATCAGAAACTAATAAAAATGTAACATTAAGAAAATTCAGCACAACCTCATTATATAGAGAGCAACATCAATATCTGATTCAGAAGCATATGAGAGATGATCTATAGACTACAGAACTGAATAGTCACTATTTGGACTTCATGTTGAGAACCTTACATATATATGTTCATAGAAATTTTAATAAGGCAATTACAGCACAATAGGAGGATTTGGGGAACAGAAGGAGGCTGGTCAGCTTATAAAATCTAAACTCTGCTACAGAGTGTAGTGAAAAGTAAAAAGCTCATTTATGGTTTCTTTGTTAAGAGAACATACAGTGCAATACACTAATATGCAATGCACACTTGCTGTTGGGCTCCATGATGATGGCACTCATTTTCTTTTCCTCCCTTAAAAGAACACCTCCATACGCGGCTCAAAGATTGAGCAGAAACTGGAATTGATCTTCAGAGGGGGAAGTACTACATAGGTCTGGGATAAATATTAAATAAGTACAGACAGCTGGGGCCTTTATTTCCTGTGCTCTTCTGAACTGATGATTTCTCTACTCATCAATCATTTCTAAGTTGTGAAGAGTGACTAGTGATTTTTGGGTGCTTGACTTGAGATAGCAGTGCCTCTGTTTTCAGTAACCACAAGTCCAGCTCTCCTGCGACACACAAACGAGGCTCTGGGTACAGAAGGAGGTGCTGAACCCCCAGAAATTCAGTTGCGCCTTTTTAAAATGGTAAGAGGCAGCACTGTTTTGGTTTTAAAAAGTAGCCAGCAAAGATGCTTATCAATGACCGCAGATCAGCTCCCTGAGCAGTGCCATCAGTCAATCAATCCTCCTGCCTCCCAGTCTGTGTAAGGGAAGCATTTGTCATCAGGCAAGCGGCATGTGCCTGGTCCTGTCGAGGAGTCTGAGTGCCCCCACCAAGCCATGCCAGTAGGACTTTGTCCTCTGCACCCTTATGCTCAGAGCAACCCCATCACCTCCTGTTCTGCAGCCCAACAGGGCCCTTTATAAGCATTTGATTGTACCTTTCTAAACCCCACTATTTGCCAGTTCTTGCTTTTTCTGCTCATCAGAAAAAGCCACTCCGACATTCCTTCCAGAGCACATTCCCTCACCTTTTGCAGGCTAAAGCTCCTTCATAAGAGATATTTCTAATTAGCCACTTACAGAAGGTAAAAGCCATCCTTAACTAACCCTTTCCAGGCCACCACCACCAGGGTGCTTACAGCCTGCTTACAAGCCTATCCTGCCAACAGCCTCCATTTGAATGAATCAAACCCAAAGCTGTCCATGCTCAGCTGTTCTCTTCGCTGTTAGATTGCATTCAACTAAGAGGCAGAGATGTTTAAGGTATTTTCTTCCCTCACTGGTAGCTAATAGTCTGTGCAGCGATCCCTGCTCCACTGACCAACGTAGACCATCATTTATGTGGCAGCTTCAGAACCCTCTAGAAGGGATGAAACAACTCCACTTGACCTTTCCTTACGGACATCAGCAGCAGCATGACCAGTGTTGTGCTGGCTGTTTTCTTATCTGTATAATAAACCTAAACTTGGTTGTCACTGTATGTCTGAAATACCTCCCTTTTGCAATATTTCCTAGTACTTCCCCTTAGTGAAAGCCAGACTGCTGCATGCAGTGATAATCTTTATTTAGTTACATGAAGTTATTGCAAAATTAAGGATGCCTATTACAAAAAAAAATTAAGAATTAGAATTAATACATTAAATTATTGTTCCCTTAATTTATAGTGAGAGCCTTCATGACTTCCAAGACCTGGCAGCTTTTCAAAGTAGACCTGTGAGCCTTGATATGCAAACGGGTCCTGATCTGAGACTTTTTGCCAAAAGGCAAACTTAGAAGAGCAATAAATGGAACAAATCTAGACTGTCTTTGGAGATTAGCCAAGTCTTCATGAATGGCACCGCTTACAAAGACAGGCAAGTGAAGCATCAATAAACCAGTAAACCAATAAACACTGAAATCTCTCTGTTGTATTCATTATATATTCACAGCTCTTTCTAAACTTAGATAAGAACCAATAATAATCCATTCGATACCCTGAATCTGATGCCTGGCAAAAAAAAAAACCCCGAAAACATACAAACAGATTTGTTTCTGTTCTTGTTGTATAAACTTTTCCCTCTAACATGATTTGAAAATCAAATCACTCCTGCTGTTTGTTTATTTTTGAAGAGTTTGAATTTTTCTTAAATGATACGGCTCCCAATTTCAAATCTTATCTTTATCCCAGAGGTATGCTTGGAGGGTCTCACTCCACAAAGAAAACAACTGTTAAAACAACTGTAGAAACACCCTGTTAGTGCTGTCTAATATATTGGCTAAGTATCTAAACGTGAACCCAAATGGAAATGCTCTGTGGAAATAAAAAACCCACGGGTTTAAGGTATATATGCACTATAGTCAAATGTGTGGCAGCAGCCAGAGCAGGCACACTTGCCAAGACAGTGAATCTGCAGCAACACCTTGCAGAGACAAGGAGAAATACCCAGGCAGCTCACAGCATGGCTAAAATGCTATGTGAAACACAAAAAAAATATATCAGACATGTCAAGCCAAGTTAGTCATACAGTCTGTAGCATAAAATAAGTCTTTAATGTGTGTGACTATGTCTGTCCCTAGTAACTGGATTAGAGACTTATGTCTTGCCCCAGAAGTCTGCGATTTTGGGTCCACTTCCCATCACAGTACCTGGCACACCCCATTTAAAACTCCAGATGCTCTCAAGAGACTCTGAAACTCCACTTGAAGCTCTTTGCTTGCAGTTGCAGAGAAAAGCTTGGTTTGCAGTCTCCTTCCTCAAAGAAACAAGGCTTTGGGGCAACAAGAGGCATGGGCTTGATAGCCTAAAACACACTAATTTCAGTCCTGCTAACACAGAGCATGAACTGCAAGGGAAGCTTAATTCACAAAGAAGCAGTGACCAAAGTAAGTGCCAAGAGCTCCAGTCACAGCTGTGCCAACCTCACAAGCATCACACCACCAGTGTTGAGAAGGGAAGATCTTCCCCTGGCTACCCTTCTCCTTTCCTGCACCATGTTTCCTCCCTCCCGCTACACCAGTGCAAGTGCTCAGCAGAGCTTCAGCTAAGCTAATTTGACATGCTGTGCTCTTGAAGCACATTGACACTTGCCATGGAAAACTCCAGAGACTGTGCAAGGTGCAGGACCGGGGGTGGAAGGGGAGACCAAGACCAGTGTTACCCTGGCACATGGGAGGAAGACCCCAGACTCAGACTGGCCCGTTGTAGACTTGTATGTACACGGCATGGTATCGTTTCTGAAAACAGTAGAAAGAACAGTTTTAAGAGCAGGAATGTGATAGGTGGTACCATCAGAACAAATAGCGCCTAGTTTGCACTGAGCAGCACACTGCAACACAATCCTTGTTACCGTCAGTGAAGAAGCAGACAAGTTTGGGTTTTGTTTTTTTTAATTAATATATAATTTCAGTTTGAGCAGACAAATATATAGAGATCCATTAATATTTGAGATTAAAATCGTCATCCAAGCTATTTTTCACAATTTAAAAATATTTCACAATCAGAACATGATCAAAAAGTGTGCTTTTCTTTATCATGTAAACACCAAAATGAACGCCCATTTTAAGCTCTGAGTACATGATTACACCTATTTTAAAAATAGACATGAGAATGTACATTAGGGTTTTTCATTTTCCCTTGCACAACACCCAATAAAATCTTAAGCCCTGAAACAAAAAATTACTAGTCTTGCTTCCACCACAGCAACCTCACAAATCACCCTTTAATTCTAGCAAAATGAGACAAGATCAGCTCAGAACTGAAGTCTCCCAACAGTATTTCATCTAATAATGGCTATCAAAAACCTGATGCATTTCAACTCTGGAAAAACATCACTTCAGCTGTGGAAACCCTTACCAAGAAATACATTTTTGTTTCCTTTTAGCAGCAGTTTCAGATGGATTGATCAGCTATACTCAAAAAAAATTTCACCTTACTAACTCTAATGACTTTTTAGGAAAAGTTATCAGAACTTTCTCCAGTTCTTACCCAGAGCTCTTCTGTGCAGGCACTGCTGTGGTGCAAGGCTGATGCCCATAACAGTTAGCAGAATATTTCATTTGAGTAAGTGACTGGATTGCACTTTATATGCTTGAACAGCACTTTGCAACGCATGTTCTGTCATTTTGGTTTACTCGGAATATTACTTTCTATTTCTACAGCAGTGCCTCTGAGCCATGCAAGTGACAGGAGTTAACATATTTTACATCTTGCCTCTGCTTTGGTTTTGAGGATTTTATAATGCATTTGAAAACTGTGCTGGCTACTGTCAGTGGCAGATGTCCCATGGGCAACTCAGTGCCAGGCAAACCTGCCCATTTGAACCTGGTGCTCTGCTCTCCCTTTTGAATTGTCTTTCTTGGAGAGTGCACAGACAAACAGACTTCTGCATAAACTTCCTCTTTAAACCTGACAGCTGCATTTTTTTCTTTTAAAAACAAGATTCATATGGACAATATTCATATTAATACAAAATATTTTACAAGATTAGCAAAATTTAATGTTTTAAATGGTATTTAATGCAGCCATTATTGTCCAGAGACCTGCATTTGTTAGACCCCAAACCTGTGAACACCTGAGGTCATTCCAATCCATTCCATAACAGCTCCAAGTCTGTTTGGTGGAACTGTGTAAAAAATATATATGCATAGACTGTATATGAAGAACGGAGCTACATATAGTAAAACCATGGAAAAAAAAAAAGAATGCTGTGGGCATAATATCATGTGTGAAGAGTCAAGGTCAACATTACCTATGGCTTCTAGATCTATTCTGCTGTTGCCTGTTTTAAATTTTAATTCAGAAAACACAGAGAAAGATTACATTTTCTTTCCTGATATAGTCATACTGATATAAAAGCTTTGCTTCTACATTATGATAACTATTGAGTCTACAAATTGTACTGCAGATTTACACCACCACAGACTATTTGAGAAATGCTGTAGGTTTAAGGTGAGAAGTGAAAGTTATTCTTCAGCACAAGTTGTCCTGAAAGCACACAGAGAAAGAACACACAAACAAAAAAACAAACAGCTATTAATCCAGCAGCTCCAGTGGTTCAGTCTGTGGCACTTGGCAATCCGAATGCAACACGAAGCACCTATTCAGCTAGGCTACACTGTTTTCACACCCACTGCCCAAAAATCCCTAAACACAATTATGTGACAAATCAGAGGATGCCAGAATGACAGTGAATAGGAAGGCTTAGAACTTGCTTTAAAAAAAAAAGAAAAACCCTTCCCTCAATTTCAGTGGATTTTGGGGAAGACAAAGACAACTGCTCATGCAATAAGGAAAAACAGATAGACAAGTGTCTCAAGGTAAGACTGTTCATTTCATGCTTTATTAGCACAATCCTATTATATATTTTTCCCCCTTCATTTTAATTAACAGAACTGCAATATAATGGAGCCATCCTGAAGGCCTCGTAGTTAAAAGCTGTAACGTCTCTTACAAATTCTATTTTTAGTGGTACACAATTTTGGCTAGGGAATTAAAAAACAGCTTAGACTGAAAATTGTCAGGTTTATCTTGAAAACAAACAGAAAAGAGATTGAGGTCTACAATTTGAAGATAATCTGGCAGTGTTGAGTTACAGGTCACTAGCATTGCCTTAATTTGAAATATTAACCCCCTCCCACAAAACTCTCACATCTGAACACTGCAGTACTTCATTTCTTCGTATGCAGGGTGTGCACAGCTTGTATACAGACTTAAAGATATAAATTTTGTATTTATAGTCACCACCTGTGTGCACATGCTCCTGTTGACAGCGGTTTCTGCAAGGGGCAGTAGCTCAGAGTAACCTCACTGTCTGTCAGCCCAAGGAGAGGTCTCTAAACCAAAAGAAAGAGGTCACCCAGCCCCATATATGAAAAAGAGAAATTGCTGTCCCTTGGGTATTAGCAGCCCTCGGCTTGGGTCCAGGGCACCCAGCATGCAGGTGAGTCCGCCCATAATCAGCTCCCAAGAGACAGCCCCTCCAAAGCAGTTTTTACTGCACTCAGCTGTGCCTCATCTCACTCCCATCAGCTGGCCATCATGCCCTGAGGATGACCCTTAGCACCTACGTGTTTTGATATGCGCCAGGACACATTTTTTCTCCCCACGTCCTTAAGGACTCAGATGCATATACAAATTACACTTCCCAGCTAACAAAGGCCTCCTTTGATTCAAAAATCATAGCAAGAGTGTTTGGTTTGGAAGGACCAGGGCTCTTGTACCAGCCTAATGAGGAGGTGCTGCTTAAACACATGTACAACTCAGCTGGCCCCACAACCTGGCTGGAAGGCAACTACTCTGTTCTACAGGCCCAAACAGCGTTGCAGGAATGAAAAGCCCACTGCATCTGGGCAGAATACAGCTGATATTTCTAGCTCTGGCTGGAAATAAAGCTCTCGGGATCGCAACCTTTTTTGATGTTCAAGAGAAGATTGTATTCCACTGTTCCTAGATACCCATGCATTTAAGAAGTCCATAACACCTCCTGATCACTGCAGCAATTTACTTCAGAGCTCAATCTATATTGCAGAGCTATGATTTCCATCCAAACTCTTTGGGAGTGATGAGAAATTAAAACAAGAAACATTTATTTAACAGCAAATGCCTTAACTCCAGTCATATTAGTCCTCCAAAGAAATAGCACGTATGATAGTACAGATATTTCCAAAAAGTTATGAGCATCATATACAGATTTTCTTTGAAGATAGAAGTCTACATCTAGCTAAGAGAGGCAGTTAACATGGATTGGATGGAGAAATGATTGCAGTGTTGCCTCAGGAAAGCATGGCAAGATTTTGAATTGGATACAAGATTATTAGATGAGCAGATCCTGCTTTCTGCCTATCACAGGCTGATATATAGATGAAGTTGCAGTTTCTGGAGTGTATAATGGAGAACAAAATTACATAAACCTTCCTCTTTTCTGTAGGGTTACACTTCATAAAGGTAAAGACAACCCTAGGCAGCAGGGGACAGGTGAAATGGTATCTCTAGCCAACAATCTGTTACACTGACTTTGGAGCCGTAAAAGATGGGAAGAGAGGCCTAAAGGAGCTTGTTTCATTTTCCAGAACAACTAATGGACAAGGTGATACTAACAGCTTTTTAAAGCCTCCAAACTTCATTTATCAAAATAGTATGGATTTTTTTTTTTTGTCATTGACTTCAATAGTACAGGATCATGCGTATGAAATGTGACATTTTGGCCCTGTAACTTTTTGGGGGGGGGGGTGACGAGATGAACAGCAGTTTGCCCTCCTTTTGCCACTAATTTCATACTTCTAAGCAATTTTTGTTTATTTTAACTGTAACATTCTCTTTATAAGTATATATCCACATCACACTTGTATTATACACTCAATTTAAACTTTAACTTTATATTAAAAGGTTGCCTTTTTATGATACATGTATGTGTAGCATAGCATAAAATGTCAACCCCCCTAACATCGCTATTGTCAATATAGGAAGATTTACTGGAGAAAATTAGCCTGAGAAACACACTTATGAAAACAGTAACATACACAACCGGTGTGGTTCCTGTGGGTTCAAGGATCACTTTTTCCAGCTCTACATGCTCACAAATCAGTGTCCTTGCATTATGCATAGGATGTGAGGGCTAACAAGTAAAGGTAAAGCAGTGCCTGAACTAGGGGAATTATCTATAAAATCTAACTGGTTTGCTTTATAGTGTGCTGAGGACAGTGAGCAAGGCAGGTAATCTCCAATGCGTAAGGAATGGGCAGAGAGACAGTAACATAGTGAGACTACAGAAAAGCTGCAGTGCCTAAGCAGGACCATCACACGTCGCATTTCTCCCACACAATCCATTTGCCATTTACAGGTGTTTGTTATCTCACCATCAATGAATCAATGGAATGACAAGCTTATTATGCACAGTCAGGCTTGGATTATAGCACACATTAAGACAACATATGAGGTTTTTTAATACTGAAACAATGTTTTGCTTGTTTAATTTTTAAACACCTTCTACTACCAGAACACAAATCCTATTATCAGCTTTTTAAGTTAGTACCCCAAGGTCATCTTCAACAGTAGTTACCATTATGTCACCAGTTTCAAGCAACTGTCTTTAGAAGCATTTTATATATTTACCAGTTACAAGTCTGGACCTTAAATCTGTCAAATTACTTGATTTTGATGCAAACTGGGGACAAATGTATGAATTAATTTCAGTAGAGATGAAAATTTCTCACCAGTATCTCTATTCAGAGAAGCACTGTAATCTATTGTGGTGGTATTGGCAGCAGGACAAAACACATTACACTTGCAATGCATCAGAGGAAGGAAAGGAAGTAGGCTTGCCCATGAGGGATAGCGAAGCCAAGTTAAGTTGTCAGACTACTTCTCCATCCCGCAAGAGGCTGAGGATGACAGCATTATTTTTGTTTATTATTTGGTCAGCTCTATTTGGTGCCTGGTCCTGTACAGGAGAGGAAGGACAAAGAAAGCAACCAGTACAAATGAAAATGAAAGTAGCCATGGCAGATCTAATCCAGAGCATTATGAAATACAGAGAAATGCTTCAGAAGTTGAGCATCTTCCGTGGTGGCTTCAGACTGGTATGCTCTGTTGCCTCCTAATCAATATTCAACAAACAAGAGGTAGCCTTCCTCTCTCAGGAACTAATGAGTGGTTAATGACCCTAATCTGGTGCATAACAGATTGTTAATACTGGTACAAGAAGAGCCCTAGTGAGACAAGCAGTTGCTAGCAGAACAGGAGGGCAAAAGAGTCATTTGATTTAAACTGGTCACCAGCTGCAGTTCTCTCAGAAAAGTTACAATAGTTATTTGTTATGCAGCTCTGCCCTATACAAGCAGGACAAAAACTAAAGGATTGTGATATTTTTAATATTACATTTATAAAGATGATTACCCAGCTGCTGTTTAATTTCCATCTGTGTTCTGCTGCATTTATACCATTAGTGCCACACTGTGGTTAGACAGACAGGCTCATATTTTGGAGAAAAAAGTGTGGCTGACAATTACCATTTAACTTTGTGAAGTAGCAACAAATGGGTTTTTCTGTATACTGTGGCCTATAAGTCATAATGACTGCTTTCTTTTTGCTGGCTTTTCAAAAGCAAGCAAGAAACAGATTCTTGCAAAACCCGGCAGTTCTCTGCTGCATTGAAAGAAGTTGCCTCCATAGTAAAGTTGCAAAGCTTCAGCTTAGATAGACTAAATAAAGTTCCTCCCAGCAGGCAGTACACAATAATTTTTATGTGAGGAAGATATTGCAATACATCAAACATCCTTTTGCTTCCTTTTTTTTTTTAACCTTATTTTTATATAATTTTACACTCATGCACCATAGACTTGGTCTTCATCTGTCTGTTACCCTATCCCAATAATACACTACTACTTTACACATGGCAAATTAAATTGTGTTTTCCAGCCAGCCATAAAATAGGGTTTTACAGAATACTCTCAATGTGCTTGGGAAAGGAAGAGGAACCTTGTGGCCACCTCAAACAACCATCTAGCATTCTGGGTCCTAAACAAGGCAGCAATTCACTGCTAGGAAGATTCCTAGGCTGTCTCTAGATAACCTCCTATTTCCTCAATGAAAAGCAAAACAGAGTCTGTGACCTGACTGCAAAGAAGCTCCTCCTTTTTCTCCTGTATCTGTTGAGTATCCTGCCCAAGGCACTTGAGGTGATTCTCTAGACTCTGTTAATGGAAGCCCCAAAGGGCTCTATGACCAGCAAGCCTTTCTCAGAGAGCCACCTGGGATTAAAAGTGTCATTAGCTACTCAAGGGGGTGTAACCTGTGGAGCAGGGCTCACAGAACCAGTACTTGCACCCCCTTGAGCCTTCTTCACATGCCCACGGGAAGTCCTCTCATCCCAGCTAACCACCTTTTCCTCATCAGAAAAGCACAGCACTGTGCTCATAGAACATGTTCTTAGTCACCTGCTTCTCAGATCTACTCCAAAAGTTCCTACTATTTCCTCAGGACAACAAAGTTTTATATCCTTTATGATCCTGGATATCGATTTGGAGAGACTACAGTTGATCCAGGTTGTTTTGACCCTAGCAGGAGGTATTTCCCTATTGATGCATCTTTTTACCATTGACTCACTCTCTATGAAAACCTCTCTATAGCTACCTTTGATTTCACCCTGTCTCTCCTGCAGGGTAACACGATACAGGCAAATCCAAAGCAGAGAACATTATTTAGGTTGTTTGGTTTTTTTTAATGCTACATGTTATTACCTATTTTTGACAACAGGCTAGTCAAGCATCACCAACACAAGTATCACAGCATTTCCTGAAGAAGCAGAAATCAGCACCTCTGGTGTTACTCCTTTCCTTTATAAATAAGTACCCCAGGCTGATTTTTCTAGATGAGCCTCAGCTGTTTTCAAACTGTCACTTAACCTCTACCTCTTCAGCCTGAAAACAAGCAGCTCCTTTTCTGCTATGTATGACACCTCTGATTTGGAATTTTCCTCTTCATGGCTGGTTCTTCACACTTAGAAGAGCTATAAATGGTAAAAAAGGTGCACAAGCCTTATTTTCTGAAAAGCAGAGGAGAATCGAGTGTTTTTTTTCTTTTTCTGTATTTTATTTCCTGATGTCTGTTTCTTGATTTCTTCCTTTATAAAAGGAAAACCACTTGCTTCTCTTACTGGTCATTAGCTTTCAGAGATGCTGATGGCCCACATTTTCTATTGTGTACAACATTAGTTTGGGGTATTCCTCTGATATAAAAATCAGGCCTATTACCTGTATGCATTGATTCTAAAAATACATTGTTCCAAACATATACTTTGTGCTGTCTCAGGCAACTATCCATAAACCTCTTTAAGCACTAAAACTCAAGGACTGAAGCTCATCAAGAAACAGTTATCTTTATCCATATGTCAAGGTGGCTTTCTGGATGTGACAAATATGCAATTATTTTTACATCTAATAGAGACCCACATTCTGCCCCAGTTCATTGTGGTAAATTCATCACAGTAATTTCAGTAACTACATTGTTTTCAAATACTTACATGAAGTGTGGTGGTCAGACACCACTAATGAGAACAGGATTGCTGGCTTGCTCCCATTCTGTTTGGATGCTCTAGAATCCTTCTATGGAAAACTAGAGCAATATAGATTTAAGAGTATTTATTTATTGTATCACTGGTCAAAAAGTTGCAAGATCATACAGCTGGGAGAAGAAAAGAGAAACCACAGGGAATACCATGAACCTAACTTGTACTTTTGCCTTTGAAAGTCTCCTCTTCAGTTAATTAAAGGCTGTATTACCCTTAACTGAAAATCAACTATTCTCATGGGTTTCAAATGCACAGTACCCTCTTCCTTTCTAGGAAATATAATTTTTCCTGAGATAACTTTCTTCTTCTCAAAGACAGAGAAAAAAATGTAGCAGCAGATGTATCTTAGAAGTAATAGCTTACCGATTAAATTGGAATAGTATTTAAGTGACAACAAGGCAATCAACAAAAGAGCAACATTATTTGTTCAGTCAATCTCTTTTAGAGGGATAAAACAATTCAAAGCCCATGCCATTAAAATGCTGAGGACAGAGGGAGGAAAAAACCTGGGACAAAAGAAGCATAGCAAAATAAAATGTTCAGAGTACTTACACATGGCATAGTTTCAGAGACAGTGGCCACAAAATAGGAAAACAATTGCAGTGTTTGAAAACTAGAGCTGGGCAAATCAATGATTGCTAGTCATTAACCATGCCTCACACACATCATTTATTCAGTCAGAATTCTTCCTTCATCCTCCTCGACAGAAACAATAAAAAACTACTCTATGCAGTTAAGCCTCAATCTGTACAGCTGAGGAAGACAGGAATCAGATAAATTCATTTTAAGGGGGAAATTCCTCTTCTAATTTTCCTCATAAGGTAGTAGTTTTCCAGCTCTCTATAGTGTCCTACCGTGTGATTCTCAATCACAGTTATTGCAGAAGCACTCACATGGAAATAGTGGCAGTAATAGCTGGGTTCAGGGGCCCCTTCTGCCAAAGGAAACAAAAAAACATTCAGTATTGATGACCCTGGAGGCCATCATCTAACTGGGAGTGAAAAGTGGGAGTTATTGGTATCATATGTATCAAGAAATACGTGACTAAAATACAAGGAAAAGCTATTCTTCAATCTATTTTTTTCATATATTTTTATCTTTCCCATTAGCATGGTGAGTAAAAGCCCTTGTCCTGGGTGGTAATCACATTCTGCTAAACCTTTTACAAACAAACAGCAAAAAGATTGCTTCAGCCCAAAAATCAAAGAGGACCTAACATGGAGAAAGTCAGAAAAGGAATGTGGGAGGAGACAGGCTCCATCAGGGTGATAGGTCATGGTCTTCACACGTGAGGAGCCTCACATGTTTGTATTCTAGCCAGCATGAATCTTAAAGAGCAAATG
The DNA here is from genome assembly GCF_963921805.1 of Phalacrocorax carbo. NCBI lineage: Eukaryota > Metazoa > Chordata > Aves > Suliformes > Phalacrocoracidae > Phalacrocorax > Phalacrocorax carbo. The sequence continues at coordinate 7,642,580 of NC_087517.1, forward strand.
TGAGGGACAGCAACAAAGACATTGCCAAGAAGTGTCTCCAGACTGTGAAGGCAGCTTGAGAGAAGACACTATGTTTTAAATGCAACAAAGCCAGGCTGGTGTTGCGGGATGAGCTGTCACTTCTTAGCGAGAGATGATCCATCGGGAGAGGCTGCGACCAAGGGGACGGGGAAAAAGTTAGCATTTGGCACAGCTACAATTGTCAAGGCCAGAGAAAAGGATGCCGTGGTAACCAAGGCACAAGTAATTAAAGTCTAGACGAGATTATTAAGGACTTCTTGTTAGGTTCCTAATCAAAGACAGATCTTGAGGTCTGGGGTATGTCTATGTCCCACAGTCACTAGTGACAGTGCTCTTTCTCTCAACTCCTGCCAGGTCTCCCATTTTCAATTCTTGCACCAACTTTTCCACCTCTTGCCCTCTCTTCCTTCACTCTCAATTAAACCCAGGCTAAAAACAACAGACGAAGCAGCTTCTGTCATAACTGACATCACAGAGTAAGCATCATATTAGCTAATGCATTAAATAGACACTGAAAAACCAGGAAAGGGATAAATTATACCCTTGTCTGTTTGCTCAGCTGCTATGCCCTGTCAGATGCATGTTGTGGTGTTTGTTTGTTAAACCTTCCTTGCAAAGAGCAATATTCAGAGAGCTCTGGTGCTGACAGTGCCAAGGCAAATGTCTCCCTGCCCCACGCTAACCGCGTGTTCCCCCATTCCCTTCAAAAGGGTCTGTAACCTCTATCTTGTAGGACCCTCTTCTGATTTTTGTACTTGAGGAGGAAATTTTTACACCCGTGGAATCGGTGTGTTGGTCAGGAGCAAAGCACGGAATGAAGATGGTTAAAAACTGGAGCCATATATAGGATTGTGTGAAATTCAGAAACACATGAAGAAATCAGGCAATTGCTATCTCAGAGCTCTAGGAAAAGAAAAGTGATACTTCAGTTTTAGCTATCACTATCAGGAAAAGCATCTTTTACCAGCTTTTTCCATCCCAAGGATAGATTGGGGAACAATATAGGCTTTGAACTAGTATTGCAAAGGAAGATCAAACCTTTTTGCAACTTCTTTTTCCAACTGATTGATGCATTCATGGCTAGTATTCTTGTTCACAGATTACAAATGGCAAGAGCTAACCCATACTCTTACACAAAATCACCTGTAAAGCATTCTAGCTAATCATCTAAAGAGATTCCTTGATATTGTGCCTCACTTTCCCATTTGTACCAGCTGAGTTCTGACAAGTCCGTAAAGACAGATGTGCAAAAAAGTGGCAGGAAATGGGAAAAAAAAAGAAGAAAAAAATAAGCAGTGAATTTTCATAAATGTCATTAGAGATTCTTAGGGACTTAAAAGAAAATGCATTTATTTTTTTAACACTAGATGTAGTGGCAATTGCAGTCATGCAAGCCTAGAGCCACATAGGCAAGAATTAATTTCAAAATGGATGTTGGCCATTCTGCTTAACTCATGGAATTTATCCTTTTTGGTGGATCTAGCTGCAAAGTACACTTATTCAAAGAAACTTGCCAGGATACAGTAAATTTAAGGATTATACTAAGGACTAAGCTCATAAGCATTATACAGCACTCCTTACAATAGTACTTCAATATTCCAATTTTTCAAAAATCACTTGCACAAGACAACCTGGGCTGAGGGATTCCCATACTAGGAGCATTGCAAGTATGAATGCAGAAACTCATCTAAACTTGCTTTTGTTTCCAAAATAGTGGGGATTTCCTGGGGTATAAAACATCTTAAAACATTTGGCCTAAGCTATCAGATGAAGGCACAAATAATGGGTCTTGGGGGAATGAATGACAACCACTGACCCTGCCTTCTGAGAGCTCCTGCTGTTGTAACGTAGTTCCTCCCTTTCTAAAGGTAAACAGCACAGCCTCTATAAATCAACACTCTTCAAGACTGCAAAGCCACTGGGATATCCCTATCAATATATCACTCAAGTCAGAAATTAGCTTTAGCATGCTATATGATCAGTAAATAGTCAGAGTTAGCAGTCAGAGAGCAAAGGAGTGTTGATAGGTCCAGTCAATTATTATTTTCCTGATAAAATAATATCTCCAGAAGATCTCTTACTTGTGTTTCTGAAGCTAATATAGAGTCATGCTTCAAACCATGACCCTCAGATGAGATGAATTTCAAGGATCTGCACCAGAATGATCAGTCACTTCAGACACTTAAAACTATAAAGCTTCAAAGGAGACAGAGCAAACATTAGTTTAAGTCATCTGAAAGAAGATCTGCATCTGTACTAGCCACATGTGGAGGCAAAACAGCTTGAGCTGCTCTCTCCAGCTGGGCTAACTGACCTTAGCTCAAATCTGCCTGAATTGCAACTAATGACCCAAAACAACCATAGCAACAATTAAGGCAAATAAACAAACACCCTGAGGTCTTCTGACAGCATTTGAATCTTCTCTTTCTCTGTGCCTGGTATCTTTACAGATCATCTTGATACTAGTCATGACAAACAGTTGCCAGGATCTGTTAGAGAAGAGCTCTTGAAATACCAGGCTATGGGCCATAGCTTGCCGGAGGGCCGCCTTAGCTCTGGAGTCACAGTGATAGCTGGCCAGGAGGTTGACAGTGCACAAACTGGAAAGAGTCACACACATAATGCCAGTCCAGTCAACCTCAGTAGATTTTGCCCTTGGATGAAGAAAATGCAGCACATTTCAGAATATTTAAGCCTAAAGAGTATGCAAGAAAATGGATAACAACCTGTGCTTCCTCTGGCAGCACGGATGAGGAGGCTCCAAAATCACCCTAACTGCTGGCACCCGCAGGCTAGCGTGAGGGAGGGGAGCCATCTACCACTCAAGACCAATCCTAGCTAGGAGAAACTGAGGCACAATTCTCCTGATATGCAGTACCACAACCATGAAGGCCAGCTTCTCGTAGGCAGTGTTAGAGAAGAAGGTGACCGCTGCCAGCTTTTGCCCTGTTTGGATGGTACTCCCAAGGAGTAGAGGGGATGGTCCCCGGTGTGGCACAGGCCGGCCTACGCTCCCAGACATGGCCGTGCTGCTTTCCGGCTCCTGAAACTGGGTCACTGTTCCATGAATACTCAGGGCCAGACAGGGAACCTGCCCAATAGCCCAAAAGTAAGGGGATTCAGGCAGGAGAACAATGTTCTGGGACCTGGTCCCTGCTTCCTGCATGCCCTCTGCCTTTTGCAGTGGAGAATAATTGGATAAAGCGCATAAACAACACTAAGGGACACTCCAAGCCTGCACAGCACAGTAAGGACGTGACTTTGTCCATGTCCTCACCATTTGTTCCATCAATTCAAACTGTCTGCGCCAGCTTTATGTTCAGTTTGAACATCCTTTTAGTGAAGGTTCATTTCTGTTAAGTTCCTGCAAAAACTGTATTTGGTTATGATGGAATTATTATAATCAAATTTAACAATGACTAAGCTGTGTGTAAATGGTCTAGTTCATGTAAACATACACAGTCATTTTGCCAGAATGTGAAATGTTGGTCTTTGGACATTATAATACGGCTTGTTTGAAGCAGGCTTGTCTTCTGAAAAAACATTCTTGAGAGCCATTAGAAGTGCTCTCAGTTACGTTTCAGCTGCAGTTATATTTCAACAACTTCCTGGTTAAACACACCTACAGAATGGGAAGATATTCCTCTTCCCAAAAAAGTCTTAGTCTTGCAAAGTCAGACTAGGAAAAAAGCGCCTGTTTTCAGTTGATTGCCAGTCCGCCCTCCTCCCTCCTAGCCTTTTCTTTTCTATGGTGGCTATATATTTTCTCCCAAAATCTCTGCTTTCATTTATAAAGAAGTCTCTAGACCCTTTGATCACAAAGAAAACCTTTGAAATGTGAAATGAGTTTAAACCAACGCAGCAATGTGTGCTGAAGTCTTTAGACACCTGTAATAACAGTAGTTGGATGTGTGAACTGTCCTATTCACGTCAGCAGAGTGCAAATTCTAAAGCCAAGTTAAATAGAGGACACATGGTCCAGTGATTAAATCATTATTTTGGCATTTGTGATGTTCAGGTTTAGTTTTCTGCTGATCCACAGAGTTACGGGAATTTGGACAAGTCACTTGGCAGAAGGTTTAAACCATGTCTGCTTCCCACCGGGGACCTGGAGTCTGGCTCGTGGCAGAATGGCAGGGCTCTGCCTCCTGCTCTCCCTTCCCCTGCTAGCCATCTACAGTTAGATTTGAACAGGATCACAGCATTTGACCCCGAGACTGGAAATCAGTTAAAAATATGTGCAAATTACCAGATTGTACTCTTTGAACAGACCAGGGTCTCAGAGATCATTAACTCCAAAATTATGAGAGGATGCAACATTGCATTTATAATGAAAATATAAAACAAATTAAAAGCAGTACGACAACAGAGCTGGACAGTGAAAGGAAAAGAGACTCATGCTCTGGCCACAGCCCTGCAACTCGGGCTCTGATAGAGTTCCTGTATGACATCTTAAAGAGGAATTTAATGATGTTTAAACATTTATCTTCTGACAGCAGACAAAACAGTAAATTAATAGAATATCTACTGCCAAAGATTAGTGGGGAAAGGTCTGGCTTTCCTAAAAAACACAGTAACATGGTAGGGAGAGGTATGTGTGTGTGCATAATATTAATATAGCTGTATGTATCATTTCCAATTAAGTGCAGGTGTATTTAGATCAGCAATACTACGAACACAGAATAATTCACTGTTTTCTCTTGCCACAGTTATGGCAGATTCACAATACCAATGAAATTTTGTCAGATTCCTCACTGAAATGGCTCTGGCTTCAGTTTATACTTTTTATTTTATCAAAATCCTTGCCATGTTAAAGCCCAGCAAATCTGTAACTTTATGAATGCAGACCATTGTGTTGACTTCAAAAGGACTGTGAGGAGGAAGAAAAGTCTGCACCTAGGTATGCTATTGAGAAATTTGGCCCTACACCATGTTTATTCTGGCCAAACAGAGTCATATCTATCTATATGGAGCATCTATAATTTAAAACTGTATAAAATGCTACCACTAAAAACCATCACAAGGATCAAATCTGGAGCAGAATAAAAATCATGTACAAGAATCAAATCTTGCCTCCCATTCCTCAGTCCATTGATGCAAGCAAGAAGGGAATTTTTCCCTTCAAGCCAGCCTTTCATAGAAAGTAAGGCTATCCTATTTTCTGCCAAGCTTCAGGTAGCTTACAAGGATAAGGTCATATCTTTTAAGATGTACCATTAGCTTCCTTACTGCTGGAGAAAATTAAAAAGGAAAATTGCCTGTCACACCCAGAGAGCTAAGCTGATGATGAAGGCTGAAGTCTGCTCAGATTTTCATCCCTGGGCTTACACTTTAAGGTTACCTTATTTATTTATTTTCATGCATCTCGGGTGTTGTTTAAAATACAAAACCTACCAAGTATTTGCTTTCTTGCAAAGATGATAAATTGAGCTTGATTTTCGATGTGCTGCATATACACAACCCCAGCTTTTAGGTGATCTGGAAGGGTCTCGGGTAATTTTATCTTTTTGATGGCATGTAATCTTCAGTGCTAGAATGAGACACATTTTGTCTGTGTTTTCCCCTCACCATCTAAGTTGTGGCTGGGCTGATGATGCCAGGATTGATGTGCCTAGGAAAAGACACTTGCTATTTTTTATTGCTTATATGTTATCTTTTAGTTTTACTATTATTTTTTCTGCACAGTGTTTGGAGAGCAGTAGACCTATCACACTGCATCTCTTTCCAAGTGTCAGATTACTCATCCAAGCAATGACCTTACTTTACTTCTGAAAGCCTAAAGATGCGTTTGTTAAAATAGGCAATTGGACACATTGAGATAGCCTGCCAGGCATGGTAACTTTGTCCATATGAAAGATGCTAAAGAAACTGAAGCATCCTTTTGCTTGGACAGCTGAGAGCTGACTCCTTCAGCACAGTTCCCGTTTTACTGATATGTCTCAGGGAAATATTTTAAGCCTTCAAGATATAAAGAAAAAGGATACATTAAAGTAACCCTAAAAGTCTGCTATAAACTAACCGAAGCAAACAAGCTTGTTTGTTTGTAACATCTGCTCATGCCTAGGTACAACAGACCTTGAGGGTTATTTCTGCTGGAGAGATGCATAAACTATGGTTATGTTAATAATAAGAATGATAGTAATAATAATGATGGTAATAATAACGACAATAAGAAGAAGAAGGAAAAATGTAACAGCATGCTCAAATTATCATCTGACCTCATTTTGTGAGACATATAAGACCATGCTCTGCCTGCCAGATGAGGCCAGCTGACTTGGTATCATAGCCCATGCAGCACACAGTCTGCATGGACGAATCTAGAGCAACACTGGAAACCAGGCAGGCATGCCACAGCGTGAGCCTATGAGCCTATGGAGTTCTGTCAGGAGGTAGTCAGGGACCGGAAGGTCCTGAATGCCAATGGCATAACTTGAATTCTCCTGGAAAAAGGCAAGATTTGCAAGTGGTCTTATTACACTAGTTAGTGGTCTTGGAAAAATTAGACAAGTTGTGAAACAGATGAGCCATACTTAGATGACATCAAAATATCACATTGGTTCACATCTAAACATCCTATTCCTCCCTGCCCCCTCCCAATTTCTAACTTTGATATGTGAGGGCCAGCACATAAGTAAAATGTCTTCCTTCTTCAACAGATCACACAAAGACCTTTGACTGCAATAGGATTTTCTCTCTAGTCACTAGAAACTGGTTGACATTTTCTTCCCTATCTATGGGGAGGAAGAACATCCAGCACACCACATTTAAAACAGGGATGACAATACCCCACCTAACACCCGAGGGGGCCAGAAGTCATCAGCTTGTGTGGTCCAAATTGACACATACAGTACAAAAGAATTGCTTAGAGAAAAAAGAGAATTTTCTTGACCTTAGATAGACACCTTTTATTGCTGCCTTCCCCTATGGCACTTCCTTTGAGCTCTGTGGACTTACCACTCTGCTCTCATCAGCTTTGCAATCCATCTTCAAGACACCATCACTCCACACCAGAGCATACCAGCAACTGAGCCCGCTCCCTCCAAAACCCTGCTGGTCTTCGTCATTACAGAAAGGAGCCGCATTCAAAAATCTGGCCTGTCTGGCAACAGCAACAACCATCCCCTAGCTTTTAAGACAGTATTTCAGTTAGTGTCTGAGTAAAGGTAATCAGCGAATGAGAATCTCAAGAGAACTGAGCAAGGGCAGAAGAACCACAGAGCATGTTTCCCTGTTACCATGTAAAGTGCTATTACCTTACACGTACAAACATTCTTGGTGGGCAAACCATCTTCCAGGAAAGGACTTACAACAATAAACCCCATCCTGTAGCCAGTCTGTCATGTATACAGACACTGCAAGACTTCAACAAAGTGACAGCTTGATGCAAAACCACAAGCACCAAAAAGAAAATTAGAAATCTAGGTATATGCAGCAAACCGTGCACTTGAAACCTAAGGGGATTCCAGGAAATGAATGCCAATCAACTACATTTTTAGGCCATTTCCTCTCCCCTTTCTACCATTCAATGCACTTTTTATTTTTGCAGAAACAAAGGAGACATTATGGGGCAAAAAGTGCATTTTTCTTCAGATAGTCATTGAATGTAAACAGAGTTTAATTTACAGACCAAAACAATCAAAATATGGAAATAGTATTTATCAACAAATTCAGGCTTTATTCATAAATGCAGAATGCTGCTATGCATAAAACATGATGTGAAACATAGCTTTATGTATTTTTACTAGGCAAACTTAAACTTTGATTTACGTCCATTTCACTAAAACTTTATTGCTTCCTCGTCAGACAGGACAGATTCCTTTCTGTATCTTAGATGGTAAATATAGTTAATGTGCTGAGGCTGCAATGGATCAGCAGTGAAGCTGTTTAATAGTGACATAAATTATTTCAGTGACTTTTCCTGCAAGTGAGAGATGACTCCATGTGCTATAAACTAATACCAAAGGAATGATGCTCTTTCATGCTAGCAAAGTGCCTGAGCTATATTGTTTTTGTATCCTGTTGGGGATGCTACAAATGCAGCATGTATTACAACTATATGCACTTAGGCCATTTTTCTTTGCTGTTTTTAATGCTCTTCTGCACTGAAAATTGAGCTTCAGTGTCTGAATGAAGGCAAAGCCAATTACTTTCTTTGAAACTTCTCTTTAAAGTCTGCAAAACCCAACAGATTTTTAAAAACCTTTCCATTAGCTTCAAAATATATTTAAAAATAATTATGCGGTAGAAACTAAGTGCGAGGCATGAATGAAGCTGGATGGCTGGGGAGAGCCACATGCACGTGCCAGCGTGCCCTTTCCCACACTGCAGAGGCTGCTCAGCAATGCTCCATCTCCATTAGCCTGCCCCTGTCTTCAGAGACCGTGTTATAGTTTCCAGAGCATTTTGTTCAACTTGCAGTTCAAGTGCACTTCTACTAGGAAACCAGTTTCTATTTGTCCTCAAATTGGTCACTTATAAAAGACCTTTCATGTGCATTGTAGTTCCTCGATAGAAATCACAGGAATACAGGGGAACAGAGCAGACGTTTATTACAATGCCACAAAAATGTGCCATCAGACAGTTAACTGATGCAGAAGTTCATCTTGGAAGTAGTTTTCACCTATTCAGTGCAGCTGTATTGTCTGTTCACTTTTGTCCTTTCCCCCGTAGGAATTCATCCTCTTTCCTCCCTTGTACCTGTCCTTATAAACCTAGTTGCAGTTTCCCTCTTTCTGTACCTCCCACCAAGGCAACTTTGGTGGTCCCTTTGCTGTTTGGTTTTATCCCTCCACTGGTGTGAGGGACCTCATACAGGACAGCGGGACCTCACTTCCTGCTTTTCCTCTCTTCCCCAAGCACTCACTCCTTCCAGCAGTGTTTCTCCTTCCTCTCCATCTCTGCACAAACTTAAACTGGCCTCCTTCTTTACAGTGCCCTCTATTTCTCTGCAGACCAGTGCTAACCTCTTTTCCCCTGTACCTCTGAATGTAACTATATGGTCTACAACTGCTTCCTTGGTTTCTTTCTCCATCACCAACTTTTTCATCCAGCTCCATCAATCTCTGCCCCATAAAGCCAATGCAGAAGCTCCACAGCCAAGCTGTTGTCTCCTAGAGCCCCCTTACCTCCCCATACCTGCATACCACACTGCCTCACGGACACTTGGCTCCTCACATTTTCTCCTATACTTCCTGATAAAGCTATTCATTCTCTTTTAACTAGAACCGTACCCTGGAGCTCTGTACTTGCCTCCCCTTGCGCATCACTTCTGAGTACCTGGCATCTGTGTCTATTCAGGCTTATATTAAGTCATCAGTTCCTCTTAGCACTGGTATTACCATCTCTCACTGCTGCCCTCCCATATTTCTATATTGTCATTTCCTGCACATGCTCCTGAATGCACGTGTTCCTCTCAATGGCCGCAATGCTCCTTCCCACAGGAGCCCTCTGTGGTTGCTGGCAAAGCCTCTGCTTCTGCCTCGTCCTAGTGCAGACACAGTTGGACCTCCTCCTCAGCCTGCCTCTCACTCAGAGCTCTCAGTGCTTTTCCACTCAGACAAACTTTGATCATAAAAAGATTTTGAAATGTATTTTCAAAGCATATGAGAAAAATTCTTAAAGCTGTTTACTTGTTTTCACACACACTGTAAAATAGGAAAATACTAAGCACCTTCATCATGAGTCAGAGATGGCAGCCCGAGCCCCCTCCTGTCCTGTCCTGCGCTCCTCTCCCTTCCTTCCCATCCACACCACGTCTCAGTGGCCCTGACAGCAACAATACCATCGCTTCCCATGTGAAAGCAATGTCAAGGTGGAGGAGGCAGCTGGAAACCTCACTTTAAATGCTAACATTATTTAATATTTTTTCTGATGTTTGTTTCACCTGGAATGGTCTGGAAATGCAGTTATTTACAGTGACTTATTACTTCCATTATTAGATGTGATAACGCAGAGGATAGACTGACATAATTCAAAATCCACAGAAAATGACAATAAACATCTCTGTGATGCCAGGCTGGCTTTTGCCTTCATAGAAAGGGCTTTTCTATCCTGGAAGCCTTTGCTTAGCTGTATTGTGGCAGGGCTGGCAGCCCAGGAGAATTACACCATTTGTCCATGATTACAGTACCACGCTAACCCAGAACTGGTAAAAGCAGAAGAACTCATTTGGATGTTCCTTTTACATTTTCTGGATAAACAAAAGTAATTTGGGAGAAAAATACCAAGGGATTTCTGAGCAATGAAGTTTTGTCCTAAAAAAGCCAATTCATATAAGGGAGGCTGAAGTTGGCTGCCTAAATTACTGACAAAATCCAAATGATTTCTGAAGTCTAGACTGACAAAAATTTTGGTTTTCAATTCTTGCCCCCCATTATTATTTATTCTCGTTTTGCTTGAGGACACATTCAGAGAATCAACATTTTAAAAAGCACAAGAGAAGGACAAGAACAGATACATGAAGCTTTTTCATGCGCAGACAGTTTTAAGTCTAGGTAAAACTGAGAGATCAGCAAGTCAGAGTTCTGTAGTTTATCTTGCCTCTCATTTTCCCCTGTGATTTTTTTTCTTTTTTGATTATCAAGAAAATCAATAAGGTTATGTCCAGTGACGTCTGGGACTTGTCTATCAACTCTGTATGCATGAAAAGTGATCGATTTCACTGATACTACAGAAAAAAATTGACTGCCATCATTTTTACAACCCAGGCTCTATATTTGAACTTGACTGAGGTAATCAGCCTGTAATCAAATGCTTACTGTCTCTTTCAGACTTTAAAACTAGTAGGCCCCATTTCAGCGATGTGTGTTTGCCCCTACAATAGAACGCAGTATTTCCCACTTTTTCAACTCCCAATTGGTTTATCAGTTTTGAAAGAGCAATTTCACTAAACCAGTTGATAAAGTTGAAAGTTAAATGAAAAAATATTTCTCTGTACTGCTGTCAGCACCTCCAGTTCTCCACAGTGAATCGATGGCTTCCAAGTGCTCTGTGACCTGGCTCTCTTTAACACTTCATTTGTGTACTATTTTACTCCAGATCTCTACTGAATGAACTAGCTCTACGCTGATGGTGGTACAAAACAGGTAGGGCTCATGCACCTCCTTTCTTTTTCCTCCGTCCTGCTGTAGGTAGCCCTTCCTGATCCTAGCCCTACACCTTGCTTTGTTGTATCCATAAGGTGCTAGACTGCAAATGCTGAGATCCAGGTCAGTTTCAGATGCACAGTTTTGCTTATGCCAAGCAAGCCCTGCTGATGAAGTGATGCAGAAACATCCTGAAAATGCACTACAAGTCTGACACTCTGAAACTGCAGCACACCCACAGCTCAGGATCACATTTATTCATATTTCAGTATGTCCAACAACTTGCACTGCCACTTGTCTCAAGAAGCACCTGGAAAAGGGTATGTCCTACATCCTGGGGTTTCTGGCCCATATGTTCATATAATACAATATGAACATATATTATTAAAGATGCCCATCTTCTCTCTGCATGGACACCCTCAGTTTCTGACTTTTTGGCCAAATTTCTGACTGAGCTCCACTTTAAATTGGTACTTCATTGCTTCTTACAGTCCCCTGACTTACAGTGTCCTCAGACAATGTCCAGACAGAAAAGAGAGGCTTTCCAGCTCTTCAATCTTGGCTTCTCCTGCTTCACTCAAGGTCTCCTGGCAAAGTCAATGCAGCTTTTTCACACTTTTCAGTAGGAGCAAGAAGGAATTGATAAAAAGACAACCTCCTTTTATTACAACTAGGAACTCGTCCCTATTTTTTTTCAGTATCCAAATTACAGCTGCTGCTAGTGGTGGAAGACTACAGAAACACAGAATCATAGAATCGTAGAATCATTAAGGTTGGAAAAGACCTTTAGGATCATCAAGTCCAACCATCAACCCAACACCACCACGTCTCCTAAACCATGCCCTGAAGTGCCACGTCTACATGTCTTTTAAATACCTCTAGGGATGGTGACTCCACCACCTCTCTGGGCAGCCTCTTTCAATGTCTGACCACTCTTTCCGTAAAGATGTTTTTCCTAATGTCTAATCTAAACCTCCCTTGATGCAGCTTGAGGTCATTTCCTCTTCTCCTACTGCTTGTTACTTGGGAGAAGAGACCGACACTCACCTCACTACAGCCTCCTTTCAGGTAGTTGCAGAGAGTGATAAGGTCTCCCCTCAGCCTCCTCTTCTCCAGGCTAAACACCCCCAGCTACCTCAGCCGCTCCTCGTAACACTTGTTCTCTAGACCCTTCACCAGCTCCATTGCCCTTCTCTGGACACGCTCCAGCAATAAAATTTCCCTCTTGTCCTGAGGGGCCCAAACCTGAGCCCAGCATTCGAGGTGGGGCCTCAGCAGTGCCGAGCACAGGGGCCCCATCCCTGCCCTGCTCCTGCTGGCTACACCATTGCTGACATAAGCCCGGGGGCTGGTGGCCTCCTTGGCCACCTGGACACTGCTTGCTCATGCTCAGCTGGCTGTCAGCCAGCACCCCCAGGGCTTTCTCCGCCAGGCAGCTTTCCAGCCCCTCTGCCCCAAGCCTGTAACATTGCACGGAGTTGTTGTGGTCCAAGTGCAGGACCCGGCACTTGGCCTTGTTAAACCTCAAACAATTGGCCTTGGCCCATTAATCGAGCCTGTCCAGGTCCCTCTGTAGAGCCTTCCTACCCTTGAGCAAATCAACACTCCTGCCCAATCTGGTGTCATCTGCAAAGTTACTGAGGGTGCACTTGATCCCCTCATCCAGATCGTTGATAAAGGTATTATACAACACTGGCCCCAACACTGAGCCCTGGGGAACACCTCGTGTGACTGGCCACCAACTGGATTTAACTCCGTTCACCACAACTCTCTGGGCACAGCCATCCAGCCAGTGTTTTAGCCAGGGAAGAGCACAACTGTCTAAGCCATGAGCTGCCAGCTTCTCTAGGAGGATGCTGTGGGAGACAGTGTCAAAGTTTTTTCTAAAGTCCAGGTAGACAACATCCACAGCCATTCCCTCATCCATGAGTTAACTTGCAGCACAGTTTTCATTATCTTCCCTGAATCAAGTGTTTGGAGGTAAAAGCTAGAGTTTAACATTTATCATTAAAATACTTATGTTATTTAGTCTTTACATTTCAGCATTGTGATTTAGTAAGAAATTTGGTCCTCATAAAAAAAGGTATACATACATGTCATGAGCTGTCCGTGACTGAGTCCTAGAATGTATCACAGGACAGAATACTCTGATTCAAAAATACAAAAAATACATCTTTCTACTAAATTAATCTGTAACTATTTTACAAATTAATCCAGACTAATGTGGATAAAAAACCATTAGAGACTGAACTACCGTTGTCTTGGAAGTAAAGTGACAAAACAGCCTGAGGTTTCTGGCTACTATATTTTCAGTCAAATCCTTTTCCCCCTTTTGTTCACATTTGCACCACACTTTCAAATAAAGTACTTCCCCTACATCTCACCAGTTCAGAGTCATCTCACATTTCTGTTATATTATCCATCCATTCAGAAACCATCTGCCCCAGTAACACTTCATCAGCAAATCTCTAGGTTGTGCATGTTCAGCTTCAGGTGGCATCACTATTTTCTAAAATACAGGGATTTTCCCTAGTAATTTCTCTACCTTTAGATTTGAATATTGTGCTGGCTTTGGCTGGGGTAGAGTTAATTTTCTTCATAGTAACTAGCAGGGGGCTACGTTTCGGATTTATGCTGGAAACAGTGTTGATAATACAGGGATGTTTTCATTACTGCTGAGCAGGGCTTATACAGAAGACTTTTCTGCTTCTCACATTGCCCTACCAGCAAGCACGCTGGGGGTGCAGACGAAGCTGGAGGGGACACAGCTGGGACAGCTGACCCCAACCAACCAAAGGGATATTCCATACCATACGACGTCATGCTCAGCATATAAAGCTGGGGAAGAAGAAGGAAGGGGGAACTCTCAGAGTGGTGGCATTTTCCTTCCCAAGTCACCGTTCCATGTGATGGAGCCCTGCTTTCCTGGAGATGGCTGAACACCCGCCTGCCCATGGGGAGTAGTGAAGGAATTCCTTGTTTTGCTTTGCTTGTGCACGTGGCTTTTGCTTTACCTATTAAACTGTCTTTATCTCAACCCATGAGTTGCCTCACTTTTACTGTTCTGAATCTCTCCCCCATGCCACAAGCAGGGAGTGAGCGAGCAGCTGTGTGGTGTTTAGTTGCTGGCTGGGGTTAAACCACGACAAATATGTATTTTTATATTGCTTAAAAAATTCCAGAAGAGCACACACAAACTAGAAATAGGGATCTCATTCCTTTCTGCATTGCAGTTCTGTCAGTCATTCATATCTGTGCAAAATAAGTGCAGCATAAACAAAGTGCCAGGTCTGATTTGATATCAACTGTGCAATGCATAAATAAGGTGCAAAGCAGGGAATGACTGACCACAGAAACTTTATAGCAGGTTGCTGGGTAGATACAGAAGTATGGAAATTCCGGATGCCAATAAGTTCATGTAAATAGGTTATGTAGAAATAGAAGGCTGTATTTCCTACAGGTATACAGTATTTCTAGTATACATGTCACAGTTTCCTTAATACATTATCTCTCTGAACATATGAAATTGATGGCTTTTGCACCATCTGTACCCAGAAGATGTGTAGGATACCAGAAGATACAATGCTTGATATAAAAAATGAAAATATTTCCTAAAATCTAATCAAAGCTGATTTCTAGCAGAAACAGTAAAGGAATATCTCAACATGTTTACTCTTGAAAGTATTCTTGCTGGAGAGATTGACTGTGTTAACCCTAAGTGAACATTTATGCACACTTTAGAGCAATCTCTGCACAGTGGTGACATTAATACTCTCTAGCTTTGTCTGTATCTGCACTCCATCTACTCACATGCTCTATGTCTAAGGAAATCTTTTCTTTCATTGTTCTTATTTTATTTTAATATACTTATTTCTGGAATAACAGACACACTTTCTAAGGAAGCAGCATGTTCCAGTGGGATCAGGACTAGTGCAGCAGCAAGTTGATGAAGACTCGGGTTTTAAGTCTATGCCTGATTTGGTCTAAGGTCCAGTTACTTACCTTCTGTTTATCAGCTTAACACTATATTAAAAAGGATGCAATAGTAGAATTCTCTCTGATCTAAACAAGTATTGAGCATTACCATAAAATAAGATACAGTATAAAACCTCAAGCCTCTACTTTGCAGGTACTGCCTCTTCCTTTCTTTGTGCTACTTCAATGAATATTTAAGATACAAGTATAGCTGGGGTTGAGCACTAAGGGTCACAAAATACTACTCAAAGGACTTTAGAGAGAAGCAGAAGAAAGGTCCTCAACAGCTATAGCTATATAACTCAGGTTTATAACAGGTATCTGACTAGCTAGAGGGGCACCAGTAGTATTTAACCTCCTCTGTACCAATAACAGAAATAACAGCTCACAGTGGTAGCCAGAAATTGCACCTTTTCATGCAAGAAAGAAGCAGAGAAGGTAACGGGGTGTGGAGAGGATGTGCAGATGAAAACTTTGGTATTAAAGGGTACATAAAACTTTCCTGAATGTAACTTTCATTAGAATATGACTGCTGAACAAGTTAACAGATCTCAAAGAAATAAAATGGCAGGTGAGTAGGAATTTTGCTGGATCCAGAAGGGCAACCATGCATGAACATTTGTCTCTCTTAGATAAACAATTCTCTACACATGCACAGACCATAGTTTAAAATATTGAACATTTTTTTCATTAAGAACCACAGGAGGGTCTACTAAGGAAACATATTTTGTTAGATTCACCTGTGTAGTGGATTTACTTTATTCTGAAATTAGCATACTAAATTCTACCTAGACTTGGATCTTAACAGAGTTTACTGAACAAATGCATAAATAAGAAGTTTTCATCCATCATCCCTCTGACATGCAAGCAAAAGTCACTTTTAATCTCTGCATAATAAATGGGATTAAACATTCCCTACATATGGTTTTATTGTGCCAGATTACAAGAGTCTAGCGGACAAATCTCCTGAAAGGCAATCTACCTTTTCCATTCCTATTGCTTGAGTACTATGTTTAATACCTCATGCAAGTACCTTTCACTCTTCCAGTGAGTCAGCTACTTGACAAACAGTCTGCGCTGCGGAGGTACTCTCTGATGGGGTTCACAGGCTACCATTACCAGCAAAGCTTTATTTCTGGAAAATAGTAGAAGGGCAAATGATACAGAAGAGGAAAAGCAGGTTAAATACCCAGTTAGAAACAAGTGAAAAGCACAAGCAAAAGGAGGGAGGATAGTCTTTTTAGAAAGCACTGAAAAAAGGCTCTTTTTCCCTGAATCTTGTTGAACTCCTGGTTCAACCGTAGGCTGTCTTTGATATCTACATTTCCTCTCTGTTTCTCATCTGTATAAAATGGGCAATATTTCCTTACTTTGTGTGATATACTGTGACCATCACAGGTAATCACACGCAATGACTACCAGCACACATTGTGAACAGGAAGTGTTAAAATGGCTTTGGAGCCTCTCAGCACTGTGATTTTTTTATCTCCTGTCCTTCCACTTCCCATTGTTCCCCAACTAAATCTGTACCATGAAAATGTCATTAAGTGAACATCACAGTTTTGCACCAGAATTGAAAGAAGGGAAGAGCACTCGCCACTGACATTTCAGTATTTTAAAACTGTTCACCAGTTCAGTGTTTTTGTTTGATATCTGTAATAAGGCCAAATTCAAGATCATCATATAATTTACTTTTTTCTTTCTTTTTTCACCTGTGTTTTACTGTTCAAGTTCCCCCCCCAAAAAAACGAAAGCAGGGAGAAAGAGATACATCTGGCATAATGTCTTCATCTGTGCAACCACCTACAACACTGTCAAGACAGAATTGGTATTTTGAAAGTGATTAAAGTCTCGCTGTAAGCAGACATGAGCCTTAAAGCTCAGACCCTGAAAGACTCTCCTAATGCACTGAAGTGCTAGACATAGGTCTCCTGCTGTATATGTATATTTGATCATAAGAAATAGCCTGATTTTGTAAAGGGCTTGGGTAAGGTTCCTTATTCCTCTCTCTCTCTCCTTTCTTTCTTTCTTTCTTTCTTTCTTTTTTCTTTCTTTCTTTCTTTCTTTCTTTCTTTCTTTCTTTCTTTCTTTCTTTCTTTCTTTCTTTCTTTCTTTCTTTCTTTCTTTCTTTCTTTCTTTCTTTCTTTCTTTCTTTCTTTCTTTCTTTCTTTCTTTCTTTCTTT
This sequence comes from Phalacrocorax carbo, assembly GCF_963921805.1. Lineage (NCBI taxonomy): Eukaryota > Metazoa > Chordata > Aves > Suliformes > Phalacrocoracidae > Phalacrocorax > Phalacrocorax carbo. The sequence continues at coordinate 7,659,843 of NC_087517.1, forward strand.
CTTTCTTTCTTTCTTTCTTTCTTTCTTTCTTTCTAATAGGAAGGGTTATGATTCTTACTTAACTCAGTCAAACATTTTGAGATCAATAGATGAAAAGGTTGATACATGCATTTAGAAATATTACTGAGTACTTTGCAGCAGATAGCAGTGTGCCTGAAAGCATGCCAAATGCCCCATTTCTTATTCTACAATTTAGAATGAGCCAGTGAATGCTGCAGGATCATGATTAAACTTTTAAATGTCACATCTACTAAACAGAAATATCAGTCAGTCATTGAGACGGTGTTACATGAACTTAGCTCACATCAGTGAATGAACTATACAACTCTTTTCCATAATTTGTTTCAATAGGATATGTTTACCTCATAGCTACAGTCAGTCACTGTGTTCTTCATTTAAGGAGTGTGAAAAATAAACAGTCCTTATTCAGCTTCACTTCGGGAAAAAAAAAAATACATATATTTTATACACTGAACAGCACAAGATATTATCTCAACACACATCAGCTCCTTGGGATTTCAGGCCTATAAAAATCAATAACAATGATGCCAGACTGAGTCTTGACCTATTTGCACCACAGGAACTGTCTCCTACAAACTCTATACAAGGTCAAGAAATGATAAGCTGCTAATTATGAGACAAAGACAAGTGATGCAAGACTGTTTTGTTATATCCTAACTTTCTTAAGTCTTTTTTTTTACTTTATTATAAATCTGTTTATCTAAGTTAATGCCTTCCTTATTATAATAGCACTTGTATTCAGATTTGGACAGACAAAACCATAGGATATAGTTCATAACGTCCTATCTGCAGTATCACAGAATTTGTAAATATCAAAGTCAATCAAAAGAGAAGTCAACTGGCTTGATGTGCTCAGTCACAGATCAGAGCCTCTGTCTGATCTCTGGAAACAACCACAAAAATCTGTCTTAGAACAAGGAAAACAGGCATTGTTTAACTTTCTATACTTATCCATGCCACAATAAACACTCACTTCCATGGCAGAGATGGGCATGTTTGTACAGTTATGCTCACTGATAGTTGTCAGTAGCTGATGCCGAAAAATCAGAAAGAATTCAGATCCAAATTGACTTAATTTGATTCAACTGTATTGTAACTCAGCTCTGCCTATCTCTAGCCACCATCGCTTCGCTCTTAGGCAGAGCTGGCCAGCTACAAGCCTTTTACCAGGAAAGCTTGTCCTTGCTCATGCCACTACGGCCTGCCTCCAGATTGCCTACTTTTTTGCATCACTAATGACAAATGAAGGAACATGCCACAGATAAATCCAAGAAAGGCTGGTTCTCCTTACGAAAAGGCTCTACTCTAAATACCTGCTGACACTTTAAAGAAATTAAATTCCTTTTCAAATGGGAAAAAAAAAATAGAGGCACCTTGATGCTTTCAGCAACTTTTCTGAAGACTTAAATGTTGAATCAGAAAGTGATAAAATACATGAGGAAAGTTCTGGTCAGTTGAAACAGTACATGCTCCCTTCTGAACAACATTCATGGAGCAAAAATAGCAAAAATAAAATGTGTTAGTTTTGTCTGAAAACACAGCAAATTGTTTTCTTTCTTTTAAATTCATATGATGACAATAACAAACCTCCACAGGATTCTTCTGAGATCTTCTTGGGCAAAATCCACAAGCTAGTGTATTCAGAGCTACTGCACAACAGAACAAGAACGGGAAAGATCTCTCCTGGTGTCTTTCAGAAGTCAAATTCAGGCTTTGGTTTGGGGCAGATGCATTTACGTCAGGAAAAATATCTAATTCTATACATAAGATTAGCAGCAAGGAAAGCCTTAGAAGTTCAGACAAAAAAACCTTCCCAACCTTGAGATGCAAAGGTCAGTCAAACTCCGCTGGACTGCAAGGCTTTAATCTTATGATAAGGAGGGCCACAAATAGAAGGTAGTGCCAAAATCTGCTCTCAGCCACTGTAATGCTTGAGCACTTCTTTTTACATTTCAGTGTAAAAGCAAAATTTGGAGCAGTGACCTTCAGCCTTCTTCTCCAGCCACACATCATACCCCCTAGGTGAAGGTGCCTCCATGGAGCGCTATTAGCACTGCAGGAAGCAGAGCTCCTGGAGGGTCCCTCGGATTTCACCATCTTCCCTTCCCTCCCGCTGCTCTCTAATTGTGCTTTTAAAGGAAGGACACTAACAGCTAGGATGTTTCTGATTAAATGCATAAATGCCTTCAAACTGCTGTTAGCTTTCTCTCTTCTTGTATTTTTAAAGCATTGCATGAAGGGTTAAAATGCACTGACCTAACTAGTAATTGGAGCTATATGACTACATTTCTTGTAGTCTACATTACTTGTTCCTAAGCAGCAATTTTTGTCTGACTGACAAGGTCCTTCTCTCTCTAAGTAACAGGGTCACAGAAGCCATCAGTCAATTGCCCTTTCCCAGTCCAATGACTGCCTTTTCACCTCTTTGACTGAAAGGACTTAACAGCGTTATTCACACTTCCATGAGTATAAAGCTTTTCATGATCTTTATGGATAAGAGATATTCTTCAGATAAAAGCCAGAATCCTCGTGATGTACTGCTTTCTTTTTGGCACACTTGCACTACCCTATCATAGCAGAGGTGGAGTCACAAAGTCACCAGATGTCCATTTATTCTTATTTCTTCCTCAGCATCTTTTATTTCCCACTTCTGCAGTGACCTCATAGATTTGAATACTGGAAAGAAGGAAAAAACCACTCAGCAGTATATGCATGCCTGGCTTCGTTCTCTTTATTGGAATTACACTAGGGATGAATTTAGGCATAAACTCTTTTCATTAGTTGTACAGTAAGTAGAGGTGCTAAGCAACACTGGTCCAAAGATATTCAATTTACAAGCCAGAGTTCATCACAGTAGCCCTGTATGTGGTTATGTTACATCTAAAAAGAGTGGAACCAGAAGTAAAACGGTTACATGCATGAAGCCAGAGCCCTTCAGAGCCCTTAACCAAAGGAGATAGTGGTATGAGCTGAGCTATGAGTCATGGGTGTTGAATTATAGTCTTTATTCTGATACTGTACACTTCACTAAGTTTTTCAAACGTATATCTTCAAAGCTTGATCACCACGTCAGCCAATAAAATCCTCACTCCCAGTCAGGGTTCCTATATACTGGAAGACAATGGAGAGAATGGAGATAATTAATTACAGGATGTACTCAGTGGTGGACAGGCGTGTTGTATTTAGTCGTTGCTACAAGCATATCACTGGCAGATCCAAATTGTTCACAGAATCTTGACGGTTCTCCAAAGTGTCATGAAAGGAAAATGTCCGTGACTTGTTCATTTGAGAAGATAACTCTTGCTTTACATAATCACCTTCCTCTTTGTTGCATGCACATTGTTCTGGCATCATTGGTCTGAGAGGCATCCAATATTTTAAACTGCTCTATACGTATGGTTTCAATGATGTGGAATGGCTATCTCATTTACATAGAAGTCAAAAGCAGAGGTGTGCAAAGTGCTGCAAATATAGAGCCAGCTGGACTCTGTCTCTGTTTTCTTTGAAAGGCAGGACTTTTTCCAGACAGAAGCAATGTTGAGCATTTACTTGCCCTATGTGGAATCAATTTTTTCAGAAATAATAGACTAAGTTTAATCACAGTTGTAAGTCTACTGCCATCAGTAGAATTACCGCAACACTAATTTTGACTCCAATCACAGAATAAGCAGAGTAACCAGTTGATATCTCAGGTTTACAAAACAGTTATTATGTTCAAACTTTCAATTCAGCTTGTTTGTAAGAGAGCTAAGAAGTAAAATAGCCAGTCATGAAAGACATAATATCCTAAAGTCCTAAAGTGTAAAGAAAACAGAGGGAACAGTTACATGCACTCATTAAGACATCCTTTGGCCAAATTTTGCCAGGAAGCCGTATTTTACTTTCTATCAGTCAACTTGAACTGTGAGGTTTTTAGAGATTTATATACATGAACTGCATGAAAAGAGACTGGTAAAACTCATATGTTGCTCGCTCTCCTTAGTCGAAACTTTGAAAAGCAGTCTAACCTGAATAACACACTGCGACTCTCTCCTCATCTGGGGCTTTTTTTAACATATAAATGTCTACTACCAAAGACATTAGCAAAAATTTAAAAATAAGTAAATTCAGGCATACAAGACTGCTAAGATGTGAGTTCACGCAGATCTCTTCTAGAGCTAGTAAGAGAATGCAGATTCCCTTTGTTGAGTTGCTCAAAACTGAAAAGACTAATATATCCATTTTTAAGTCTTCCAATATACTTTTATGTGCATTATTTAAAATGTAGAGTGGGCTGCAGAATATAGTGATGTGAACTCTCATGACATCTTGGATAGGGTCCAAAAGGAAGTGAAGTGGCACCAAATACGATAACTGCAGAGCTGATATATATATAAAGTGATTTTTCAGAGTAAAATATTTTAAAAGATATGACAGATCTCTCAGGTTCTGTTCCCCAACTAAACGAAGACAGCATATTCCAAATGAGGCCTGGCCATAGAGCAGATACGAACTTAAAGATTCAGGCTTTCCTGAACAGTTAAAAAGTAGGCAGAGAAAGGCTACCAACCATAGTTTGATATTGTGGAGAGGCTGAAAACTGTGACCGTGACTAACTGTCATGCTGAAGCCAGCTGAGGCTGTAGAGGAAGTGAGCAGATTGTAGAAGTTTGCACTGGAGATTTTTAATGTCTTTGAGACTACTCTGAAACCAAACAAGTGTGACTGTCAGGAGCTGCGAAGAGAAGGGCTTTGCCACTTCAGGGACATACAGCATCTTGATCATGAAGGCAATAACTACAGACTGGTAACATTTACTACCTTGGAGGCTATGAATCTCCACTGCAAGTAATTTCCTAACCATGTTTCACTGACCTCATTTTTAAAGCTTTTATTTTTACAGGTCATCATAATCCACTTCCTTTTCTTCTCTCCATAAAGGAATATGCATGTATAAAGATGCTACTAGGTCTTGGGGCGCTCCCAAATTGTGCTATACACTCTGCCAACAGCACGTCACACTGCCCCTTGAAATAGTGCAACAAAGGCAGAGTAAGAGACAGGAAAGACTATAACAGCTATGCTAACTGCAGGCCATACAAAGCAATAAGCTCTCTGGCACTGACCCGGAAAAGTAGTTGTGTCCAGGCGAACTCTAGCTGGCGAGCAGTGCTGTCAATGTCAGTAGGGGATCAAACCTCAGGATGTGGAAGAGTCATGTAGCCCATGGCCAGACTGGTGAATCCCTTATAGGACATATTGCTAATAAATATATTGCATTTCTATCATTTACTATAATTTTTCTCCCCAGCATCACCACAAGAGCAGAATGAAAGAAGATGGAGAGTTCTTCTTGTTCCAGCTACAGAGATAGTGAGAATATCACTAATCAAAGCCACAAAGACACTCCTAATTCCTGCCCAGTATTAGTCAACCTGCAGACAGTCACAGCAGTGAGGTGTGACTTCCTCCACATCAGTAAGAAGCTCAATCTTAAGCAGAAGTAGATTAGCAGGGAACTTTGCTACTGCTCTACTTGTAAGCCTTGAGGGTTTATGCACATAGCAGGTACCTATCCCTCATGACAGGCATGCAAATGCCAGACATCAAAGAACACTTCTAACTGAATTCTCAGGATAATTAATTTTCACCAGAAAGTGTTTTAACCTTTTAATCCATCTAAGCTAATAGATAGTAATGGCCTTCATTATTGCAACATCAGAACATCTCCCCATCTTTTAACATATGAAGGCCTGTCACCACTTTTTGTGAGATAAGGAAGTACTAACCACCCTCTTGCACAGAGGTGAAGTGCCAGGCAAATACCAAATAAGTAAACTTTCCAATTTCATGTGTGACACTGTGCCTGATAAGGCCACCATTTCTGGTGGACACCTTTCTCTTCCTGGACAACAATTTCACATGTCCAAGGAGTAAGGTCCCATCATTTATACTAGCTGTCATGCCAGCATGTGCCCCTGACACCAGCATCATCTCTGCAAAGCCAGCCGCCTTTCTCCCAGCTCTGCAAGCAGCATTACGGCTTTATTCTGCTCAGATGAGTTGCTCATTTCTTCCCTGCACAGGAAGTGAAGTGTGCTGTTCCTTCTCAAAACAGATACTTTCTTCCACAGAAATAAATTTTGGAAGTTTAAACCTGCCATTTCCCACAAAACATTGCCTATCTTTTCACCACCTACACAGGAAAGAGGCTCACTCAGGCTCCAGGGAGCTGAGA